>NC_063335.1:118955444-118978148 GCF_021869965.1 Rhincodon typus
CGTTAGCTCTGATTTTTTTCTTCACAGATGCTGCCAGACCTGCTGAGCTTTTCCAGCAACTTCTGTTTTTGTTCCTGAAGGAGAGAATTGTCTGCTCTTGAGATGAGGTCAATGTGTGGTGCTTAGGAGACTTGATAGAGGGAGGAGGAAGGCATCAGAGATAATTCTCCTCAAGTGTGTGTACATAATACAGTGGAATCAGAGAATCACTTTGACTCATGGAGTCATAGAGATGTATAGACCGGAAACAGACCCTTTGGTCTGCTCATCCATGCTAACCAGTTATCCTGTATATATCTAGTCCCATTTGCCAGGATTTGGCCCATATCCCTCCAAACCCTTCTTATTCATGTACCCATCCAGCGTCCACCACTTCCTCTGACAGCTCACGCCATACACGCACACCCCTCTGTGTGAAAAAGTCACCCTTTTAAATCTTTCCCCTCTCACCTTAAACCTATGACCTCTAGTTTTGGACTCCCCCACCCCTGGGAAAAGACCTTGCCTATTTACCCTGTCCATGCCCCTCATGATTTTATAAACCTCTATAAGGTCACCCCTCAGCCTCTGACAGTCCAGGGAAAATAGCCCCAGTCTATTCAGCCTCTCCCTATAGCTCAAACCCTCCGAACCTGGTAACATGCTTGTAAATCTTTTCTGAACCCTTTCAAGTTGTCAGATACTCTGAGGTTACTATGAAGGACTCTCCTTCTCAACCTCTCCTCATGCCTGATGTGTGGTAACCCTCAGGTTAAACCACCGCCTCTCTCTAAACCATGTCTCTAAACCACTGAAATGATAAGAAAGTTTATTTAATTCACTCACAGAGAATATGAGTGTCACCCTGCATATATTACCTGTCCCTAGTTGCCCCTTGAGAAAGTGATATGAGCTGCCTTCCTGAAGCGCTGCAGGCAACATGCTATAAAATTAAAACCGAAGGAACTGTGAATGCTGTAAATCAGGAACAAAAACAAAGTTGCTGGAAAAGCTCAGCAGGTCTGGCAGCACCTGTGAAGGAGAAAACAGAGTTAACGTTTCGGGTCCGGTGACCCTTCTTCAGAACTCAACCAGTTATCCTGTATAAATCCAGTTCTGAGGAAGGGCCACTGGACCCGAAACGTTAACTCTGTCTTTTTGCCTTCACAGATGCTGCCAGACCTGCTGAGCTTTTCCAGCAACTTCTGTTTTTGTTCCTACAAAATAAGGTTGCCAGAGTCCTACAGGACCATAGGGCTAGCTCTCTCATCACAGGGAGAGGACTGGTAGTGGTTTAACCTGAGGGTCACCATGCCTCAGGCGAGGGGAGAGGTTGAGAAGTAGAGCCCTTCATGGTAACATCAGCCAATGAACCCACGCTATTAGCACCAGTTTACATTGCATACCAGCCGTCCAGCCAACTGAACTAAAGGTATCCTCACAATGCTATTAGGGATGGGCTTCCAGGATTTTCACCCTGTGACACTGAAGGAATTATAGCTCAAACCCTCCAACCCTGGCAACATCCCCGTAAATCTTTTCTGGACCCTTTCTAGTCAATGGATACTCAGTGGTTACTATGGCGGACTCTCCAATATATTTACAATTCTGCTCACATTTATTATGTTCTTAAGTTCTTAACTGGCAATATCTTAGGCTTAGAAAGTATTTAATTGTATTTACACAGCTTAGATAGGCCATTCGGCCCACTGGTCTATGCTAGTGTTTATGATCCACAAGAACTTCCTCCAACCCACTGTGTATCTCAGTCTACCCACATATCCTTCTATTCCTTTTTCCATCAAGCTTATCCAGTTTCTCTCTGATGTGAAATTAAGTTGATCACAACGTGAACTATGAGAGGAATGATCAAAGGACACGTCTAACAAAACTCCAATGAATTTTGAAGCTGTAGGCCTCGAAGTTAGTCTATGATGGACGTAGCTAGGGAACAATACAATCTTCCTTTGAGGTGTGGCTTTCTCAGTTAAAGCTTGCTTATCCAGCCAGGTGCCACTCTTGCATGAAAATTCTCATTCAAGAGTAATTCAGAGAATGTTTACTGGCAGGAAACTGCCCAATTTAGTTTTCCTGAGTCACTTCAGTCTTCAATGAGAGAAACAATAATGGGAGTCTCAAGGAAACTGGGAGAAAGGCCAGATGAGTTTGAGTGGATTGGGCCTCTACTAACTAGAATATAGAAGAATGAGAGGCGACCTCATTGAAACACGAAATTCTCAAGGGACTTGACAGGGTAGATGAGGAAAGGTTCTTTCCCTTTGTGGGACAGTCTAGGCCCAGAGGGAATAATTTCAGAATAAGGGGTCACACATTTAAGACAGAGTTGTGGAGTCATAGACTTGTACAGCACAGAAACAGACCCTTCAGTCCAACTCGTTCATGCCGACCAGATATCCTAAATGAACCTAGTCCCATTTGCCAGCATTCAGCCCCTATCCCTCTAAACCCTTCCTATTCATATCCCCATCCAGATGCCTTTTAAATGTTGCAATTGTACCAGCCTCCACCACTTCCTCTGGCAGCTCATTCCATACACGCACCACCCTCTGTGTGAAAAAAGTTGTCCCTTAGGTCCCTTTTAAATCTTTTCGCTCTCACCCTAAACCCATGCCCCTCTCTTTTGGATTTCCCTATCCTGGGGAAAAGATCTTGGCTATTCACCCTATCCATGCCCCTCATGATTTTATAAGCCTCTATAAGGTCACCTCTCAGCCTCCGACACTCCAGGGAAAATAGCCCCAGCCTATCCAACCTCTCCCTACAGGAATTTCTTCTGTCAGAGTGGAATGAATCTATGGAATTCTTTATCTTAGAGGGCTATTGAAGGCTGAGCTATTGAAGTATATTCAAGGCTAAGATAGATAGATTTTTAATTAGTGAGGTAATCAAAGGTTATGGGGAAAAGGCAGGAGTTGGGGATTATCAGATCCGCCATGATGTCATTGAATGGTGGATCAGAGATGATGGGCTGAATGGCCTAATCCCACTCCTGTGCCTCGTGGTCATGTTGTGACTCACAAGGCAGAAGGGAAATGAACACCTCTAACAATCATGGAGTGGCTGAGATTCATTTAATGTCCATCATTCGCATTGTGTTTCTGTACTGTACACATTGTGTCTTTCAGCTTTGAGCAGGAAATGTTGCTATAGTTTCAATGATGAGCTCTGTTTACTACAATGAGAGGGAACTTTTCAAAGAGTCTCTGCAGACTGCTATCATTTGCAGTTTCAGCCTACTCTATTTACTGAGTCCCACCCCAATTTTATTTATATATTTGGATAGAAATGGCATGTAGGGATATGGGGAAAAGACAGGAGATCAGCACTAGATACTAGAATCTGTGCAGGGACAATGGGCCGAATGACCTCCTCCTAACAATTCTGTGATGCTGGCACAGAAATATCTAGTAGCTGTGTTTTGTCCTTCCCATTCGTCCCAGTCTAGGTTTAATCATTAGCAAAAATAAAAGACCAAAGAACTGCAGATGTTGGAAACCAGAAACAAAAACAGAAATTGCTGGAGAAACTCAGCAGGTCTGGCAGCATCTGTGGAGAGAAAGCAGGCTTAGTGTTTCAGTGATAACAAGGTGTAGAGCTGGACAAACACAGCAGGCCAAGCAGCATCAGAGGAGCAGGAAAGCTAATGTTTCAGGTCTGGACTCTTCTTCAGAAATGGGGGAGGGGAAGGGGATTCTGAAATAAATAGGGAGAGAGGGGGAGGCGGATAGAAGATGGATAAAGGAGCAGATAGGTGGAGAGGAGACAGACAGGTCAAGGAGGCGGGGATGGAGCCAGTAAAGGTGAGTGTAGGTGGGGAGTTAGGATGGGGGTTGGTCAGTCAAGGGAAGATGGACAGGTCAAGGAGGCGGGGATGAGGCTGGTAGGTAGGGGGTGGGGGTGGGGGGAGGGTGGGGGTTGGTGGGCGCGGGTTTGAGTGTTTCGGTGACCGTTCTTATGAATTGATATTAGCTATGAGAAGATGGTATGTATGCTGAAGATGAGGTGGGGATAGAGGGAGGAGTAAACGAGATAGAACCCAGAGAGCAAGAGACAGAGCAGCAGATGGACAGACAAAGGAATGAGTAATGTTCAGCCTGGGGGAATCAATAGCTGTGAATGGGGACTGCAGACCTCAGGACATGACTTCAGCTCAATAATTTTAGGGTCTGAGCATTTTCTCCCTCGTCCTTACACCAATCCCCACACACCAGGCCCTGTTGTCACATGAGCTGCGACCACAAACAAATAATTGTCAGCCACTAATGGTCTTGTTGTATTTGTTACCTCTACCCAGTATGTGTTAGAGTGGTGAGGATCACCCAAGGAGTTAACAGGGGGACATAGACAGGTTAAGTAAGTTGACAAATAGAATATAAAGTGGAAAAAGGTGAGGTTAGGTACTTTGGCTGGAAGAATAGCGGAGCTGGATATTATTTACCTGGGGAAAGACTGCAAGAGGTTTTGGGACAGAGGGATTTGGGGGCGTTCTCAGAGCGAAAAGCTAGCATCCAGGAAGAGAGTTCCCCAAACTCAATGGTCCCTAATTGAAAACAGTTCTCCTCATCACAGCCTTAAATGGGATACTCACTATTGTTAAACTGAGTCCCCTGGTGCTAGTGTCTCCCACTATCTGAGTCAGAGGTAGGTTTTAGTGAACATGTTAAAGGTGAGGGATGTGAACAGATGGACAGGTGTAGGAAAGGGATTCTAGAGTTTAGGACCCAAGCTGATGAAGGTGGCGGAGTGGTGGCAATCAGAGTTGGTCAAGAAGCCAGAATGGAAGGACAACAGAGATTTCAGAGATAACAAGGTGTAGAGCTGGATGAACACAGCAGGGCAAGCAGCATTAGAGGAGCAGGAAGGCTGACGTTTCGGGTCTGGACCCTTCTTCAGAAGGGTCTAGGCCTGAAACATCAGCTTTACTACAATGATAGACTACAGGTGGAAAATGTTTCCTCAAACACATGAGTAGAAGCTGCTGGATGGGTCTTTGCGAGCTAGAGATATGATTTAAACTGGTTTCTTATTATTGCACTGTACTTTTGATATCGATGGGACATTAATCAAGCTGAAGGCAGTGTTTTGCTAATTACATAAAAATAACACAAAGAACTGCGGATGCTGGAGATCTGAAAGAAAAACAGAAATTGCTGGAGAAACTCAGCAGGTCTGGCAGCATCTGTGGAGAGAGAAAGCAGAGTTAACGTTTTGGGTCATTACACTTTCTTCAGAACTCAGTTCTCAAAATGCTGCCCATAAATTCCCATAAATGCTGCCAGCTTCATCAGCAATTTCTGTTTTTGTTTTGGCTCATTACTTCTTGCCATAGCCTGTTGGGTGAACTGGTTCAACTGCATTTATTGTCGCAGTGTCACTGAGGAATGCTGTTTAATACCACAGCTGCAGGAATAAACAGAGCTTGAGGCATTATCTTTAAAATTCAATCACGGGGTGTGGGTGATGCTGGCTGGGCCAGGATTTACTGCCCATCCCTTGTGAAGGTGGTGGTTAGCTTGCCTTAGAACCATGGAATTCTTACACTGTGAAAGCAGGCCACTTGGCCCATCGAGTCCACACTCAACCCTCTGAAGGGCATCCCACCCAGACCCAAGCCCCTACCCTGTCCCTGTGTTTCCCTCAGCTAACCTACACATCCCTGGGCACTCTGGGTAATTTAGCATGGCCATCCACCTGCTTGACACATCCTTGGACTGTGGGACGAAACCCACGCAGACACAGGGAGAACATGCAAACTCCACACAGGTAGTCACCCGAGGGTGGAATCGAACCCAGGTCCCTGGTGCTGCGAGGCTAACCACTGAGGCACCATCTTCTAGAACCACTGCAGTCCATGTGCTGAAGGTAGACCCACACATGCCCTTAGGGAGGGAATTCCAGGATTTTGACACTGAAAGAACGGCGATATATTTCCAAATCAGGATGATGAGTGGCTTGAAGGGTGGTGTTCCCATGTATCTGATGCCCTTGTCCTTCTAGATGGAAGTGGTCGTGGGTTTGGAAGGTGCTGTCTGAGGATCTTTGATGAATATCTGCAGAGCATCTTGTCGATGGTACACATTGCTATGGTTGAAACTATCATTCTGAATGAACTTTACCCTCCTCTCCTAATCATTCTTGAGAAAGAGGGTGTTACTGATAAGTGAGGCATTATTGTTCATCACTAATTGCCCTGGAGATGGTGGCAGAGGATTCTTTGGACAAATCTACCTCAAAGAACAAACTTTGTATTGGGAATAGACTCACAAACAGGCATCAGAGATGCAAATTGGTTGATTTTAAGATAAATCCTAACAGCTTGATTTTACTCATATTTTCAGCTGATTTTTCAGTCTTAGATCCTTCTTTTTACCATTGGGTTCTCAACACCAGCCTCCCAATAGAAGTAATGGTCTAGTGGTATTATCACTAGATTTTTAATACAGAAACTTAGCAACTGGTCTGGAGACACAGCAGATGGTGAAATTTGAATTCAATAAAAAATCTGGAATTAAGAATCTAATGATGACCGTGAATCCCTTGTTGATTGTTGGGGAAAAACCCATCCGGTTCACTAATGTCCTTTAGGGAAGGAAACTGCCATCCTTACCTGTTCTGGCTTACATATGACTCCAGACCCACAGCAATGCGGTTGACTCTTAACTACCCTCTGGGCAATTAGGGATGGGCAATAAATGCTGGCTTCGCCTACATCCTGTGAATTAATTTTTTAAAAAAATTCCTGTCCAAAGTCCTTGAATGTGGCGTCGCCTCTCAAATCCATTCCTGTCTTTCTCAGAACATCACAGTTGAATCCCCCAAATCATGGTCCCACAGCAACAGGAACAGGAGATGGCCATTCAGCCCCTCATGGATGATCTATCGCCTAACCTCAAATACTTATCTTTGGCCCATATCCCTTAATACTTTTGTTTAACAAAATTTTATCTATCTCAGATTTAAAATGAACAACTGATCCAGCATCCACTGCCATTTGTGGAAGAGAGTTCTAAACCTTTCCCAATCTTTATGTGTAGAAGTGTTTCCTAACATCTCTCCTGACCAGCCTGGCCCTAATTCTCAGACTATGTCCCTAGTTCTAGGATCCCCAAACAGTGAAAACAGTTTATCCTTACCTCCCTCATCTTTTCCTGTTAGTATGTTGATGTCAGTGCTGACCAGCCCCTTATCAAAGATATGGGACTAGCTGTTGTGTGACTTTGATAGAGATAAACCTTGTAGAAGCAAATTACTGCAGGGGCTGGAATCTGTACTGAAACCAAAAATTGCTGGAAATCACAGCGGGTCAGGCAGCGTCCATGGAGAGAGAACAAGCTAACGTTTCGAGTTTAGATGACTCGTCATCAGAGCTGACGTGAAGTGTGGTGAGGGCAGGATTTATGCAGTAGTAGGAGGCAAACCTTCCTTCTGCCCATTGCCTTTGACCTGGTTATCACTTGGTCATTCTTCAACACCATTCCTATGTTATGGCTGGTTGGGACTGTACCCACCTGGCTCCAATATTATCCATCTCATCATAACCAAAAACAACTCACAAAGGGACCTCTTCCTCCTCCTCCTCCTCCATCAGTACCTCTGATGTCCACAAAGATCAATCCTCAATCCCCTCATCTAAATACTGTCCCTCAGTGTTGTCCTCTGAAAGCGCAGCATTAGTTTTCACCCTGACGATGTTCAGCTCCACTTCATGCCTATCTCTCTCTCTCTCTCCCTCCCTCAACTCCTTGGTCTGAGGTTAAATTATCAGACTGCTTTGCCAACGTGCAGGCCTGGATGAGCAGAGATTCCCCAAGTGGTTTTCTGATTTACAAACATCTGACTTACAAACACTTATACGTACGAACATGATCCCATACAGGGTGTCATGTTAAAGATCCGACATGTGAACATTTCGTGTACTTACAAGCAGCTCCTTGGTAGTGTCCTACATTGTGTTCTGTGTACAGATTAGAACCTGTTCGTGACTCAGTGTCTTTCAATATTGGGATGATTGAAACCATTGTTTGCAGAACCTACTTCCAAACTCCATTCCCGAGCAACCAACTGTATCCTGCTTCTTGGCAACAATTTGGAATTAAGCCAGTCTATTTATCACATGAGGGGAGGTGATGACCCAGTGGTATTATCGCTGGACTGTTATTCCTGAGACCCCAGGTAATGTTCTGGGGATCAGGGCTCAAATCCTATCATGGCAGATGATGGAATTTGAATGCAGTAAAAAAAATCTGGAATTAAAGTATAATAATGACCATGAAGTGATTGTCAATCATCAGGAAAAACCCATCTGGTTCGCTAATGTCCTTTAGGGAAGGAAACTGCCATCCTTACCTGGTCTGGCCTACATGTGACTGCAGACCCACAGCAATGTGGTTGACTCTGAACTGCCCCCTGGGCAATTAGGGATGGGCAATAAATGCTGGCCTGGCCAGCGACGCCCTCATCCCGTGAATGAATTAAAAAAGCCTTTAGATCACATTTCACCCTGAGATAAATTTCATCTCTAAGTCCACCTCTTCCCATCCTTGTAACATCACCAGCTTTCACTCCAGTCTGAGCTTATCTGTTACTAGAATCCTCACCTCTAGACTCGCAATTACATGGAATAGATGAGGGGTGTAAAAGGCAGTTAGAAAGAAGCTAGATTAAAACATACAGGAAGAAGGATTGAGAAGTTATGTGGATACAGTTATGAAGTTAAAACAGAAATTGCTTGGAGGAACTCAGCAGATGTCTGGCAATATCTGTGGAGAGAAAGCAGAGTTATCATTTTGGGTCCTGTGGTGATTGGAACCAGGGCCATGTGGATCTCATTGACTATGAGATCCCTAATTGGGGCTTTTAACCTGGGCCAATCAGGGAGCCCTGGCTGACAGATCTAAACAGGAGATTCAGAGAGTCTCCTCAGTCTAGGACCTGGCTCTGAGCTGGCTGGTCATAGCCCAACTGATGTGCACATGTAAATAAAGGTTTTGTTTCCTCTCCACCTATCCTCTCCTCTATCCATCTTCTATCCGCCTCCCCCTCTCTCCCTATTTATTTCAGAACCCCCTTCCCCTCCCCCTTTTCTGATGAAGGGTCTAGGCCCGAAACGTCATCCTCTCTGCTCCTCTGATGCTGCTTGGCCTGCTGTGTTCATCCAGCTCTACACCTTGTTGTCTCTGTAAATAAAGGGTGACTGGTAATAGGATACCTGTCTTTCAGCAGTTATTTCAGGTTCAGGCGACCCTTCTTCAGACCTCTGTTTGAGTTAATTCTGATTTCTCTCCACAGATGCTGGCAGATCTGATGAGCTTTCCCAGCAATTTCAGTTTTGTTTCAGATTTCCAGAATCTTTTGATCTTTCTCATTTAGAGTTATGAAATAGGCGTCCCACATGGAACTTGTCGGACTGAATGGCCTGTTTCTGCTCTATACAAGATACAATTCGATATGATCCTGCCAATTAGTAATCATTCCATATAGAATGAGTCAGCCATGCTCTGATGAGATGGGGAAAGGTGCACTGATTATAAGTTTCAGTCAGGTAGGATGACACTGTTGGTAACACCTCCCCTTCATTTTCAATGCCTGTTGATAGAGAGGAGATTGTTAGAAAGGTACCGTTTGACCTGATCATCTCCAGGTTTTATACGTTGAACAGACCTGAATAACTTTGACAGCGATTTTTGGGAATGCCAATGTTTTAACCAGGTCAAAAGTCACACGACACCAGGTTATCGTCCAACATGTTTATCTGAAATCACAAGCTTTTGGAGCCCTGCTTTTGGACGATAACCTGGTATCATGTGACTTTTCACCTTGTCCCAGTCCAACACCGGCAGCTCCACATCAATGGAGAATGAAGCAAGATGGAGTAAACAATGAAGGAACAGAGAAAAAGAGAGAGAGAAAGAAAAAGGGTGATGAAGAGACAGAGAGAAAAAAAAGATAAAGAAGAAGCAAAGAGAAAGAGAGAGAAAAGGTGAAAGAAAGAGAAGAAGAGAGAAAGAAAGACCAGCGCTTATATTGTACCTGCATAACCCCTACACATCTCAAAGAACGTTCTTAGTGAGTGAAATACTTTTTTAAGGAGTCCCAGTATCCTAATGTAAAAAGTTCAGCAGCCAATTTGTGCACAGCACATTCTCACAAAGCACAGTGTAGTAATGACAGATAACGTGTTACCATAGTGATGACCAATCGATAAATACTGGCCTGGACACCAGGTAGGACTCTTCTTCAAAATAGTGAGGTGACTCAACAAACAGGTAGGGCACCAATTCAGTTTCACATCCTTTAGTGCTACCTGACCGTAATAGTCCTTGAGTGGGACATGTGTCTAAGAGGTGAGAACACTACTGACTAAACTGAAAGAACTACAGATTCTGGAAATTACAAACAAAAAACAGAAATTGCAGGAAAAACTCAGCAGGTCAGGCAGCGTCTGTGGAGAGAAAGCAGAGTTAACATTCTAGGTCGAGTGACTCTTCCTCAGAACTGTTCTGAAGTGGACTATAGAGATAACTCCATTTGAATCACAAGAAATTAGCAGCTGTTTGGTTTTCTGATGATTAGTTTTTAACTGAGATGGACGTCTGGAATCAATAGTGGGAGGACATTCTGAGGATGCTGAACAAAAGATAGGAATTGATTACAAAAGTAGGTAAGTTAGGCTGAAACTTTGAAATTGAGTCCTGTATTGAAGCAGTCCATATCCAAATGAGCTGACAAGTAGGTATCACCCCACAAGTGCCAGGCAATGACCAACACCAACAAGAGATAATCTAACCATTGCCCCATTGACAATCAATGGTGTGACAAACACTGAATCCCACACTATCAACATCCTAAGGTTTACCGCTGACCAGAAACTCAACTGTACTAGCCACATTAACACAGTGGCTGCAAGAGCAGGTCAGAAACTAGGAATATTGCAGTGAGTAACTCACCTCCTGACTCCTCAAAGCCTGTCCCACCATCTACAAGGCACAAGTCAGGAGTGTGATGGAATACTCCCCACTTGCCTGGATGGGTGCAGCTCCAACAACCGTCAAGAAGTTTGACACCATCCAGGACAAAGCAGCCGCTTGATTGGCACCACATCCACAAGCATCCACTCCCTCCACCACCGACGCTCAGTAGCAGCAGTGTGTACTATCTACAAGATGCACTGCAGAAATTCACTAAAGATCCTCAGACAGCACCTTCCAAACTCACAACCACAACCATTTAAGACAAGGGCAGCTCATACATGGGAACACCAACCCCTGTGAGCTCTCCTCCAAGCTACTCACCTTCCTGACTTACAAATATATCACTGTTCCTTCACTGTCACCGGGTCAAAATCTTGGAATTCCCTCCCTAAGGGCATTGTGGCTCACCATACAGCACATGGACTGCAGCGGTTCAAGAAGGCAGCTTACCCCCACCTTCTCAAAAGGGGCAACTAGGGACAGGCAATAAATCCCAGCCAGCAACCTCCATATCCCATAAAAAAGATGTTTTGGGGAGCATTTACTTGGTAAAGATAAATGCAAAATATTCATTTAATACATAAGCCATGCTGTCTGCCTCCGTGCATAAATCACTCTTTTCGCTCCTAAATGTCTCCATTTCTCCTCTTCCCACCCTTTTACTATTTATCTACCCATACAGATGTTTTGATTCTCTGTTGGCTGCCAGTCTCTTCTGTGACTCACTCTTTGCTTCTCTGATTTGCTTTCTCAATACCGCTCTGGATCCTACACGTTACAACAGTGGCATGTCCCTTGGGATACCCCAAGATCACATAAGGTGCTATACAAATGCAAAAATGTTGTAGGAATCAGCAGAACAAATAGTAGAGGCATTGTTATTATTGCTCTTGTTTTATATGCCTTCAATAAATTTCCAAGCCACCATTCCACAAGATCCAAAAAACAACTCTTAAAATGAATCTGCTCTTCATTTATAATGTAGCCTCGTAACGGCTTTAAGTAACCACTGTCTAAATCATATTTAGAAATGTGGACAGACTGGTATCTGATGGTTTTATGATCAGTGTATTCACATTGTTTAGCCCTATTGTTCTGACTAATTTGACCTTCATCACCGTCTCTGTGAAGATTACTTGAAATTCAGGCTTAAAGCCAATTTATCATTTCTTCCAGAAGACTTTTTTGAACATCAACCCCAGTAATTGTTTACGATATATGAAAAAGATGCATTATCTCAGAGATATGGGTACTTTTCTCTATGACTTCATGAGATATGTGCATCAATGGCAATTTCGTTGTCCATTTCTTAATTGCCCCTGAGATAAGTGTCTCACTTGGCCATTTCAGAGGTAACCCCATCACTGTGAGTCTGGCATCACGTGTAGGCCAGACCAGGTAAAGAATTCAGAATTATTTCGTTAAAAGGACATTAGTGACCCACAGACAACACAGTTGGAGTTGGAGGAATACAGCAGGTCAGGCAGCATCAGAGGAACAGGAAAGTTGATGTTTCTTTTATATATAATCCTGACAGTGTGGAAACAGACCCTTTGACCCAACAAGTCCACACTGATCCTCAGAGCATCTCACCCAGACCTGTCCGATCTACACATCCCTCAATGCTGCAGGCAATTTAGCATGGCCAATCCACCTTACCCTGCACATCTTTGGACCGCGGGAGGAAACCCACACAGACACAGGGAGAATGTGCAAACTCCACACAGACAGTCACCCGAGGGTGGGATCGAACCCGGGTCCCTGGTGCTGTAAGGCAGCAGTGCTAACCACTGAGCCACCGCGCCGCCCTATTTTGGGTTGGGACCTTTCTATTCTTTTTCTTGAAGAAGAGTCCCGACCCGAAACATCACCTTTCCTGCTCCTCTAATGTTGCCTGACCCGTTGTGTTCCTCCAGCTCCACGCTGTGTTATCTCTGACTCCAGCTTCGGCAGTTCTTGCTATCACATTAGTGACTCAGATGGGTTTTTATAATATTTAATGATAGCTTTGTGGGTCACCATCATTGAAATGAACATTACTTTCAGATATGGAGGTTGATTTAGCCTAGTTGGCTTTATGGTTGGTTTGGGGAAATAGTATGATACCAACAGCATGGGTTCAATTCCCATCACCAGCTGAGATTACCATGAAGGACTCCCCTCCTCAATCTCTCCCCTTACCCTGAGGTGTGGTGGCCCTCAGGTTAAATCACTACCACTTGTCTTTCTCTCTAATGAGAGAGAAGCCCTACAGTTGGAAAAATTACAGCAACTTGATTTTCCAAAATTAAATTAAAAGTCATCCTACCCTTTGGGTACTGGCCCAGTAATTTGACCACAATACCAACAACTCCCGACACTAACCAAAGTAACTTAAATATTAATGTGTTGAAAGAAATGCAGATATCTTGTATTATTCAGCAATGCGAATTGAGAGACCTTCTTGTAAAGAAGTCAGGAAAATAAGTAACATTTCATTTACATAGCACCCGTCACATCATCAGATTTTTACTTTTTAAGCACAATGTTATGATCCCAGCTGATGGTTGTACCATACAAGTCAGAGTGAAAACTGACTCGATAGACCGTGAGTTTAATTTTCGCTGTTGGTTTCAGTGGTGGTAAGTCACGGGTATCCTGCTCAGCACTTAACTGATGTCACATGCTTTCTTGGAAATGATGGGCTGACTTTTACCAGAAACTGGCCAAGTGTCAACTTTACTGAGCTTCATGGAGGCTTGCTCAAAACTCTCCAGCGAGATTTCTCATGTAATTTTCTAAAAGTCACCTAATCGCCTCTGTACGATGTCTCTGTGGTCTATCTTCCCTCTCACCAGAGGCAGAGGTACCCGTTGTAGTGATTGTAACAAGGTCAGCCAGCTGGACCTCATAGAATAGGAGTTCCCTGATTAGGGCTGTTAATCTGGTCCAATCAGGGAGCTCTGGCTGACAGATATAGAACATAGAACATAGAATAGTACAGCACAGTACAGGCCCTTCAGCCCACGATGTTGTGCCGACCTATTATCCTACTAAGATCAATCTACCCTGCATATCCTACATTTTATTATTCTCCATGTGCCTATCCAAGAGTTGCTTAAAAGTCTCTAAAGTATCTGACTCCGCTACCACTGCTGGCAGCGCATTCCACACACCCACCACTCTCTGTGTGAAGAACCTACCTCTGACATCTCCCCTATACCGTCCTCTAATCACCTTAAAATTATTCCCCCTCGTAGTAGTCATTTCCGCCCTAGGAAAAAGTCTCTGACTATCCACTTTTTCTATGCCTCTCATCATCTTGTAAACCTCTATCAAGTCAACACTCATCCTTCTTCACTCCAATAGAGAAAGCCCTAGCTGCTTCAACCTTTCCTCATAAGACCTGCCCTCCAGTCCAGGCAGCATCCTGGTAAATTTCCTCTGCACCCTCTCTAAAGCTTCCACATCCTTCCTACAATGAGGCGACCAGAACTAAACACAATATTCCAAACGTGGTCTAACCAGAGTTTTATAGAGCTGCAGCATAACCTCGTGGCTCTTAAACTCAATTTCCCTGCCAATGAAAGCCAACACACCATACGCCTTCTTTACAACCCTATCAACTTGGGTGGCAACTTTGAGTGATCTATGGACGTGGACCCCAAGATCCCTCTGTTCCTCCCCACTGCCGAGAATCCTGCCATTAACCCTGTATAAACAGGATATATAAACAGGATTGTCAGAGGTTCCATTCACTCTGAGGGCTCTGAAAAGGCAGTACTAAAGGCAAGGACTGTATGTGTGTATATAAAGGGTGACTTGGTGACAAGATACCAGCCTCCGTGTGGTTATTTCACCCATTAATTCCTGGATTCCAGGTGGCATTGCAATTTTTCAAGCACAGTTATGCACCATGTCACGTTCTACTGTATGGGAGTTGCCCCTCACTGTGCATGTAGTGGACTGTTAAGGAACTGGGCAATCACTGTAGGATTATCGGTTGGACTCGCGGTGTGACACACATGTGCACTGGAAGTCACACATTTTAATACACAGGGCTGTATTTGTTATAGACAGAAAGAACATGTGCACACACGACACCTATTTCAACTGAACAAGCCAGGTGATAGCCAAGCAGTGGTTCATTTCTGACCAATCAGAGTCAATCAACTGGGTCTAAAACAAAGCATGGCTGTTAACTGTCAATCAACAGTAACAGGTACATCCTCCATGGCTTCTCCTCTATCAATCAGAGTCCACATGCCAACCAATCAGCCCTCTCCACTTGTGCAGTTAGTTTTGACCTTGAATTTGTATCCAAATTGAAGAATTTGTATTCTTGCAAAATGTCCTAATGAGTGTAAGATTAAAATCTTTGACAAATTGTGTCTTATTTCTGAAATATTCAATACTAAAGCATTATCATTACAGCTGGCCTGAATTTACACACAGATTAGTGCAGGAATGTGAAAAGGACCAGACTGTATTCCTTTTCATGATGTTGTTTGGGCTATAAATATTGATTCCATCCATTCGGGACAACCCTCTTGCCCTTCTTCAGAATCATACCGTTGGATCTTTCAGAATACCAGGTCTTGACTGAAAGTCTCATCCAAAACTCTAACTGTGCAGATCTCCTTCTGCCCTGCTCTGGACTCAGCCCAGCTTCATGTTTTCAAGTCTCCATGGGTGAAAACTCAACAGTTGATAACTTTGGAGCCCAGGGCAAAAGGAAAAACATATATAGTCTCTAGAAAAGGTCTGTCAATCTTGATAGAGAAATAAGGGCTCCTAGCATGTAGGTTGCTACCTGGGGAGACAATGGTCTAGTGGTGTTATTGCTGGAACGTTAATCCAGAGACCCAAATAACATTGTGGGGACCTAGGTTCAAATCCTGCTATGGCAGATGGTGGAATTTGAATTCAATAAATATCTGGAATTAAGAATCTAATGATGACCATGAATTGATTGTTGGGGAAAAACCCATCTGGTTCACTGATGTCCTTTAGGGAAGGAAACTGCCATCCTTGCCTGGTCTGGCCTATGTTTGACTCCAGGCCCACAGCAATGTGGTTGACTCTTAACTGCCCTCTGGGCAATTAGGGATGGGCAATAAATGCTGCCTGGCATCCCGTGAATGAATAAAATGACTCATCGTTTAGGTGTGACTAGTTATTTTGTATGGCAACCGATCTGAGAGATTTTACCTGTGTTTAAGCATCAATATGAATTACGCAATTGAAGCAACAGCATTTCAAACAAAACTACTCAAAAAGTGAAAAATGCACATTCACACAAAACCATCAGTCAAGAATAAAGAATAAAGAATACCTCCTTTATTCTGCCGAGTGCATGCAAAGCCAACTCTGACTAATGTCTTTACTGAAAGCTGTTACAGGTACTGACAGTTCTGGATGGGTTATGATCTGTTTGATTTAAAACTGTCGGAATGTAAATAAATGAGTCATATTCGCCGCAAATTAAAAAGACTTAAAATTTAGTGTGGATAGAGTTAGTTCACTTTCTCACCTCCTCTCAATCCCTCTCTCCACCTGTACTGATTCTAACTCTCTCACCATACCGTCACTTATCTCTCTCTCTCTCTGTCTGTCTTCTCCTAAAGGACATGCCTTGAAATCAATCACTTTTTCGCCAACCCTTTTGTCAACAAGCCTTGGACATAGCTCAGCACTGAATCTTGCTCTACAACCTCTGTGAAATAGCCTGAAAGGTTTACTACGCTGAGGGTGCTATATAAATGCTGGGTTGCAGGTGGTCACCGGACCCGAAATATTAACTCTGATATTTTCTTCACAGATGCTGACAGACCTGCTGTGCTTTTCCAGCAACTTCTGTTTTCCTTCTGATTTTGTGACTGACCTCCAGCACGCAGGTAGATTGAGGCATGTGGGAGGATCCTGAGGTGACAATGAGACAGAGTAAGGAAGGCAGTGGGAAAGCTGGCAGACCTTTGCAGTTTCCAAAGATCCAAGGTTGCCCTGGAGATTCCAAGAATTGACCATGAATCTCCTGCACACACAGCCATGAGCTAACTGAAAGCCATGGGCCAATTTAAGAAGATGTTTCTTTTAGAATTTCGCCTTTGACCACCTTTGTTGATCATATACGATGCAGTAGATCTGTGCCAAGAAAGGCTGCTTGACCAGGGCCTGTTAGAGGATTGAGACGTCAAGTGTTAAAACATCCATTTGGCAGTGCCAGAAGACATGGTCTTGGAATCTGGAAAGGAGGAGAAGACGCTTCTCTTGACAGGAACACTGGTTAGAATTATTGCCAAGCAGGAGTAGGAGTAGACCATTCAGCCCAGTTTGGAGGGATATGAGACAAGCGCAGGCAGGTGCCACTAGTTTAGTTTGGGACCACGGTCGGCATGGACTGGTTGGACCGAAGGGTCTGTTTCCACGCTGCATGACTCTATGAGCCTGCTCTGCCATTCAATATGATCGTGGCTGATCCTCTATCTCCATGCCATATTCCTATCTTCTCCCTACACCCCTTGATGCCTCTAAAATCTAAACAGAATCTTTCTTGAATATATTCAGTAACTTGGCCTCCCCAGCCTCATGTGGTAGACAATTCCTTGGGTTCACTCCCTTCTGAGTGAAGAAATGTTTCCCCATCACTGTCCTAAATAGTCTATCCCATATCCTGAGTCTGTGTCTCTTGGTCTAGACTCCCCCACCCAGGGAAAACATCCTCCCTGCATCTAGTCTGTCCAGCCCTGTTAGAATTTTATGTGTTTCAATCAGATACCCCTCTCATCCTTCTGAACTCTAGTGAATAGTTGAACTAAACTTCAAACGTGGACTCCATCGAGGGAACTGTGATCAGTTCAAGACACCTGATCTCAAGAAGGAGGCTGAAAGCAATGGAGATCTGGAATTGTAGATTTATACCATTGGGCTGGTAGTGTTACAATGTGAGGTTTTATGATGTTTGGTCTAATTATTCGTCAGGAGTTTACAAACTCCCAGCTGGCAGGGGGTATGAGTTGGTGTAAAATTCCTGCCATGTCCCAAAATGTCCGCAATTTGAAATCCCAGATCCCTCTCTCCAGTGAAAGCTCTCAAGTACCCCATTTAAGGTCCACCCCTGTTCAGCTCCATTTTCCAGAGGCCAGGAGGAGTTCTGGGGCCAGGACTGAGAGTCTGCAGGTCATCCAGATGGGACCTCAGCTGGGAAGGTGAGGGGAGACATGTCTCCCTCAAGGGCCACCTTTTCAAATTGGGTGGCCCTCTGGAGAAAGAGAGTTAACGTTTCAATTCCAATGACTCTTCTTTGGAATTGCTGAGCTCAGTTTAGTCTGTTCGGTTCTGAAGCAGCTTCTTCAGAGTCACTACGTTAACTTTGCCTTCTCTCTCCACAGAAGCTGCCAGACCCGCTGGGTTTCTCGAGCATTCTCTGCCTTTATTTCAGGTCTCCGTCATCTGCCATATTTCGCTCTTAACCATGGGTCACATGTACTCAAGTACAGGAGTACAGTGAAAAGTGTGCAATGTCAGACACGACACCATCTTAGGTACAAAGTACCTACGTACAAAATCTCAAGAACAAGGTAGAAAGAAATAAAGAACAAAGTTAAAAATTAAACATTACATTCATGCTTAATACAGTATAAAAAAATGAAGAAATAAAGTTAAAAGTTAAACATTACAGACCTTCCTCGTATTAAATAGAAAAAGGAAGAGCACTGGCAGATAGCAGATGAGAGGCAGCTGGTTCAGGGACACAGTGGCACATGGCAATGTCAGGTAGACAAGCCCTCCAGAGGGCCTGGCTGACAAATTAAATCCAGGATCAAATCTCACTAGAGGAGCTGCTGGGCTTTGAATTCAATTCGTTTCGTTCGGAGGCAAATTCTGGAATTGAAAGCTCTTTCATTCAGTCCTTGCTATCTGTTGATTTGTTACCCACATGATTCGCATATCTGTGAGGTCCCTCCCACTCGCCATCTCGAACCTTAGACGTTGTCTGGTGTGGTTTCACATTCTGTAAGCATTGTACAGTCCTTCACTTTATTTCCTTATCAGCCAGAGGATGCCCACGCCTCTATAGTTTGCGGATAACACGGGCTATGTGTACTGTTTGTCATTAAAAAACAAACCCATCTGGTTCACTAATGTCCTTTAAGGAAGGAAACTGCCATCCTCACCTGGTCTGGCCTACATGTGACTCCAGACCCACAGCAATGTGGTTGATTCTTAACTGCCCTTTGAAATGGCCCTGGCAAGCTACTCAGGTCAGGGAGCAATTAGGTATGGGCAACAAATGCCCTCCCTACTTCTCACTGTCAGGCTCATCCTGGGAACAAAAAATGATTAACAGCTGTTCGTCCAGGCCTGGAGGGGTTCAGCATCAAAGGAAAGGAACGACAACAACCACCTGCATTTATGTAGTGCCTATAACGAGTACTGTACAACTTGCGCAAGAGCATCGTCAAACAAAATCTCAGATTAGGCTACAAAGTGGAGATACAGCAAACAAAGAAAAACCTAAAGAACTTCGGATGCTGGAAATCAGAAACCAAAACAGGAATTGCTGGAAAAGCTCAGCAGGTCTGGCAGCGTCTGTGGAAAGAAAGCAGTGTGAACGTTTCGGGTCCGGTGACCCTTCCTCAGAATGGTTCTGAAGAGCCGCTGAGTTCTGAAGACCTGAAGACCCAGACCTGTGGAGTTTTTCCAGCAATGTCTGATTTTGTTTCACAAAAGGGGAGATGTTAGGAGATCGCGCTTAAAGAAGAAGAAGTTTCTTGAGGTTTAAGGAGGTGAAGCAACTGCACAGAGGCCAGTATCCCCTTACCAAGTCACCCTTTATTTATGTGTGCACAGTACACAGGCTGTGACCAGCCAGCTCAGAGTCACTACCCCGAACTGAGGAGATTCTAAATCCTCTGTTTGTATTGGTCAGCCAGGGCTCCATGATTGGCCCCAGGTTAACAACCCCAATCAAGGATCTCATAGTCAACAAGGTCCACCTGGTTCCAATCATTAAAGGAGGGAAGCAAGGGTTTTTTTTTTCCTCTCTGTCTCAAGAAAAACATTTGAGAAAATTGAGAAGATTTCTGAAGAAGGGTCCCAACCCGAAACGTCAACTTTCCTGCTCCTCCGATGCTGCCTGACCTGCTCTGCTCCTCCAACTCAGTGTTATCTCTGACTCCAGCATCTGCAGTTCTTACTATCTTTGAGAAACTCATGCCAGGCTAACAAGGTGCAGAGCTGGATGAACACAGCAGGCCAAGCAGCATCGTAGGAGCAGAAAGGCTGACGTTTCGGGCCTAGACCCTTCATCAGAAAAGGGGGAGGGGAAGGGGGTTCTGAAATAAATAGGGAGAGAGGGGGAGGCGGATAGAAGATGGATAGAGGAGAGGATAGGTGGAGAGGAAACAAACAGGTCGAAGAGGCGGGGATGGAGCCAGTAAAGGTGAGTGTAGGTGGGGAGTTAGGGAGGGGATAGGTCAGTCCAGGGAGGACGGACAGGTCAAGGGGGCGGGATGAAGTTAGTAGGTAGAAGATGGGGGTGGGGCTTGAGGTGGGAGGATGGGATAGGTGGGAGGAGTGCCCCACTTCCGGGACAGCGAACGCATTCGCTGCTGACGCCACCGCCTCCATTTCCGAGGCCAACACCACAAACACTGAAGATGCACTTACTGTCACCACTGCTGCCGCCGCCTACCCCGCTCTGCCCACCGCCAACGCGGATGCAACTCAGCCCACCGCCGACGCCAATGCAACTCGGCCCACCGCTGACGCTGACGCAACCCCACCCAATGCCGACGCAACCCCGCCCACCGCTGACGCCAACGCAACTCCACCCACCGCCGACGCAACCCCACCCAATGCCGACGCAACTCCACCCACCACTGACGCCAACGCAACTCTGTACACCGCCGACGCCGACGCAACCCCACCCAACGCCGACGCAACCACGCCCACCGCTGACGCCAACGCAACTCCGCCCACCGCCGACGCCGACGCAACCCCACCCAATGCCGACGCAACTCCACCCACCGCCGACGCCGACGCAACCCCACCCAATGCCGACGCAACCCCACCCAATGCCAACGCCAACGCAACCCCACCCAATGCCAACGCAACCCCACCCAATGCCGACACCGACGCAACCCCACCCACAGCCTACACCGACGTTGCTCCGCCCACAGCCTCCACAGCCAGCAGCTCCAGAGGAGACTGTAGCACCCAGCCCTGCCGAGTCTTCACCATCCCCCCAGACCTCCCCCTTACTGAGGACGAACGGTCAGTCCTCAGTAAAGGGCTCACCTTTGTCCCCCTCCACCCACACATCAACGAATAACGGTCACGTTTGGACATTGAGCAGTTTTTCCGCCGCCTCCACGCTTACTTCTTCAACCGTGAACCTAACCCTCCCTCTACTGACCCCTTCTCCCACCTCCAACACACCCCCTCCTCCTGGACACCACCACAAGGCCTCCTACCTTCCCTCGACCTCTTCATCTCCAACTGCCATCGAGACATCAATCGGCTCAACCTCTCTACCCCTCTCACCCACTCCAACCTCTCCCCCGCAGAACGTGCAGCCCTCCGCTCCCTCTGCTCCAATCCCAACCTCACCATAAAACCCGCGGACAAGGGAGGCGCAGTTGTAGTATGGCACACTGACCTCTACATCACCGAGGCCAGGCGCCAACTCTCCGACACCTCCTCCTACCACCCCCTTGATTATGACCCCACCCCCGAGCACCAAACCATCATCTCCCAAACCATCCACAACCTCATCACCTCAGGTGACCTCCCACCCATGGCCTCCAACCTCATCGTTCCCCAACCCCGCACCGCCCGCTTCTGTCTCCTTCCCAAAATCCACAAACCTGACTGCCCTGGTCAACCCATTGTCTCCGCCTGCTCCTGCCCCACCGAACTGATCTCCAACTATCTCAACTCCATTTTATCTCCCTTGGTCCAGGAACTCCCTACCTACGTCCGTGACACCACCCATGCCTTCCACCTCCTCCAGAACTTCCAATTCCCCGGTCCCCAACACCTCATCATTACCATGGGCGTCCAGTCCTATACACATGCATTCCCCGTACAGATGGCCTAAAGGCCCTCCGCTTCTTCCTGTCCCGCAGGCCCGACCAGTCCCCATCCACTGACACCCTCATCCGCTTAGCCGAACTCATCCTCACCCTCAACAACTTCTCTTTCAATTCCTCTCACTTCCTACAGACAAAGGGGGAAGCCATGGGTACCCGCATGGGCCCAAGCTATGCCTGTCTCTTTGTAGGTTACGTGGAACAATCCCTCTTCCGTACCTACACCGGCCCTAAACCCCACCTCTTCCTCCGTTACATTGATGACTGTATCGGCGCCGCCTCGTGCTCCCACGAGGAGCTCGAACAGTTCATCCACTTCACTAACACCTTCCACCCCAACCTTAAGTTCACCTGGACCATCTCTAATAACTCTCTCTCCTTCCTGGACCTCTCTGTCTCCATCCCGGGCAACCACCTAGAAACTGATATCCATTTCAAGCCCACCGACTCCCACAGCTACCTAGAATACACCTCCTCCCACCCACCTTCCTACAAAAATGCCATCCCCTATTCCCAATTCCTTTGCCTTCGCCGCATCTGCTCCCAGGATGAGGCATTCCACTCCCGTACATCTCAGATGTCCTCGTTTTTCAAGGACCGCAACTCCCCCCTTCAGTGATCGAGAACGCCCTCGACCGTATCTCCCGCATTTCCCGCAA
>NC_063335.1:118978248-118980420 GCF_021869965.1 Rhincodon typus
CCCGGCACTTTTCCCTGCAACCGCAGGAAGTGCTACACCTGCCCCCACACCTCCTCCCTCACCCCCATCCCAGGCCCCAAGAAGACTTTCCACATCAAGCAGATGTTCACCTGCACATCTGCTAATGTGGTACATTGCATCCGCTGTTCCCATTGTGGCCTCCTCTACATCGGGGAAACCAAGCAGAGGCTTGGGGACCGCTTTGCAGAACACAGACGCTTGGTTCGCAATAAACAACTGCACCTCCCAGTCGCGAACCATTTCAACTCCCCCTCCCATTCCTCAGACGACATGTCCATCCTGGGCCTCCTGCAGTGCCACAACGATGCCACCCAAAGGTTGCAGGAACAGCACCTCATATTCCGCTTGGGAACCCTGCAGCCCAATGGTATCAATGTGGACTTCACAAGCTTCAAAATCTCCCCTCCCCTTACCGCATCCCAAAACCAGCCCAGCTCATCCCCGCCTCCCTAACCTGTTCTTCCTCCCACCTATCCCCTCCTCCCCCCTCAAGCCCCACCCCCATCTCCTACCTACTAACCTCACCCCGCCCCCTTGACCTGTCTGTCCTCCCTGGACTGACCTATCTCCTCCCTACCTCCCCACCTACACTCACCTTTACTAGTTCCATCCCCACCTCTTTGACCTGTCTGTTTCTTCTCCACCTATCTTCTCCTCTATCCATCTTCTATCCGCCTCCCCCTCTCTCCCTATTTATTTCAGAACCCCCTTCCCCTCCCCCATTTCTGATGAAGGGTCTAGGCCCGAAACGTCAGCCTCTCTGCTCCTATGATGCTGCTTGGCCTGCTGTGTTCATCCAGCTCTACACCTTGTTGTCTCGGATTTTCCAGCATCTGTAGTTCCCACTCTTTCTCATGCCAGGCTAAAGTGCTTTAGATTTCTGAGGAAGGGTCACTCGACCCGAAAAATTAACTCTGATTTCCGTCCACAGATACTGCCAGACTTGTTGAGCTTTTCCAGCAATTTCTGGTTTTGGTTTTTTCGGGGTGGCCTGATTTTTATTAAGCAAACAGTAGAATCTTATCACAGAATTCAGTGACTCACTGTATATTTATCTCACCATGCCCTCAGTGAAATGTGATGCTTATGCAAGTCTGTAAGCCTGAGGGAGAGCTACCAGTATCTCTGTCTGAAAACGAGCCAGACTGGTTCATTAGTCAGAAACCGTATCCTTGCATTTTCAAAATGTTGAATAGTTTTTATTTTTGACTTGTATGCCACCAGACCAAGAATGAAAGACAGGTGGAAGATGAATCACATTCAGCTCCCCCTCCCACTCACTGCCCACAAACTCTGCCTCCCCTACCCAATTCACTGTCTCCCCTTCATTCACTTAACCCCAATTCATTCCCCTATTCATCACCCCATTCACTGCTCCTCACTCGTCCATTCACTCCAAATTCACTGTCCCCATTCATCCCCACACATTTATTCCCACCCATTCACTCCCCCCAACCACAAAACCAGTGCTCACATCATCCCAGCCCCAAAAATTAACTGCTCCCCGTCATGAGGTGACGTTTTCTTTCACTCAAAGGTAGCTGAGAGTCTGGAATTCACCGCCAATACAGGCTTGCTGAGTCTGAAGCTCTTGTTACATTGAAGCAGTGTTTTGATATTTATTTGCATTGCTATAGACACCAGTGTTATGCACCATGAGCTGAAGAATGGGATTACTGCGGTCAGGTGTTTACTGAGTGAAAGTGGTGGGTCGAATGTCCTCCTGTAAATGCCTATGAGTTTATTTAACCCCCCCCATCCCCTCTAGCCCATTGACTCTTCACATTTACCCCCATTCACACACCCCCATTCATTCACCCCCATTCATTTACCCTCATTCTCACCCCCATTCTCACACCCCCATTCATTCATCCCCATCCTTTCACTCCCATTCGTTCACCCCCATTCATTCACCCCCATCCACACACCCCCACTCATTTACCCCCATGCATTTACTCCCATTCACACACCCCATTCACACACTCCCATTCACACTTCCCCATTCACTCATCCCCATTCATTCACCTCCATTCACTTACCCCCATTCATTCACCCCCATTCACACACCCCTATTCACACACCCCATTCACACTCATCCCCATTTACACACCCCCATTCACATACCGCTTTCACACTCACCCCCATTCACCC
>NC_063335.1:118980430-118983904 GCF_021869965.1 Rhincodon typus
TACCGCTTTCACACTCACCCCCATTCACCCACCTCTATTCACACTCACTCCCATTCACACACCCCCATTCACATACCGCTTTCACACTCATCCCCATTCACCCACCTCTATTCACACTCACCCCCATTCACACTCACCTCCATTTACACACTCCTATTCATTCATCTCCATTCACTCCCCATCCATTCATTCTCTCCCATCCACACCACTACATTAACTCCCTCGTATTCACCTCCTCATTAGAATTAGAATTAGGATTAGAATAAGAATTAGAATAAGAATTAAGATTAGAATTAGAAACAGTCTATTGTCACATGTACTCACATGAGTGCAATTAGAAATTTACAAAGTTGCCACTTGCTGTGTCATTTTAGGTATAAATGTACCTAGGTACAGGATTTTAGGAATAAATTAGAAAAATAAAGTAATAAAAGTTCAGCATTACAGTCCTTTAAGCAGACAGCGGCAGACACTGTATTCCCCCAATTCATTCTCCACATTCACTTTGACCCACCGCACCCCCTACCCCACTCACACCCACATATTTACTCTGCCCTATTCACTCCTTAATATTCACTTACTCAAATTTACCTCCACACTTACTCCGATCCCCCACCCCCTCACTCACACCCTACATTTACTCCCTATTCACTCAGCTGTTGCTGTCTGCTCCTGTGTATTGACATACATATCCATCATGGCAGACAGCACACAGACCCACCAAGGTACTCAATAACATCCTCACAAACAAATGACTTCTTTGTTGTTGACTGAAACCTGCAGTGATCAGACAGACAGAGTATTCTGACACTCAGGCTGATTTCTGAAGAAGGGCCCCGACTTGAAACATCAGCTTTCCTGCTCCTCTGATGCTGCCTGGCCTGCTGTGTTCATCCAGCTCCACACTGCGTTATCTCTGACTCCAGCATCGGCAGTTCTTACTATCTCTCACCAAGGTACTGTGGTGCACTTACCAAACAGTGAAGGAGATTGAGTGTTGGAGGAAGGTCTTTACCTTGCTATCACATAAAGCAATATTAGGACAGGTGACTGAAAATGGTTTTAAAGTAGGAAAGATCAAAGTTTATAAAGGGTGAATACTACAGCTTAGTGCTAAGACACTGGATTAGCATTGGAAGTAAAAGCTAGACAATTATCTTCAGGCTAGGCATCCTTAGAAGAGGCTTCGCTGTGGGGTTAAAATTGTTTCAGAGATAGTAGGAACTGCAGATGCTGGAGAATCTGAGATAACAAGGTGTAGAGCTGGATGAACACAGCAGGCCAAGCAGCATCAGAGGAGCAGGAAAGCTGACGTTTCAGGCCTAGACCCTTCTTCAGAAATGGGGGAGGGGAAGGGAGTTCTGAAATAAATAGGGAGAGAGTGGGAGGCGGATAGAAGATGGATAAAGGGGAAGATAGGTGGAGAGGAGACAGACAGGTCAAAGAGGCGGGGGTGGAGCCAGTAAAGGTGAGTGTAGGTGGGGAGTTAGGGAGGGGATAGGTCAGTCCAGGGAGGACGGACAGGTCAAGGGGGCGGGATGACGCTAGTAGGTAGGAGATGGGGGTGGGGCTTGAGGTGGGAGGAGGGGATAGGTGGGACGAAGGACAGGTTAGGGAGGCGGGGACAAGCTGGGCTGGTTTTGGGATGCGGTAGTGGGAGGGGAGATTTTGAAGCTTGTGAAGTCCACATGTATACCATTGGGCTGCAGGGTTCCCAAGCGGAATATGAGGTGCTGTTCCTGCAACCTTCGGGTGGCATCGTTGTGGCACTGCAGGAGGCCCAGGATGGACATGTTGTCCAAGGAGTGGGAGGGGGAGTTGAAATGGTTCGCGACTGGGAGGTGCAGTTGTTTATTGCGAACCGAGCGTATGTGTTCCGCAAAGCGGTCACCAAGCCTCCACGTGGTTTCCCCGATGTAGCGGAGGCCACAACGGGTACAGCGGATACAGTATACCGCATTAGCAGATGTGCAGGTGAACATCTGCTTGATGTGGAAAGTCTTCTTGGGACCTGGGATGGCGGTGAGGGAGGAGGTATGGGGGCAGGTGTAGCACTTCCTGCGGTTGCAGGGAAAAGTGCCGGGTGTGGTGGTGCTGGAGGGGAGTGTGGAGCGGACAAGGGATTCCCGGAGAGAGTGGTCCCTCCGGAAAGCAGATAAGGGTGGGGAGGGAAAAATGACTTTGGTGGTGGGGTCTGATTGCAGATTAACAGCCACCCTTTTTACCCTCAACTGATACCCACTCTCCAACATCTGCTAGGATTGCAAACTTATAAAACCCACTTAAAATGAACTCAATCAAATTGTTTTTTTATATAATTAACAGAAGATTCAACCATGCCTACTCAGCACCTGGAGCATGGTCCATCATAGAGTTATACAGCACGGACACAGACCCTTTGGTCCAATCAGTCCATGCCGACCATAATCCCAAACCAAACTAGTCCCACTTGCTCGCACTTGACTCTATCCCTCAAAACATTTCTTATTCACTTATCCAAATCTCTTTTAAACGTTGTAACTGTATCCACATCCACCACTTCCTCTGGAAGTTCATTCCACACATGAAACACTCTCTGTATGAAAAAATTGCCCGTCCTGTCTTTTTTTAAATCTTTCTCCTCTCACCTTAAAAATATGCCCCCCGCCGTCTTGAAATCCCCCAACCGAGGGAAAAGGCACCTGCCATTCACCTTATCTATACCCCTCAGGATTTTATAAAACTCTACAAAGTCACCCCTCGACCTCCTGCGCTCCAGTGAGAAAAGTCCCAGCCTATCCAGCCTCTCCTTATAATTCAAACCCTCCATTCCCAATTATATCTTGGTAAATCTCTTCAGAACCCTCTCCAGCTTAATAACGTCCTTCCTATAACTGGGAGAGCAGAACTGGGCATTGTACTTCGGGGGGAGATGATGATCTAGTGGTATTATCGCTGGCCTGTTAATCCAGAGACCCAATGACTTCCTGATGGTTGAGATGGTGCAGATGGCAGAATTTGAATTCAACAAAAAATCTGGAATTAAGGGTCTAATGATGGCGATGAATCCATTGTCAATTGTCGGAAAATCCCATCTGGTTCGCTAATGTCCTTTATGGAAGGAAACTGCCATCCTTACCTGGCCTGGCCTACATGTGACTCCAGACCCACAGCAATGTGGTTGACTCTTAACTGCCCCCTGAGCAATTTGGGATGGGCAATAAATGCTGGCTTAGCTAGGAACACCCTCATCCTGTCAATGAATAAAAAAAAAAAGGCCTCACCAATGTCCTATACAACCTCAACATAACATCCCAACTCCTGTACTCAACATTCGGAGCAAAGAAGACAAGCGTGCTAGTTTAGAGATTAGATTAGAGATCTCATTACAGATGAGATGATATCTCAGCTAGTAGACCTGAAGGAAAAAACTGTGCAACTTACAAACAAGGCATACAGGTCTGACCAGCCTTAGATAGCTCAAAGCAGAGTTCC
>NC_063335.1:118988904-119011573 GCF_021869965.1 Rhincodon typus
GTGGGGTGGTACGTGAGGACGAGGGGGATTCTTTTTTGGTTCTTATACCTCCTGTTGTTTTTGAACATCTCTGGTGGCTGATCGTTGCCCTGCAATAGCTTGCTGCACTGTTTCCACAGGCTGCGCAGGAATGACAGAAATTTGGGCTTATCCAAAATATTTCTGGTTCACGCATTTTACCCGTTTAGTGGTCCACATGGGCTCTTGGCCCAGCAACAACTCAGATTTGGTGTTCATGACCACAGCTTCAGTTCCCTCCTTATCGCTGTCGTCTCTCCAGCCCAATAGCCTTCTGAGATCTCAGCCCCTCTCCAATTCTGGCATCTCGAGCACCCCTCCCCCCACGGCCCCATGAAAGAATAGAATAGCTATTTATTTTCACATGAATTTTTACAAAAAAAATACAGTGAAGGGTTTTATGTCACCATACCACGGTGCCTAAATTAATGACAGAAGTCATAAGTAAGAAGAAAAAGAATGTAAAAGTTCATCATAGTTTAATTAACAGCTCCTGGGTTCGGGGTGCATTGGAAAACCAGGCTGAAACTGCCATGCTGGCCCAAGCCAAGAACATCATGCCGAGCCAAGATGAGACCTCCATACCAGAACTAGACCTCCATGCTAGGACTAGATCTCTACGCCACGACTAGACCTCCACACCACAACTAGACCTCCATGCCAGGACTAGATCTCCATGCCAGGGCTAGATCTCTACACCACGACTAGACCTCCATGCTAGGACTAGACCTCCACACCACAACTAGACCTCCATGCCAGGACTAGACCTCCATGCCAGGACTAGACATCCATGCCAGGACTAGGCCTCCATGCCAGAACTAGACCTCCATTCCAGAACTAGACCCCCATGCCAGGACTTGATCGATGTAAGATGTAACTAAATAGTGTCATAGTGTCACGGAGCCTTCGGTCTAACCAGCCCATGCTGACCAGATTTCCTAAACTAAACTAGTCCCATGTGCCTGCACTTGGCTCATATCCCTCTAAACCTTTCCTATTTATGTTCTAATCCAAATGTCTTTTAAATGTTGTGAACTGTGCTGCATTTATCACTTCCTCTGGAAGTTCATTCCACACACGAACCACCCTCTGTGTGAAAAAGATGCCGCTCAAGTCCCTTTTCAATCTTTCCCCCTCACCCTAAAATTATGCCCTCTAGTTTTGAACTCCCCAGCTCTGGGGAAAAGATCTTTGCTATTCACCTTCTCTATGCACCTCGTGATTTTATAAAAAGAGGACTTGCACCTTTCAGAGCTTCAGGAAGTCCCAAAGCACTTTAGAGACAATAATATCCATTCGAAGTAGAAGCACTGTTGTGTTGATGGATATCCAGCAGACAATTTGTGCACAGGAAACTCCAACACGATCAGGTAATGTGCTTTTAGTAATGACAATTGAGAGGTAAATACTGGCAAAAGTGTAGACAGAACTCTTCAGTTCTTCAAACTATGGATGTGAGACATTTTACAGCTGCCTGAGAGGCTGTGAGCGATTGAAAGTTGGGTCAGAAAATATTGCTGTCAAGGTATGTCTTAAAGCAGGAGAGAGAGAGTAAATGAGGTCCAGAGGTTTTTGAAGGGAATTTCCAAGAACTTAATAGAATCAGAATATGCCTTATTGTCATGTGTCTCAAGTACAGAAGTACAGGAATACATTGAGAAGTTTACAATATCACCCTTCACTGCACCATCCTCGTACCTAGGTGTAAACGTTTGAATAGAAAATGGATAATCAAAGAAAAAAAGTTACATTACCTTACAATTATCATAGTATAAGTTAGAAAAATAGGGTTAGGGTTAGGGTTAGGGTTAGGGTTGGGGTTGGGGTTAGGTTTAGGGTTAGGGTTAGGGTTAGGGTTAGCGTTAGGGTTAGGGATAGGGATAGGGTTTGGGTTGGGGTTGGGGTTAGGTTTAGGGTTAGGGTTAGGGTTAGGGTTAGGGTTAGGGTTAGGGATAAGGATAGGGTTAGGGTTAGGGTTAGGGATAGAGATAGGGTTAGGGTCAGGGATAGGGATAGGATCAGGGTCAGGGTTAGGGATAGGGTCAGGGTCAGGGTCAGGGATAGGGTTAGGGATAGGGTTAGGGTTAGGGTTAGGGATAGGGTTAGGGTTAGGGATAGGGATAGGGTTAGGGTTAGGGATAGGGATAGGGTCAGGGTCAGGGTTAGGGATAGGGTTAGGGTTAGGGGTAGGGTTAGGGTTAGAGATAGGGTTAGGGTTAGGCTTTCTATAAAGGGGCTGCAATGGATTAACACAGAGGGCTTCCACACATGGTGTGACTGGGGTCTCAATCTGCTGTTCATCCCCAATGGTCCCCAGTCCAATAACCGTCCCCTCTCCACTCCGTGCATCCAGCCGACTCCACCGCTGCTCCAAAATAAAACATTAACAAAAAGAGTGAACGAGAAAAGAAGTCTAAAAAAAAAGAAGCCCCGAGCTGAGAAGCCCAGATGCTGCCTGCTCTGACGGCCTCCAATTGTGAAATGATTCAAATCAGGAGAAGAGAATAGAAATCACAGAGAGACAAGGGATTTGAGTATGTTTCCGTGGAGCTGGATGGTGTGGGAGATAAATTAATCCAGGTCTTCTTGGAAGACAGAAGGCACAAAGAATAAGATGGAGCAGAAAAAAATGGTGCATATGAAAAATATAATGGTCATTACAAAGCTGTGGAACAAGTTTATATGGAAAGTAAAAGAATAAATGAGAGAGAGTATGAGAATAGAGTGGCAGCTAAACTAAAAAGTAATCCAAAAGTTTGCGATCAACATGACATAGTAAAGGGTAGAGCGGTGCCAATTAAGTCAGAACTGGGTCAGAATTCATCAGTAAATTGATGGAAGATGTTATCAACAATGCTACCTGCTCAGCAATGACCTGGTCAGTGTTTCCCAGTTTGGGTTCCATCAGGGTCACTCAGCATCTGACCTTATTACAGCCTTGTTTCAAACATGGACAAAAGAGCTGAATTCCAGAGGTGAGGTGAGGGTGACTTCAAGGCCATATTCGACCGAGTGTGGCATCAAAGAGTCCTAGAAAAATTGGAATCAATGGGGATCAGGGGAACGCTCTCCATTGGTTGGAGTCATACCTGACTCATAGGAAAATGGTTGTAGTTGTTGGTGGTCGTTTATCTCAGCTCCAGGACATCTTTGCAGGAGTGCCTCAGGGGAGTGTCCTAGGCCCAACCATCTTCAGCTGTTTCATCTGGGATCCCAGAACTGGTATATGAAGAGACACTGGATCAGTTAGGGCTATATTCACTGGGGTTCAGAGAATGAGAGGGGATCTCATCGAAACCGAAAAAAAAATTCTAACAGAACTAGGGAGGGTAAACACAGGAAGGATGTTCCTGGTGACCGGAATGCCAAAAATCAGGACTCACAATCTAAGGATATCGGGTAGGGATTTTAGGGCACAGCTGAGGAGAAATTTCTTCGCCCAGAGAGAGGAATTGTCTACAAGAAGAAGCTTTTGAGGTCAAAACTTTGGAGATTTTCAAGAAAGATGTAGATATAGTACTTGGGGCTGAAGGGCTCAAAAAGTATGAGGAGAAACTCGGAACAGGGGCCTGAGTTAGATGATCAGCCATGATCATATTGAATGGCAGAGCAGGCTTGAAGAGCCGAATGACCTTCTCTTGCTCCAATATTTCATATCTTCTTAAAAATTCTATATTTTATTCCATGTTATCCCACGTTTCTGAGTCTTCCTGCAGTGCTGTCAAAGCCTTCCATGGTCATATCCTGCCTTCAGAATATAATGTTTTCAATGGAACCCCTTAGGTTCTGTTTTAACCTCAGACCCTGCCCCTGGAGGGTTGCTCCCTCACTGCCACTGTTCCAGGGTCCCAGCTGACGGCAAATCCAGCTCAACGGGATGAGGTGGAGTAGTGCTCCTCTCACTGGAATGATAGTCCGCAAACAAGTGCTGGAGAAGCTCAGCAGGGTCCGGCAGCATCACTACAGAAGCATAAACAAACTTAACATTCGACGTCCTCTTCAGAAGTGAGTAATCGAGAAATCCAGAACTGCAGGGTCATGGGTTCAAATTGCACCATGGTGGATGGTGAAATTTGAATTCAATAATAATCTGGAGTAAAAAGCTAGCCTAATGGCAACCATCTGACCACTGTCAATGTATCAAAATCTGAAACTCACTCCATGAACCGCCCTCATAGGATGTGGGCATTGCTGGTTGATCCAGCATTTATTTTCTACTCCACATTGCCCTTTTAGAAGGTGGGGATGAGCTGCCTTCCTGCAGTCCATGTGCTGTAGGTAGACCCGCAATGAAGGAAGCTCACCACCACCTTCTTAAACCGTATGAATGAATGAAAGAGATGTGAGAGAACCACACCTTTGTTGTTGCTGATTATATTGTGTGGATGTGTGTCCTTTATCCTTTGGCTCAGTCACAGGAGGGTGAGGCTATGCCTATCAACTGTGCAAAGTAATGCTGCTGCACAATTGCAACATGGGTTAACAGCACAGGCGTGTCAATGAGAATTCAAATATTGTCATAGATAGCACAGGTAATAAACAGAAATGACTCAGTGAGCAGCCTTGTGGTCTGAGTCAGTGTTGTGATTTAACGTTTCACCCCAGTGACTCTGCAGACACTGCACTTCAGGGCTGAGAGAGTGTCACACTGTCATTCTTTGCTCTGCAATCATGACTGATCTGATAATCCTCAACTCCTGACTTTTCCCCACAACCCTTCATTCACCTTACTGATTAAACATCTGTCTGTCTCAGCCTTGAATATACTTAATGACCCAGCCTCGACAGTGCCTCTGCAGTAAAGAATCCCACAGATTCACTTCCCTCTGAGAGAAGAAAGTCCTCCTTATCTCTGTTTTAAATGTGTGACCTTATTCTGAGATTATTCCCTCTGGTCTGGGACTCTCCCACACGGGGAAACAACCTTTCTACAAAGTCAGAAGTCACACGACCCCAGGTTATAGTCCAACAGGTTTATTTGGAATCACACAGGCTTTCGCAGCACTGCTCCTTCATCAGAGAAAGTGACAGGTGCAGATACAGTTACAATGTTCGAAAGACATTTGGATAAATACCTGAATAAGAAATAAGAAATAAGAATAAGAAATAGAGGCACAAATACAGAACTTGCTGAAAAACCTCAGCAGGTCTAGCAGCATCTATGGAGAGAAAAACAGAGTTAACATTTCGGGTCCAGCGACCTTTCCTCAGAATCGATTGTAGCTGGGAAAAGATTGGAATACATGCTGAAGATGGGGTTGGGGGAAAGAGGGGAGTGAATGACAGGTGGAGATGGAGCCCAGAGAGAGAGAAGAACAGTTGGGCAGACAAAGGAATGCGTAGAGGTCAGCTTAGGAGAATGAATAGCTGGTAATAGGGACCGTTAATGGGTTGTTTGTGGTGGCAGCCCAGGTGATGACAAGGCCTGGTGTGTGGGGGTTGGGGTAAGGATGTGGGAGAAGGCTCTCAGGCCCTAAAATTGTTGAACTTGATACTGAGCAGATTTCTTCTGGGCTAGTCATTGTCAAATTGAATTCAGTCTGGATAAGTGAAGCAGGCAGGACAAACAGGCAAAGGAATAGTTGGGAAGCAGAAAGGAGTCAAAGCAGAAAGTACACTGGTTCCTTAAGGTAGTGGGACAGATGGATAAATTGATTAACAAGGCATTTAGAATACTTTCTTTCATTAATCGACGCATAGAATTTAAGGACAGGGAAGTGGTGCTGGAACTGTATAAAATGTTGGCTCGGCCACAGCTAGAGGACTGTGTGCCGTTCTGCAATCCACATTATAGGAGGGATGTGAAATCACTGGAGAGGGTGTAGGGGAGATTTATGGGGATGTTGACTGGGTTAGAGAGTTTCAGTAGCGAAAAGAGTTTGGACTAACTGGCGTTGTTTTCCTTAGAGCAAAAGAGATTGACAGGGAACATGATTGACATGTATAGAATTTTGAGGGACATATATAGGGTAGACAGGAATGAACTTTTCCCCTTAAGGGAGGGGCCAATGACCAGTTTCGGGGGTTGGTGGTAGATTTAAGGTGGGGGGCAGAAGGTTTAGAGGGGATATGAGGAAAAGCTTTTTCACACAGAGGGTGGGAATCTGCAAATCACTGCCTGTAAGGGTGGGAGAGGCAGGAACCTTGATAAAATTGAAGAAAATTTAGATGTGCACTTTATGATACCAAGGCATACAAGGCTATGGACCAAGTGCTGGCAATTGGGATTTGAATAGTTATGTGAGGTAGTAGGAACTGCCGAAGCTGGAGAATCTGAGATAACAAGGTGTAGAGCTGGATGAACACAGCAGGCCAAGCAGCATCAGAGGGGCAGGAAAGCTAATGTTTCGGGTCTGGACCCTTCTTCAGAAATCGTCCAGACCCGAAACGTCAGCTTTCCTGCTCCTCTGATGCTGCTTGGCCTGCTGTGTTCATCCAGCTCTACACCTTGTTACCTTTTGAATAGTTATATGTCGTTTTTGACTAGCATGGACTTGATGGGCCAAAGGGCCTTCTCCTGTACTGTAGATCTCTGTGACTCTATGGTTACTGCGAGCAGTGGTTTGTTATCACTGCGACTCCCTACTTGGTTATGCACTGTTCAGGCAAGTTACACTTCTCCAATGTTGGAGCATGACACAAGAGTAAGGAATGAGAGGAAGCTGAGGGGAAGGGACAGGTCATATCATTTGCACTTTGTAATTCAGGATGTGGGAGAAGTGAGATGTGAGAAGGAGGGTCAGGCACAATGCACTTTCCCTTCAAGAGGTCTTTGTTAGCTTCCAGTGCTCATAATACTGACTGCCCATCCCCACTGAGAGCACCACTAGTCCCAGTTAGGGCCTGCCACACATACCAGGGGTTGCCGCTGTCCCTGGCATCGCAATCCCCGCGCCGACTTTCCAGGAGTTAATAACTTTTGCAGAACTGGAATCCAAGCATTATTTTGGTTAAATAACACAGGTGTGAGCCAAAACTCAGCTCAGCTGAGAGATCAAAGTTGATATGCAGAGACTCTGAAAGTAAGGTTCACAGGGGGAGGTGATGGTCTAGCGGTATTATTGCTGGACTGTTAATCCAGAGACACTGGGAACCTGGGTTCAAATCCTGCCATAGCAGGTGGTGGAATTTGAATTCAATTAAAAGAAATCTAGAATTAACAGTCTAATGATAACCTAAAATGGATTGTCAGTGGGGAAAACCCCTCTGGTTCACTAATGTCCCTTAGAGAAGGAAACTGCCATCCTTACATCTGATCCCAGACCCACATCAATGTGGTTGACTCTTAATTGCCCTGTGGGCAATAGATGCAGTGCCACCTGCATTTCATGATTGAATTTTTAAAAGCATGTTTTACAGACTGTGTAGTTATGGTTACAGGGCCAAAGCTTGTGTTATCAGAGCTGCTGTTGTGTCATGAGAAATGGAGTATGTTGATAAGGCCTACATGAGTATCTGAATTGTACAGTCAGCCTAGATAGGGCAGGTGCCAATGTCTGTAATATACTGGGATCCCTGTTTGGCTACTTCATAGTTGATCGAAGGTGGGGAAGAAGGATGTCAAAATATCAGTGTCAAAGAAGTAGCCCAGTTCTGAAACTCCCATTCAGAGCTATCACAGCTAAGGATTGCTCTCAGTGAAACGGATTACTGTGATGTCCTGGCCTGTGGATTTGTTCCTCTGAAGAGAAGAATGAGAGGTGGCCTGATAGAGCTTATGAAGGATTAAGATGCAAACACCTCTACTTGTAGAGGAAGTCCAAATGAAAGACAATAGCAAAACTCAAATGTAATCTGTTGTCACCATATACATCTTAATTATCATGAGTAAACTGACTGACCCCAATCCTTCATTTTGGAATTAGTCTAAATTACTGATACCAAGTGGGGAAAAATGTCCTGCTAAGTTCCAGGAGAGGTGAAGCTCAGTCTTGCTGAGCATAAGTTTGTTACAGAGTACTTATTCGCTAATTATATCACTTCTGAGTTTCACAATAGTTTCTTGTGAGGCCATAGGGTAGACTTCAGAGTAAGTACAAGTTACCTAATAAATCATAGCACGAGAGCAACTAATAATGGGTTAACTCCAACCAGATATAACCTGAGAGTGATCTTGAACAAACTCCTTTAGTACTGCATAGAAAGGAGGGTCAGTTGAACATGCAGGTTCATTGTGAGTACACCAGACACCGATACAAACCTTCAGTGATCTAAACAAACACAACATTGTGAATAAATGTCTATAACCTCCCCAATAACCATCAATCCATGTCAACCATGAGGCATGCAAATGTATTTTGCTCTGTGTGACTAAGCTAGCCTCAACAAACAGTGATGATGCACATTAAGTGAATCAAGTGAACCTGACATAATGCAAAATATTTACAAGTGAAACTTACGTGAAAAATAACATTCACAACAATCCACTCTCGGGTGACTGTCTGCATGGAGTTTGCACATTCTCCCCATGTCTGTGTGGGTTTCCTTCGGGTGCTCCGGTTTCCTTCCACAGTCCAAAGATGTGCAGGTTAAGTAGATTGGCCATGCTAAATTGTCCCATAGTGTCCAAAGTGCGTAGGCTAGGTGGATTAGCCATGGGAAATGCAGGGTTACAGGGTAGGGGGCTGGGTCTGGGTGGGATGCTCCATGGAGTGTCAGTGTGAACTTGATGGGCCGAATGACCTGCTTCCACACTGTAGGGATTCTATGATCATTCTACAAACTCTGTGCTCCCAATATTTTAATGGCAGTGGAGTCAGAGAGGGAAGTTGTGGCCATGGTGAAGTCTCTCCCTGTTTCTCCAGGAGATTTTTCTTACTGCCTACACATACCGATAGCACATGGACTGCAGCGGTTTAAGAAGGTAGCTTCTTGAGGAGCAACTGGGGATGAGCAATAAATGCTGGGCCCAGCCAGCGACACCCAATTCCCACAAGAGAATTTTTTTAAAACACGCGCTTGTTTCCTGTGCTTGCGTCTGACACTTTAAATTTTGATTGTAATTGTGTGGGGAATGATAAAAAAGAGAGCAAGCAGATTGCTGATTTCATACCGTTAATAATAAACAAATTCCATGGTTTTCACTCCTTCGATGTAGAGCTTTTGTACGCAATAAGAGAGAGTGCTGGTCAAAGGGTGCTTGTGTGACTGGAGGTCAGGGATCAGTACTGCGCCCCTTATTGTTCAGGATATATATGTTATATTATATATATATGGATGTCTGATGTAGATGAGAATATGGGAGTGGGATAACAAGTAAGTTTGCAGATGATATGAAGATTGGCCAGATGGTTGTTAGTGAAGTACTTTGGAAGAAGGAACAAGACAAGGGAGGACTCAATGAATGGCAGGACACCAGGAAGCTCAGAGGGACAGAGGGATCTTGGGGAGCTTGTCCACAGATCCCTGAAGGTGGCAGGACAGGTTAATAGAGTACGTAAGGAGACAAGCGGGGCTCTTGCCTCCAGTCGTGGCGTAGATTACAGGAGCAGGGAGCTCATGTTGGAGCTGTACGGGACTTTGGTTAGGCCACAGCTGGATACTGATGAAGTGAGGCTAGATGAGCTCGGGTTGTTTCCTTTGGAGCAGAGAAGTTTGAGGGGGGGTATACGATTATGAGGGGCATGGACAGGGTGGAAAGAAAGCACCTGTTACCCTTAGACAATATGAAGGGTGAATATTGATTATTGCGACATGTCCCAAGATACAGTGAAAAGAATTGTTTTGCGTGCTATTCAGACAAGTCATACCTTACGTAAGTACATCAGGATAAGAGAACGAAATGCAGAATATAGTGTTACAGCTACTGAGAAGGTGCACAGAAAGATCAACTCTAATATAGAAACATAGAAAATAGGTGCAGGAGTAGGCTATTCAGCCCTTCCATCCTGCACCACAATTCATTACAATCGGTGCTGATCATGCAATGTCAGTATCCCATTCCCGCCCTCTCTCCATGCCCCTTGACCCCTTTAGCTGCAGGGGCCACATCCAGCTCCCTATTGAATGTATCGAATGAGCTGACCCCAACAGCCTCCTGTGGGAGAGAATTCCACAGGTTCACAACTCTCTGAGTGAAGAAATTCTTCCTCACCTCAGTCCTGAATGGCTTACCCCTTATTTGTAGACTGTGACTCCTCGTTCTGGACTTCCCTAACATCGGGAACATTCTTCCTGCATCTAGCCTGTCCAGTCCCATCAGGATTTTATATGTTTTTATGAAATCCCCCTCACTCTTCTAAATTCTAACCCAGTCATTCCAGTCTTTCCACATATGTCAGTCATGCCATCCCGGGAATCAGTCTGGTGAGCCTTCACTGGACTCCCTCAATAGCAAGAATGTCCTTCCTTAGACTGGGAGACCAAAACTGCACACAATACTCAAGGTGTGGCTTCACCAAGGCCCTGTATAACAGCAGCAAGACATCCTTACTCCGATACTCAAATCCTCCCGCTATGAAGGCCAGCATGCCATTAATTTTCCTCACTGCCTGCTGCACCTACATGCCAACATTCAGTGGTTGTTCCACCATGACACCCAGGTCTCGTTGCACCTCACCTTCTCCTAAACTGCGACCACTCAGATAATAATCTGCCTTCCTGTTTTTGTAACCTCACATTTATCCACGTTGTATTGCATTTGCCAAGTACTTCCCTACTCAGCCAGTCTGACCAAGTTACCCTGCAGCCTGTTAGCATCTTCCTCACAGCACACACTGCCCCCCAGCTTAGTGTCATCTGCAAATTTGGAGATATTGCATTCAATTCCTTCATCCAAATCGTTAAAGTATGTTGTGAACAGCTGGGGTCCCAGCACTGAACCATACAGTACCCCACCCATCACTGCCTGTCAGTCCAACTCTCTGCTTCCTGTCTGCCAACCTGTTCTCTGTCCATTTCAATACATTACCCCCGATACTATGAGCTTTAATTTTCCTTACCAATCTCTTGTGCGTGAGAGGTCCATTTAAAAGTCTGTTAATAACAGGAAAGAAGATTGATTTCACCCAGAGGGTTGGTGGGGGGTTGGAATGTGCTGCCTGGAAGGGGAGTTGAGGCAGGAAACCTCATAACCTTTTAAAACAGCACTTGGATGAGCACTTGAAGTGTTATAACGTTCAAAGCTATGGACCTGCTGTGGGAAAGCCAGCAGTGGATGGGTCAGTGCAGACTCAAAGGGCTGAAGGGCCTCTCCTATGCTGTATGACTCCATGGTTCTATGGCTTTGTTATACAAAAGATCGGATCCAGAAAATGTGAATGTGTTTGGGGCATGATGTCACCAGATCATTCGCATGGTTTAGACACAATTTCTCAGATTTGAACCCTGCTGTCTAGTTCAATTTTGTGGTTATTAATTAAATACTGGGCATTGCGATCACAAAATGTCTTGCAACTTCGACCTTTTACCTATTTGGGGTGAGAATGATACATTCGTTGTCTCCTCCTAACCTCACCTTATCAGCAGAACATTCTTATTGCTTTCTCCTCACCAGCATTGCACGGCAATGATTTTTAAACCAAATTAATGGGACGTTGGCGTCACTGAGTCCATCGCCATTTATTGCTTGAAGTGCAGTTTGGAGTTTACAGCGTTGCAATGGGCCTGGAGTGACATGTAGACCAGACCAGGTATGGATGGCAGATTTTCTTCCCTGAAGGACGTTGGTGAACCAGATAGGTTTTCACAATAATTAATAATGGCCACGATTAGGGCAGTGACAATACCACACCACCTTCTCCCTGTCTGAGCCCTAAGCACTCATTTCAGGTGAAGCAGATGGGATCTTACAACAAATGACAGAGGTTACATGGTTACATTCAGGCCTGCTTTTCATTCGGAAACAAAAACAGAAATTGCTGGAGAAACCCTGGCAGCATCTGTGGAGTGAAAACAGAGTTAACGTTTCGGGACCAGTGACCCTTCTTCAGAACTGCTTTTAATTTAGTTTTTTTGCCCCCAATCCAATTTAAATTCCACCAGCTGCCATGGTGGGATTTGAACTCATGTCCCAAAAGCCAAGTAACAACACCACTAGGCCATCACCTCCCTTAGAATCAATTGTGCATCGCAAATCGGAAATTGATTGATTTTCACCAGCAGAAAAATACCACTGGAATTCTGCGTTGGACCTCAGGCTAAAAATAACATGCATCCTACCTACAATGCCTTGCCAGCAATGTTCACATTCCACATGGAAACTAAAGAAATTTCAAAACAATTTGAACTAAATTCTTCAGGTTAAGTCAACAAAATCAATTGTGATTTTAATTAAAGGAAGCTTGTCCTTATTTTAAAGAGTAAATAAACAACCTTTGTAGCAAATTGAACTAAATGTTTTTGGGTGCTTTGGGCAACAGACTAGTTGCAATGAGTCGCTTATTTTTTCATTTAAGATTCTCACAATATCCAACAGCTCGAGCTCTCCACTGAAGGTTACCTCCCAGCGTGCTAAGCTGCTGGGTTGACGGAAGAGACACATTTCAAAATGAAGGGGGCCAAGCAGCATCATAGGAGCAGAGAGCTGCTCCTATGATGCTGCTTGGCCTGCCGTGTTCATCCAGCCCTGCACCTTGTTGTCTCGGATTCTCCAGCATCTGCAGTTCCTACTATCTCTGATTCAAAATGAAGGGGGATGGGTTCTAGTTTCAAGTCCAACGCCAGAAACTTCGACACAATGTTCAGGTTGACAGAACAGTACGGCACTGAGGGAATGCTGCGCTGTAAGACAGGCAGTTGCTTGGACAAAATAGCTAGAGCAAGGACCCATCTGCCCTCTCGAGGTGAGAGATTCAGAGCGTTGGGTGCAGGAGTTGGGATGTCACGTTACAGCCGTACAAGATATTGGTGAGGCCACATTTGGAGTATTGAGTACAGTTCTAGTCACCTGGCTATAGAAAGGATGTTATTAAACTGGAAAAGATGCAAAAACGATTTGCAAGGATCTTATCGAGTCTATCGGGTTTGAAATATAAGGTAAAGCTGGAAATGCTGGAACATTTTTCCCTGGACCTTAAGAGGCTGAGGGGTGACCCTTACAGAGGTTTGTAAAATCATGAAGGGCATGGATAGAGTGAATAGCCAAGGTCTTTTCCCCAGGGTAGGGGAGTCCAAAACTAGAGGGCATATGTTTAAGGTGAGAGGGGAAAGATTTAAAAGGGACCTGAGGGGCAAATTGTTCCCACAGAAGGTGGTGCATGTATGGAATGAGCTGCCAGAGGAAGTGGTGGAGGCTGGTACAATTACAACATTTAAAAGGCATCTGGATGGGTATATGGCATGGCGTACAAACACCAGCATATGCCAGTTGGGCTGAATGGCCTGTTTCTTTGCTGTAGTTCTCCATTAATCAGATTCACTAACGTCCTTTAGGGAGGGAAATCTGCCGTCCTTACTTGGTCTGGCCTACATGTGGCTCCAGACCCACAGTGATGGGGTTGACCCTTAATTGACCTCTGGGACGGCCCTCACTGATCGTTCATTTCAAGAGCAATTAGGGACAGGCAACAAATGCCGAACTTAGCCGCGTCGGCCACGCAAAAGATTATTTTTAAAATGTTGCAGAAGAACAGTTCACACTTGCGGTGTTTATTTTGGTGTCCTGGAACCGATCCAAGTGTGTTTGACAGCCAGAGGTCCACAGAATGACCAGAGGAGCAAGATGTGATTGATCCAGGAACTAAAACAGAAGTTGCTGGGAAAACAAGGTGTAGAGCTGGATGAACACAGCAGGCCAGGCAGCATCAGAGGAGCAGGAAGGCTGATGTTTCGGGCCTAGACCCTTCTTCTGCAGTTCCTACTATCTCTGAAACAGTTGCTGGGAAAGCTCAGCAGGTCAGGCAGCATCTGTGAAGGAAAAAAAATCAGTTAACTCAGAACTCTGAGTAAGTGTCACTAGACCCGACATGTTAACTCTGATTTTCTCTTCACAGATGCTGCCAGACCTGCTGAGCTTTTCCAGCAACTTCTGCTTTTGTTCCTGATTTACAGCATCCACAGTTCTTTCGGTTTTTATGTGTGTGATGCACTTTTATTGAGTATAACTGGTTGCTAAAATTAAACCTCAACTAGCAGTGCTGAGAGAAATGGGTCATCTGGGCTGTGCTGTGTGGGATCTTGCTGTGTGCAGACATTGGCTGCCCATCTATCGCTGCATTTCAGTAGTGGCCATGCCACAAAAGGTTTTGCATTTAGCTGTGAAGTCCTGGGGCTGCGACAGATAGCTTGTAAATGCATGTCCCATTTTTCACAGCAGGAGAAATGGGATCTGAGCTCACACATGGAAAAACTCGCAAAACCTCCTCTCACAGATTAAAGGGCACCTCTCAGTTTACTTTGGGCATGGGATCTCAGGCTTCTTGCCAAGAAGTTTCACCACGTGAGCTTCCTAAAACGCCCCTCCCAGTCGAATAGCCCTTTTCCACCTCTCTGATCTGTTAGTCACTCAACAGATATTTCTGTTCTGATCAACGTGTCCAGGGTATGTTGTGACACATCTCTGAGATAGGTGTGGGACTTGAACCTGGGTGTCCTGGTTTGGAACCAAGCACTTGTCACTGATAACCCTCAAAAACAAAATCCAAAACAAACTCGTATTTTTCCAGTTTGGGGTGCAGGAGATGACTGTTTCATTCCGGGGAAATTCAGGACAAATGTGGAGAGTCATTGATGCTGTGAAAGTGACAGACACGCCGTCCAGTTTAAAAAACCGAACACGCTCCAATAAATTGTGCACTCCTTTCCTCTACATTCAGGTATTCGCTAGCGTCAGCTAAAGTCACTCGTTGCTAGGGCTTTCTTTACGGTTTCCAAGGGTGGCGACTTTAGGTGTCATTGCCTCAACATGAGAGAGGAGGGAAAAAAAAACAGAAAGGGTGGAATTTCTGTCAGTTTCTGGTGGGGATTTCACTACATCCCTAAACCAACAACCTCTGCCTTAGGGCAGGGCGCGGTCCCCACTCATTTCTAAACCCGGGCAGTTCTTTTTGTCTGCACTCACTCGAACGCTTGCTCTCAGCAGGCGAAGGTTTGCAGGGAAACGCAGGCAAAGTGCTCAGAGTCAGATCTGGGAAGTGGACGCGAGAGAGAGACCGGAAACATGCCTTGGATTGCCACAAGAAACACTGCCTGCTTTCTGCTTGTTGTGGTGAGAATTTTAATTGCTGCAAGTTTGGGGAGCTTTGAACAGAAAGAGGACTGAAGTGTTTTGCAAAGTTTTAAATCTGCCCTGGCTCTTAAAAAAAAAACTGTTTTGTTTTGTAATTCTTGATAGAAAAGGCTGCTGTTTATTTAACCATATTCGTGAGGCCATTTGCTTTGCACGACCAATGTTTCCATGCTGTAAGTGATCTACCGCTCCCACTCAGCCCCCTGTAATCTGTGTTGATCTCTCTGCCGCTTCGGATATCCCTACATTGGCTTCTGGCATCATTTCAGATTTCACCAACATTAGTTCGTTCTTTGTGGCTTCCTTTGGATCCCGCTGTTTGTTACATGCTGTATTCACTAAATTCCTAAAAGGTTTGTGGACTTGGGTTTGTCAATCGAGGTATCGGTGAACAAACAAATCAACTGGATTTTACATACACCGATCCACAAGGATCGGTGATGGGTCCACTGCTTTTCGCCATTCATACAAATGATTTGGATGTGAATATAGGAGGTGTGGTTAGTAAGTTTGCAGATGACACCAAAATTGATGGTGCAGTGGATAGTGAAGGAGGTTATCTCAGAGTACAACAGGATCTTGATCAGATGGGCCAATGGGCCTAGGAGTGGCAGATGAAGTTTAATTTAGATAAATGTGAAGTGCTGCATTTTGGCAAATCAGGGCAGGACTTATGCACTTAATGTTGAGGTCCCGGGGAATGTTCCTGAACAAACAGACATTGGAGTGCAGGTTCATTGTTTCTTGAAAGTGGAGTCACAGGTAGACAGGATAGTGATTTGCTATGCTTGCCTTTATTGATCAGTGCATTGAGTATGAGTCGGGGGGTCATGTTGCTGCTGTACAGGATATTGGTTAGGCCACTTTTGGAATATTGTGTGCAATTTTGGTCTCTCTGCTATAGGAAAGATGCTGTTAAACTTGAAAGGTTCAGAAAAGATTTACAATGATGTTGCCAGGGTTGGAGGGTTTGAGCTATAGGGAGAGGCTGAATAGGCTGGGGCTCTTTTCCCTGGAGCATCAGAGGCTGAGGAGTGACCTTATAGAGGTTTATAAAATCATGACGGTCATAGGGAAGTCCAAAACTAGAAGGCATAGGTTTAAGGTGAGAGGGGAAAGATATAAAAGTGACTGAAGGGGCAACTTTTTCAGGCAGAGGGTGGTGCGTGTATGGAATGAGCTGCCAGAGGAAGTGGTGGAGGCTGGTACAATTACAACATTTAAGAGCCATCTGGATGGGTATATGAATAGGAAGGGTTTAGAGGGATATGGGCCAAATACTGGCAAATGGGACTAGATTAATTTAGGATATCTGGTCAGCATGGATAAGTTGGAACAAAAGGTCTGTTTCCTTGCTGTACAGCTCTATGACTCTAAATACACCTGAATTTTGGTCTTTATGATGGTTTTTCTGGGAGAAATAATTATTTTTCTGAGCAATATTGAATGGGTGATATGAAATGATCAACACTCAAAGGTTGACAGCAAATTGTGACTGATACCTATGTCCCTCCCTCTTTGGTAAGGGCTTGTTGCATTTTAAAATGGCTTTGGGATTCAGCATTCTTCCTCCCCCTGCCCTTCCCTCACATCTCTCCCTCCCCCCTCCCTGTTTTTTGCAACAATTAAAGTTTACTTTCCCGGGATTTAAAGTCGCTTTAGGATTTAATCGTGCCACCATTGGTGAACAGCTGTCTGGTCCAAGTCTGGAATTTCTTGCCAAAACATTCCCACCTTATTATTCCTTTCCCTTCAATAGCCGAGCTTTGTGACCACTTTTCTAAATATGGCGTCCTGTGGCTCAGCGTCTCAATTTATTCTATAAACGGGCCCCCGCGGGTGTTCGATGAAGCACCTAAGAGTGTTTTAAGGCACTATATAAATGCAGGTTCAGCTGCTGCTGTTGTGATGACCCAGGGGATGGCCCTGGATTCAACTCCATGTCTTCTCTGGGCCACTGCCTAGATACACACTCCTTTCGTAATTCACAATTACAGGAAACAGCAACCATTGACCAGTTATTAGATAACACAGTGTGGAGCTGGATGAACACAGCAGGCCAAGCAGCATCAGAGGAGCAGGAAAACTGACGTTTCGGGTCGGGATCCTTCTTCAGAAATGGGGGAGGGGGAAGGGAGCTCAGAAATAAATAGAGAGAGGAGGGGTGGGGCTGGGGAAGGTAGGTGGGATGGTGATAGGTGAGCGCAGGTAGGCAGTGGTGGGGATTGGTCAGTGAGGTGGGAGGAGCGGATAGGTGGGAGAGAAGGTGGACAGGTCAAGGAGGCGGGGATGAGAGGGAGGGATGGTCCTGGGATGAGGCCGGGGGGGGTGGGGAGATTTTGAAACTGGTAAAGTCCACATTGAGACCATTGGGTTGTAGGTTCCCAAAGCGCCATTGACCAATCAGTCTGCATTCCTTTTGTTTAAACATCTTTATTAGGGCATGAGTATCACTGTCTGGATCAGTGTTTGTTGCCCATCCCGGATCGTCTTTGAACGGAGTGCCTTGCTCAGCCGTAAACAGCCTACCCTGTTGCTGTAGGCTCAGGGTCATGTGTAAGCCAGACCAGGCAAAGACCAAGCAGATTTCTCTCCCCTTCGTGAACCTGATGAGATTTTTTAAGAATTGACAATGGTTACACAGTCCTTTCTTAATTCACAAAGTTTTATTTGAATTGAAACATAACTAGCTGCCATGTCAAACCTGTGCCCCAAGAACATTAGGCTAGAGTCATCGCCACATCTCCAAAACTTTTCACATATATAGATGAGAATCGACAATTAGGCCTGATTGAATATGGAATAAAAATCAGTAATGGCAGAATGTAAATCTCTATCCTCAATGGATTAGCTGGTGGTCTGGATTATTAACCAATAATGCCACTGCTGTGCAGATACTGACCCCAAAGATATTGAACGCTACAGGGTGATGGTGGGTATATAGGTTCAGGTCACAGGGTTAGCCACAATTTCACTGAGGCTCAAGGCCTCCCAAACACCTCCACTTCCCCCCCCGCCCCGTCAACATTTCCTTAATAACTTGCCAACCTCCCTCTTGGGTGAGGAAGACAACTTTTTCTATGCAACATTCATCCCAGAAAGAGGAGATGATGGCCTAGTGGTATTATCGCTGGACTGTTAATCCAGAGACCCAAATAATGTTTTGGTGACCCAAGTTCAAATCCTGCCATAGCAGATGGTGGAAATTGAGTTCCATAAAACATCAGGAATTAAGAATCTAATGATAACCATGAAACCATTGTCATTGTCGGGAAAAACCCATCTGCTTCACTAATGTCCTTTAGGGAAGGAAGCTGCCATCCTTACCTGGTCTGGCCTACATGTGACTCTCAGCTGCCCTCTGGGCAATTAGGGATGGGCAATAAATGCTGCCTAGCCAGCAACACCCTCATTCCGTTAATGAATAAATTTTAAAATTAAAGTGGGGGTGAGAAATTCGAAGAAAAGAGGCACAAAAGCTGTCTTATATTATGAACTAGAGCAATATTTGTAGTGAAGGAGATAAAGATAATTCAATACCGAGTATACATGCTAAAACTTAACTCAGGTTGATAAGAAAGTGTTATAATTTGCTGTTGAAAGACTTTGGCTTATTTTTTAAAGTAATGTTTCGTTCACATTTGTCTTTAACTTGAATGGAGTGGCTTAATCATGGGGTTATGCCCAGGGTCACGCACAACTTTGAACCAAAACGGTAAATCAGCTGCTTGTTAGAGGGGTCACCTTTGGCATTTCATTAAGGACGTGGGGTGTTGGGGTTCGGAGCTATTCAAGCCCTTGAGGCTGTTCCAGTGAGGCAGAGACTGACCTGAGACCTGAACTTATGTTCCTGCCTTTACCTCGTATGCTTCAACATCTTTGGAAAAGGACAAATTTGTGGTTCTCAGGTTGTAAACTCTAAGGAAAGGGAACAGAAGCAGGAGGAATGCTGTCCTTTTCTTTGCCCCATTCACTCTCTATCCATGAAACAAGGTTGGATTTCAGAATTCAGAATTCTAATCATTCCCAATGCTCCAATTCTACTCACATCTTACAATAGGTTAAGTGTTGAGGTGCACACAGGGGCAAGTTGGCCCTATCAGTGACAGATATAGTTCGGTATTGTGTTCCAAGTCCCAAGACACCGCCACAAATTCTCAGTCCCACACTAAGCCAGTATCCCAACTCTCTTCACTGACCTACATTGACCTTCTGACCCCCAGCACATTCATTTGCAAGTTGGCCCTTGTTTTTGGCCCAGTCTTTGTCAACCGGCTCAATCTAATTTTCCGCCTGTTTTGCTTCTTTCAAAGAGGTCTGTTTCCCTTTGGCAGACCTTTTATCTCCTTGGTCCTAATCTCTGGGCTGGTCACTGTAAACTCTACTCCCGTAACCTCTTCAGCTCCATCCTCACAGGTTTGGGTTTTGAGGCATGGAGACATCTTTGACTTGAGGGGCTGAATGGCCTCCTCGTGTTCTGATGTTACAGGTGTTCATCTTTCCTGTTTCTGTACCTTACCCAGAGGAATACCGAAAATTCTTATGTAAACCGCACGTGGTCCAGACTGTGCAACGAGCCAGCAGACAGCTGCTCGTATGTTGTCCCCCTTAAGAACTTGTGCAGATCCAGCTATGTAACGCAATGGAAAGGCAACACATGGTCTAATAAACAGACCACGCACAGGCGAAATGCAGAGGGCACTTTGGCATGGATCAAGTATTTTAGAGAGATTATGATCTTCATAAAAATATTGACCAGAGGATTGGCATTGTGAAAGTGTCACTGCGCTGGTAACCTGAGACTATGGCTAATGTTCTGACGACATCTCACCTTACACTTGTCACAACTTTAACTTCAATTAATCAATCCGGAATCGAAAGGCAGTGGTAACCATGAAAGTATCATCAAGTTTTGTAAAAAATTGTCTGATTCATTAATATCCTTTCAGGAGGGAAACCTGTTCTGGCCTAGAGATAGTAAGAACTGCAGTTGCTGGAGAATCTGAGATATCTGAGAATCTGGCCTACATGTGGCACCAGACCCAGAGCTAATGTGGTTAACTCTTAACTGCCCTCTGAAATGGCCCTAGCAAGCCACTCCCAAACTGATTCATAAGATCCCTCCAGTGTGAAAACAGGCCATTTGGCCCATCAAGTCCACACCAAAAGCACACCTCTGAAGAGCAACCTACCCAGACCCACTCCCCATACTGCATCTCTGTAGCTAACCCACCTAGCCTGCACACTATGGGCAATCTGCACATCTTTGGACTGTGGGAGGAAACCAGAGAAAACCCACATAGGAACAGGGAGAATATGCAAACAGAGATAGTAGGAACTGCAGATGCTGGAGAATCCGAGACAACAAGGTGCAGGGCTGGATGAACACAGCAGGCCAAGCCTAGAATATGCAAACAGTTGCCTGAGGTTGGAATCGATCCCAGGTCCCTGGCACTGTGAGGCAGCAGTGCTAACCACTGAGCCACCATGCTGCCCCACTCCGTGTGAGGGTATTTAGGGATGGGTAACAAATGCTGATCTTGCCAGCAACACCCACATCCCATGAAAAAATAAAAAAATCTGTTGAAGACCCACTGCAGTTGTCCATTTAGCTTCAGTTTCTGTTGTCTTTGACTGTTTGATTGCAATTTCTGTGCAGTGAGCTTCAGGCAAATTCAGTTAACAAGGCAGTACTTTCAGATATGTTTTTTTCCCGATATAGTTGTTTTAAGGGAAGGGAATTTTAATACCAGGGAGACCATCTCCATCATAAAAAAAAAAGATTACACATTCCTGAACATGTAGGTTATTTGTGTCATTGGGAGCCATTGTTTCAATGCTGTTTGACACGCACGCTCACACTCGCTCAGGCTGACACACACTCACATATATTCACATGCTCACACACACGCTGTCACATGCTCTCACACTCTCTCACACACACACACTCACACGCTCTCTCACACACTCACACGCTGTCACGCTCTCACTCTCTCACACACTTACAGACTCACACACACTCTCATACACACTCTTACTCACTCACGCACTCTCATTCACACTCACAAACACAAACACTCACACAGAGGCAGACACTCTCTCTCCCACTTATGCTCACACACACACAGTCACTCTCACTTCCACTCACACGTACACACTCACTCTCACACACACACAGACACTCACTCTCACACACACTTGCTCTCGCAATCACGCTCACACTTGCTCTCACACACACGCACAAATAATTTCGCTCCACTCCTCTTACCCTTCTGACCTGTGAATCCTTTGTTTTTGAGTCGAGATCTAATCTTCCTGTTGAACTTTATGATTGAGTTTGTTTTTGCAATCCTTTCAGGCAGTATCTTCTAGATCACAACAACACACTTGGTTTAAAAAGTCTTTTCTAACTCTTTGCATTCTGTCGTAACATGTTTACTTGCTTTGAATAACATGGTTAACTGCAATGCAAAAACTATTGATAGGATAGTGTACTGGAACCATGTTCTTGCAACATCATCAATTTTAGATTCATAAGAACATCAGAAATAAGAGTAGGAGTAGGCCTTTCAGCCCTTCGAGTGTGTCCTAATTGTCAGTAAGATCACGGTTGCTCTGACTTTGACGCAACACCATTTCTCTGCCTGTGCTCTTGTCAAACAAAAATCTGTCTAGCTCAACTTTGGATATACTCATTGCTGTCTGCAATAGAGAATTCCCAAAACTCACAGCCTTCTGAGAGGAGAAATTCCATCCTTTTGAATGTTATAAAATCATGAGGAGTTTCTTTTCCCTAGCGTGGGGAATTTCAAGAATAAGGGGAATATTTTTAAGGTGAGAGGAGAAAGATTTAAAAAAGACATGAGGGGCAACTTTTTTACACAGAGAGTGGTTCATGAACTTCCAGAAAAAGTGGTGGATGTGGGTCCAGTTACCATGTTTAAAAGACATTTGGATAAATAAATGATTAAGAAATGTTTGGAGGGATATGGGCCAAGCACAGGCAGATGGGACGAGTTTAGTTTGAGATTATGGTTGGCATGGACTGGTTGGATGGAAGGGTCTGTTTCAATGCCGTATGACTCTTACGACTCTATTCTTGCATGGGCATTGTTGGCAAGCTTGTCTTTGTCTTAAGTGGGAACCCCTTAGCCTTAAACAACACCCTTTGGTTTTAGATTCTCCCATCAGAGGGGTCATCCTCTGAGCATCCACCCTGTCAAGGCCCCTCAGAATGCTGTACATTTCAATAAGGTCATCTCTCATTCTTCTGAACTCCAATGACTACAGGCCCAACCTGCTCAACACCTGTCATTTAGATGAGCCACTTCAACGATGGCCTAGTAGTATTATCGCTGGACTGTTAATCCAGAGACCCAGATAATGTTCTGGGGAGATAGCAGGAATTGCAGATGCTGGAGAATCTGAGATAACAAGATGTAGAGCTGGATGAACACAGCAGGCCAAGCAGCATCAGAGGAGCAG
>NC_063335.1:119051573-119065659 GCF_021869965.1 Rhincodon typus
TACCTTGGGGTGAAACCTCCCAGCCTCAGCTCCGAAAAATAATCAGCTTTAAATAAGTGAATTGTGGAATAAACCATGAGATGGTAAAAGAAATAAACTAGCCATTACACCAAAAATCAAACCCAATTCAATATCATTTCATATGGGAGTGAATCAGTTGGCACTCAGAATGGATGGTTAAATATGTTTATTTACAGCAAATAAGTATATGAAATAGATGACTTAAAAACATTTAAATACATAAGGATGCAAATAGATATTAGTACAGAAAGCAGTTGAAATTGAGCCAGTCCTGTGTAACCACACACAGGGACAAGTTTTTGCCTTAAGGGTAGATGAACGATAAGCATCGAGATGATGTTTCCACTGGGGGAGGAGATGAAGGGAAATCAGAATGAGGGCCTACCAGTGTTAGATAACATCTCCGATCGGGAGTTCAGAAGAAAATACAGATAAAGAGAGAGCAGGGTTTTAGAATGCATAGCTCATTCTCACGAGAAATAATTGAGGAAGGTAGTGTAGATTATTTATGTGAAAGGTAAACAAACACAAGAAGAAGAAAAGGGGCTATGTCAATGGGTTTATCCGAGGTAGGAGAAGGTTTGTATGGATTGTAAACACAGACATGGACCAACTGCATTGGCATAATCTGTTTAAACCAATTTGCTATGAGTCATCTGACTTAGAGAAACTGAACTGCAGCTCGAAATGCCATTACTATGGGAGGAGAAACGCAGTCACTTCACATCGAGAAAAGCAAGCACAAAGACAGAAATGTGCAGATAACAGTCCGCAGGCTACAGGGGAACATAGTCAGAGAAGGATGAGCAACAGAGAAGAGGGCTTTAAACTAATTGGAGAGAGGAAGGATTTGAGGGAAGGGAAATACAGGCTTACAAAGAAAAAGGATATAGCTGCATTACAGGGAGATTATTTGGACAACAATACCCTGAGTGGGCCAGGAAAGGCCAAAGTGGACAAAAATAGAAAAACAGCAGTAAATAGGGTCAAAGCAGAGAAGATGGTTAAAAAGGCCTTATTAATGATTCTTCACTTTGAATGCACGTAGTATTCTAAACAATAAATGACCTAACAACACAAATACAGATTAACAGGTATGATCTTGTAGCCATTGTCAGACCTGGTTACAAGGAGGTCAAAACTAGGAACTAAGTATTCAGGGGTATGTGACACTTTTTTGAAAGGGCAGGCACAAAGGAAAAAGAAGTAGGATAGCATTGTTGATGTAGGGTGTAATATGTACGATAGCAAGAACAGATCTTGGATCGGAAGATGTAGATGTAATGACACATGTTAGAATAGTATCATAGAATCATAGAGCTGTACAGCATGGAAACTAACCCTTTAGCCCAACTTGCCCATGCCAACGAGATATTCTAAATTAATCTAATCCCATTTGCCAGTATCTGGCCTTATCCCCCTAACCCCTTCCTACTCATGTACCCATCCAGATACCTTGCAAAAGTTGCAATTGTACCAGCCTCCACCACTTCCTCTGGCAGCTCATTCCATACACGCACCACCCTCTGTGTGTAAAAGTTGCCCCTTAGGTCCATTTTAAATCTTTTCCCTCTCACTTTAAACCTATGCCCTCTTGTTTTGGACTCTCCGATCCTGGTAAAAGACCAATACTTATTAAAATAAGAGGCCATATTGTTCTAGGTGGTGTAGATAGCATGGATAGAGGATTGGCTAACCAATAGAAAATAGAGAGCTGGGATAAGGGAGACAATTTTCAGGATGGTAGCCTGTAACTATGGAATGCCACAGGCATCAGTGCTGGGCACACAATTATTTATAATATGTATTAATGACTTTGACGAAGAAATTTAATGTACTTTTGCAAGCTTTGGAAATGACACAAAAATAAGTGGGAAGGTGAATGAGAGAAAGACACAAAGACTGTGCAGAGGGATGTAGACAGGTTAAGCAAGTGGACAGGAACTTGGCAGATGAAATATAATGTGGAGAAATGTGAGGTTATGTACTTTGGCAGGAAGGATAGAGGAGTTGAATATTACTTAAATGAGGACAGACAATCTATGGAACAGAGGGATTTGGGAATTGTCATGCATAAATCACAAACAGCTAGTATGCAAATTCAGGAATGCACAGGGAAAAAAACAAAACTGTGGATGCTGGAAATCAGAAACAAAAATAGAAACTGCCGGAAAAACTCAGCAGGTCTGGCAGCATCTGTGTAGAGAAAGCAGAGTTAACATTTCAGGTCCAGTGACCCTTCCTTAGAATTGATTGTACATAGAACTGTACAGCAAAGGAATGGGCCCTTTGGCCCACGATGTTGTGCTGAACATGATGCCAAATTAAACTAACTCCTTCTGCCTGCCCTTGGTCCATATCCCTCTATTCTTTGCATATTCATGTGCTTGTCTAAAAGCCCTTTAAATGGTCCTATCCTATCTGCCTTCACAATCACCCCAGACAGTGCGTTCTACCCTCCTACCACTTTTAGTGTAAAAATCCTACCCCTCATATGTCCTTTGAACTTTCCCCCTCTAACCTTAAAGCATACCCTTACAATTAGACATTTCAACTTTGGGAAAAAGATTCTGACCATCAACCCTATATATGCATCTCATAATTTTATAGACTTCTATCAAGTCTCCCGTTTGCCTCCACTGGTCTAGAGAAAACAACCGGAGTTTTTCTAGCCCCTCGTTATAGCTCATACCCTCTAATCCAGGCAGCATCCTGGTAAACCTCTTCTGCACCCTCTTCAAAGCCTCCACATCCTTCCTGTAACATGGTGACCAGAACTGAACACAATACTCTAAGTGTGGCCTAAACAAAGTCATATAAAACTGGAACGTGACATCCTGACTCTTGTACTCAATTCCCAAACCGATAAAAGCAAGCTAGGAAATGGTTGGTGTATATGCCAAAGAAGGGTGGGGGAGGAGTAAACAATAGGTGGAGATGGAACCCAAAGAAAGAGAAACAGAGCTGGGCAGACAAAGGAATGGATAAAGGCCAGCCTGGGAGAATCAGTAGCTGCTATGGGGACCATTAATGGCTGACAACGGTTGCAGTTAACGTGATGACAGGGCCTGGTGTGTGGGAGTTGGGGTAAGGACTTGGAAGAAGGTGCTTAGGGCCTAAAATTTTGAACTCGATATTGAGTCCAGAAGGCTGCAGGGTCCCCAAGTGGAAAATGAGGTGTTGTTCTTCCAGCTTGCACTGATCCTTGCTGAAGCACTGCAGCAAGCCTGAGACAGAGATGTTGGCCAGGGAACATCGTGGTGCATTATAATGGCAGGTAACATGAAGCTCAGGATTATTTTTGCGGGCAAAATGTAGGTGTTTTGAGTGGTGGTCGCAAAATCTGCATTTCATCTCCCTGATGTAGAGTAGACCACATTGTGAGCAGTGAATACAGTAGTCTAGATTGAATGAAGTGTGGGTAAAGTGTTGCTTCATCTGGAAGGTATGTTTGGGCCCTTGAATACTGAGGAGGGAGGAAGTAAACAGGCAGGTGTTACATTTTCTGATGTTACAGGGGAAGGTGCCATGGGTCTGTGCTGTGGGGGAGACGTGTAGTGGGAGGGTGTTGCGTTTGAAGGAGGAGTGGACTAGGGTGTCCTAGTGGGAAAGGTTCCTGTGGAAGGCTGACAAGGGAGGGGAATTTGTGTCTGGTGGTGGCATCTCGCTGGAGGTGACAGAAATGGTGGCTAATGATCCTTTGGATTTGGAGGCTGGTGGGATGGTAAGCAATGATCAGAGGGTCCCTGTCACTGCTGTGGGAGGGAAGAGAAGGGGTGAGGGCCAGTACAGGAGATAGATTGGACATGGCTGAGGGCCCTATCAACCACGATGCTGGGGAATCTTCAGCTGAGGAAGAAGGTGAACATTTTGGAGGTCCCCTTGTAGGAGCTGGCATCATCAGAACAGATGTGACGGAGATGGAGGAACTGGGAGAATGGAATAGAGTCTTTACAGAAAGCAGGGTGTGAGGATGTGTAGGCAAAGTAACAGTGGGAGTTGGTGGGTTTACAATTGATACCGGTGGTCAGCCTATCCTCAGAAATGAAAACAGAGATGTTGAGGAAGGGAAGGGAGGATACAGAGAAAGACCAGGTAAAAGTGAGGGTGGGGTGGAAATTGGAAACAAAAGTAATAAAAAAAATCCAATTCCAGATTAGAGAGGGAAGCAGCACTGATGACGTCATTGAAACATACATACATTAGAGACATTGAAGTGACTCTTGGATAGGCAGATGGAGGATAGTAAAATGTAGGGTATGCAGGGTAGTTTGATCTTAGAGCAAGATAATAGGTCGGCACAACATCATGGAGCGAAGGGCCTGTACTGTGTTGTACTGTTCTATGTTCTATGAAATACCGGAGAAAGTGTTGTGGGTGGGGGCTCGAAATAGGACTGGAACAAGGAATGTTCCATATATCTCATGAACAGACAGACGTAACTAGAGACCATGCGCGTACCCATGGCCACACATCTGACCTCAAGAAAGTGAGAGGAGTTAAAAGAGAAGTTGTTGAGGGTGAGGATGAGCTTGGCCAGGCAGAGGAAGGTGGTGGTGGGTGGGGACGGTTCAGGCCTTTCTTCCCAGGAAGAAGCGGAGAGCCCTGAGACCATCCTGACTCAAAAACGGATAATTTTAAATGATTCCACATTATACTCCATTTGACAGGTTTTTGCCCATATAGCTGACCTTTCGGGTGAATTTTACCCAAAATTGGTAGGTGTCAATTCTGCCAAGTTGCATGGAGGGTTTCTCTCATGGTAGCCCTAGTGATATATTTCACATCATTCTTTGCAACTTGCCCCATTAGCTATGCGCTTTGGCCTACGGCTCACGCTATCTATTTTCCCTGCCATCACAGGCAGAAATATTTGCCACTATTGTTTTCAATCCATCAGAATTCCCCTACCCCCCCTACAATGTATTTGAAACTCTCCCCATTAACACTAGTAAATCTCCCTGTCAGTTCCAGTCCCTCTAAGGTGTAATCTGTCCTCATTGTTCAGGTCCCACCTGCCCCAGAACTGGTCCTAATGCCTCAGAAATCCGAGACTCTCTCTCATTGATCATTTTTCCAGCTGCATGTTCATTCACTCATTCTTCCTGTTTCTATGTTCGCTAGAATGTGGTACTGGGAGTAATCCTGGGATTATAACTTTCGGGTTTCTGCTGGTCGATCTCTTGCATAGATCCCCAAATTCAACTTGCATTCGGGGTCACTCTTTCAGGTGGTGGGCTCATGGGAGAGTGGGCGCTCCTTTCTCTAGAAGTGACAAAGACTGAGGGATCAGATGACAAGAGTGCTTGGTAAGGGAAATATCAAACTCAGCCTGTACGTATAAGATAGTAACACATAAATTCAGCAGGAAATTTAGGAGAAGCCTCTTCCTCCAGAGATTGATGAGAATGAGAATAACAGGACTGGACAGGGGTAAACTTAGAAAGGATGTTCCCGATGACCAGAGAATCCAGAACCTGGGGTCACAGTCTAAGGATACAGGGAGGGCCATTTAGGACTGAGATGAAGAGAAATGTCTTCACCCGGAGAGAGGGGAGCCCGTGGAATTCTCTGCCACAGAAAGTGGTTGAGGCCAAAAGCACTGAATGCTTTCAAGAAGGATTTTGATATGGTTCTTGGGGCTAAAGTGATCAGAGGGTATGGGGAGAAAGTTGGAGCAAGGGCTAAGTTGGATGATCAGCCAGGATCATATTGAATAGGGAACAGGCTCAAAAGGCCTACTCCTGTTCCTATTTTCCATGTTTCTCTATTTCCCTGACAGGGAGTGGTTAAGATAAATATCACACACATGTTTAGGGGAATCTAGATAACGATATGAGGGAGATGGGAATATTCATTTGTATTGGCATCACCTCCAGGGCTATAAGCCAGAAGCTGGAAAATGGGATTAGCGTCATCAGACCTTTGTTGAATGGTACAGACACAGTGGGCCGAATGGTCTCCTTCTGTACTGTGATCATTCATGAGTCTATGAGAAGGATGTGCTGATGGAGGAGATGAAGCAGAATGAGAGGAGTTTTGTGTGTAGCGTGAGCACCAACGTTTTGGGCTGAATGGCCTGTTTCTGTTTTGTAAATACTAGGTAATAGTTTGTGCCTTTGCAACTTTCCTTCAGGATATTTCATTGGATCAATAACGCAACACAGCAACTCACTAATGATCTGTGGGTTGATGTTTGAACTTTCAACATCCTGGGAGTTACCATTGGCCAGAAACTCAACTGAACCAGCCACATAAATGCAGCGGATACAAGATCAGGTCAGAGATTGGGAATCCTGCTGTCACCTCCTGACTCCCCAAAGCCTGCCCATCATCTACAAGGCACAAGTCAGGAGTGTGATGGAATATTCCCCACTTGCCTGGATGGGTGCAGCCCCAACAACACTCAAGAAGCCTGACACCCTCAGACCTTTCTGAAGAAGGGTCTAAGCCCGAAACGTCAGCCTTCCTGCTCCTCTGATGCTGCTTGGCCTGCTGTGTTCATCCAGCTCTACACCTTGTTATCTCAGATTCTCCAGCATCTGCAGTTCCTACTATCTCTCACACCCTCAGATCGTTGATATTTTTCAATTGAATAGGTAGGAAAATAATTTTCTGGTGGCATCTGATACATGGGATAATTATTGAACATTAGGGCGTGCTGATATTTTGATTAAAATAGCTTCTTTTACCTTTGAAACTGGATACACCCTTTGACTAATTGTTCATTTCTGCTGACAAAGCAGGAAGATATTTTGGACTAAGTTTCACATGGATTGAAAAACGGAAAAATCTGTCATACGTCTACAAATGATTGATCTTTTTAAATCTTGTGGATTACACTGAAATCGGTAATCTGATAGCATTCCTCACAGACCTGTGTTTAAGGTATTTCCTCAGTTTGAGGATCACCATTGTTAGTTTAGGCATGTTTTAAACATCTCTGGGGTAGGTGGGATTTGAACACAGGCCTTCCCAACTCAGAGGTAGAGACTATACCACTGCACCACAATAGCCCAAACCATTGTTAAATTATAACTTTAAGTGATAAGTGATTATTTATTGATTGCAATTGACTGTTGTGATGTTCCAATCTGGCTTGCTGCTCATCGCTGATTTTGATCATTTCATCATTAATGATTGTGCCTGACCTGGCCAGTCCCTAAGCTCTCTGCCCCCCACTGAACCATTCTGCCTATCAGGTACTGTTGCCTTCTTTAAGACGGGGCTTAGACTCTACCTCTTTGACCAAGCTTCTTTATTTTCACAATAACACAAAGGACTGCAGATGCTGGAGATCTGAAACAAAAGCAGAAAGTGCTGGAGAAACTCAGCAGGTCTGGTGGCATCTGTGGGGAGAGAAAGCAGAGTTAACGTTTCGAGTCTGGGTGATTCTTTTTGTTACCTGTCTATCTCCTAATGAGACTTTTTTTGACAATGCCTTACGACAATTTACTATGTTAACCACTACGTGAATGCAACTTTTTAACAAACTGCAACCAACTGCAGCATGAAACTTTAGAAACTAAAACATGAATTCCAACCACAAATTTGATGAAGCCTGAAGTGTTGAGAGTCACAGAGTCGTAGAGCTGTACAGCATGGGAAACAGACCCTTCAGTCCAATTCTTCCTTGCCAACCAGATATTTTGAATGAATCTAGTGTCATTTTCCAGCATTTGGCCCATATCTTTCTAAACCCTTCCTATTGATTTACCCATCCAGATGTCTTTTAAATGTTGTAATTGTACTAGCCTCCACCACTTCCTCTGGCAGCTCATTCCATACACGCACCACCCTCTGCGTGAAAAAGTTGCCTCTTTTAAGTCTTTCCCCTCTCACCTGAAACTGAAAGGTCTGAAGGAACTGAAATGAATGAGTCAGAAATAAAATGCTGTAAATCTGATCATTAACTGAAAATATTGATAACATATAGCAGGTAAATCTTTGCAAAACACTGCAGCTTCAATAGGCACTCCAATATCAGCGCCCTTGTCCAGAGCAACATCCTCAGTATCGAGGCACTGCTCACTGTCAATTAACTGTATTGGTCAGACCACATTGTCTACATGACTGACAAAAGACTTGCAAAGAAAACAGAAATTGCTGAAGAAACTCAGCAGGTCTGGCAACATTTGTTAACATTAATGTTTTGGCTCCAGTGACCCTATTCAATACGAGCGATCTCTCTACTCTGAACTTGGTCACAAGTCACACAACACCAGGTTGTAGTCCAACAGCTTTGTTTGAAATCACAAGCTTTCGGAGCGCTGCTCCTTCATCAGTTGAAATGGAGAGAATCGCACGGGCACAGAAGTTATGGGCAGTGAGAGATCAAGGGCACAGAAATCAAAAGATCATACAAACAGTGTGAGTAAAGTGTCAACAGCTGAATAACAAGTGAAGGGATGACCCACAATCTGATTAACTGAAGCAGAGAGATAATTATAAAAAATTAAAAATAAGGTGGTACTGGATACAAATCAAACAGCTGGAATAACACAATAGGTATAAGAGTCACATGCCGAGGGTCTAACCAAAGTAACAAGTAATCCAAAACTGCACAAACTAATTAAGGTAGAGAGACCATAACAAGTTATCAAGGTGATGGTGTCAAAACAGGACAGTAATGAAGGTTTTACAGATATAGAACAGTGCGGTGGGGTCACATGTAGTGTGATATCAACCCAAGATCATGGCTGAGGTTGTCTTCATGGGTACGGAACTTGGCTCTCAGTCTCTGCTCAGTGATTCTGCATTGTTGTGTATTTCAAAGGCCGCCTTGGAGGACGCTTACCCAAAGATCAGAGGCTGAATGTCCTTGACCCCTGAGGTGTTTCCCCACTGGGAGGGGACATCCCTGTCTGGCGATTGCTGCGCAGTGTCCATTCATCTGTTATTGTAGCGTCGGCATGGTCTCACCGATATACCATGCCCCGGGGCATCCTTGCCTGCAGTGTATGAGGTAGACAACGTTGGCCGAGTCACATGAGTATCTGAGATAACACGGTGTAGAGCTGGATGAACACAGCAGGCCAAGCAGCATCATAGGAGCAGGAAGGCTGACGTTTCGGGTCTAGACCCTTCATCAGAAATCCATCTCTGATGAAGGGTCGAGGCCCGAAACGTCAGCATTTCTGCTCCTATGATGCTGCTTGGTCTGCTGTGTTCATCCAGCTCTGCACCTTGTTGTCTCGGATTCTCCAGCATCTGCAGTTCCTACTATCACATGAGTATCTGCTGTGTACGTGGTGGGTGGTGTTCCCACATGTGATGGTAGTGTCCATGTCGATGATCTGACATGTCTTGCAGAGGTTACCATGACAGGGTTGTATAGTGTTGTGGTTGATGTTGTCCTGAAGGCTGGGTAGTTTGCTGCAAACAATGGTCTGTTTAAGGTTTGGCAGTTGATTGAAGGTGAGAATTGGTGGCGTGGGGAAGATCTTGGTGAGGTGCTCATCGTCATCGAAGACATGTTGAAGGCTGTGAAGAACATGGCGTAGTGTCTCCATTCCTGGGAAGTCCTGGACGACAAAGGATACACTGTTGGTCTTGTCCTGTATCTGTGCCCTGTGACCTGTGTCATTGTGGTTTTTCGCTGTGGCACATTAGAACTGGCAATCTGTGAGTTAAGCATCGTATCCTGTTCTTATGAGGGCAACTTTAGGTGTCTGTCGCTTTCCTCCTCGGAAATTGATCCAGGGAAGCGGCTACTAGGAGGGCAGAGAAAATGCTTCAAAAACAGAAATTGCTGAAAAGGTGCAACAGTTCTGGCAGCATCTGTGGAGAGAAATCACAGTTAATGTTTCAGGTCCAGTGACCCTTCTTCAGACCTGATAGTAGCAAGGAAAACTTTTTTTTTATGCAGAAGATAGGGTTGGGAGGGGATAAGGTGTAAATGATAGGTGGAGATCGAGTGCAAAGAGAGAGAATAACGGTCAGACAGACAAAGGAGTGGATAGTGATCAGTCTGGGAGAATGAATAGCTATCAGTGTACAATTAGTGGCTAGTGATGGATTGTGTGTAATAGCAAACCATGTGATAACAAGGCATGATGTGTTGGGGTTGGGGTAAGAACATGGGAGAAGGTGCCTCAAGCCCTAAAATTGTTGAACTCGAAATTAACTCCAAGTGTTTCAAAGATGTGCTCAATCCCAGAAGGAAAACCAGGTGAAAAAAACAGTAACCCCGACCTCATCCCAAGACCAGCCTCCCCCTCTCATCCCCCCACTCCTTGACCAGTCCATCTTCTCTCCCACCTATCCGCTCCTTCCACCTCACTGACAAATCCCCACCACTATCCACCTGCTATCACCGCCCCCTCCCCCCCCCCCCCCCCCTTTTTTTTTTAGAGCCCCCCTCCCCTCCCTCATTTCTGAAAAAGGGTGCAGACCCGAAACATCAGCCTTCCTGCTCCTCTGATGCTGCTTGGCCTGTTGTGTTCCTCCAGCTCCACACTGTGTTATCTCAGACTCCAGCATCGGCAATACTTGGGAAATACTCTGAGCAATACTTGGGAAATGCAGGCACTGGAGCACTGTTCTGGAATATACAAGAAAGTCAGCCCACGATGTGTCATTTGCAAGTTGTATTGGTTTTTGAAACCTTTCTGGAAGAATGTAACAGTCCTATTGACTCTTGCCTAAGACTGTGCCAAACATCGGAGAAGAAACAATTGTGAAGGTGGCAATGGTTTTAATTCTCTGAGCTAGACCCAGAAGGAGGCCAACTGCAAGCAGGAGAAGGTGTGTGTGGAAATGTATCCCATCCCTCCCATCTGGTCAAATCCTGCCAGCCCCAGCTACAGCGGGGGTCTGTGGGATATGGCATTGGGTTGTCTGGTCACCCAGGGAACTCACAAGAAAGTCATCCTCAGTCTCGAGGGACAGCCCAGGAAGAAGAAGAAAACTGTCCAAATGCATCACACAACAAAGCTGGTTCGATTCCCGTCATGGCAGATGGTGGGATTTGAATTCAGTAAAGAATCTGGAATTAAGAGTCTAATGATGACCATGAATCCATTGTTGATTGTTGGAAAAACCCATCTGGTTCACTAATGCCCTTTAGGGAAGGAAACTGCCATCCTTACCTGGTCTGGCCTACATGTGACTCCAGACCCACAGCAATGTGGTTGACTCTGAACTGCCCTCTGCGCAATTAGGGATGGGCAATAAATGGTCAGCGACGCCCTCATCCCGAGAATGAATAAAAAAAACTGGCAGGGATGTTCAAATCCTAACCTCAGAATCTGAATTCAGCTTTACAGATCAGGAGTGTACAGTAGAGTGTTTCAGCAAAAGTTATCTTGAAGCTGGCCGATTGGCTGTCATGTGACTTCAATCCCACACCAACGTTGACAAATGCTAGGTCCTGGCTCTCTGAAGTGGCTTAGCAATATATTCAACCTATCAAACCCATTGCCCACCTTTGTCATAAAAAGACAATACCTGGCGAGTGACTCTTAAAAGGGGTAGAGAACAAAGCAGACTGAAGCTTCCCATCTGCATGCAAGGTTGAGTGGCAAACTCAACTCCTTCAGCAGTGTAGTAAAAGGTACGTCCTTTCAGCTATGTTGTCTCGTAAACTTTGGTAACAGCATAATTAGAAACACAATATTCTTAATTTGATATGTTAATGGAACAGTTCATAACATGGCTGTCATTCAGGCAAAATAAATAAACTTGTAAAAACCAGCATCTGATTGTTTGCCTCAAATTTATCCCTGAATAATCCCTAATTTCCCTTGAGCTTTGTGACATTCTCAGGCCATTTCAGAGGGCGGCTAATGTGTTTCATTCACTCACGAGGCATGGGCCAACATTTATTACCCTCTAGAAGGTGGCAGTGTGCTGCCTTACTGAATCGCTACAGTCCACAGGCTGTAGGTTGGCCCACATTGCCCTTAGGGAGGGAGTTCCAAGAATTGGTGACACTGACCATGTTGCTGAGGGGTCTGGAGCCACATGTAGACCAGACAAGTTACTGAGGCAAAAGCAGAAATTGCTGGAAAAGCTCAGCAGGTCTGGCAGCATCTATGGAGAGAAAGCAGAGTTAATATTTTGATTACTGAGGTTTGGTTAGTTCAGTTGACTGGATGGCTGGTACGTGATATAGAGTGATGCCCAACAGTGCAAATCCAATCCCAGTACAGGCTGAGGTTACCATGAAGGGCCTGTCTTCTCAGCCTTGGCCTTTGTCTGAAGCATGGTAACCCTCTGGTTAAACTGACTACCTGTGTGAGAGAGTGGGGCCATAACGACTCTGCTTTTACTATAGACCATGCAATTCTTTCATTTTATTATTTTGACCATGTAAAGTCAACAGATTTCCCTCCCTGAAGGGGATTTGTGAACCAGATGGTGTTTTTATTTGAACAAAATTGGATGATAGTTTCACCGCTATTAGCTTTCTATTCCAGATTTCACTCGTTGCATTCAAATTTCAACATTTGCTGTCATGGGATATAAATCTGTGGAGTATTTGGCTGAGATTCTCTGGGTTACCAGTCCAGTGACATTGCATCCACTGCCACACCAAAGAACACAATGGGTTAGTTTTGACTGCTCCTTCACAGTCTGCAAGTGCACAGTGTCAGCACTGATTTTGTTTTCTCTGCACAAGAGTCTCATTGTCAACTGAATGATATTGTTCAGACTTTTACTGAGGTTTAGTGTGTGGGTGTGTACATATTAACTCGGCAGATGCAATTCTTTATTCTGTTTACAATCTATTACTTTGCAGGTGTTCTAACTTTGACACAATTTAGAAGGACACACCCTGCAAATCTGGGAAAGAAAAAGTACATGTCCTTGCAAGATCAGGATTCTTAGCGATTGGGAAGGTCATTCAACTTCCATAATATGTTTTTTTGCAGAATAGACATTCACTGTCTGTGATAGTAGGAACTGCAGATGCTGGTGAATCCGAGACAACAAGGTGCAGGGCTGGATGAACGCAGCAGGTCAAGCAGCATCATAGGAGCAGAGAGGCTGTCGTTTCGGGCCTAGACCCTTCATCAGAAAAGGGGGAGGGGAAGGAGAACTTCCAATTCCCCCGTCCCCAACACCTCATCTTTACCATGGACGTCCAGTCCCTCTACACCTGCATTCCCCATGCAGATGGCCTTAAGGCCCTCCGCTTCTTCCTGTCCCGCAGACCTGACCAGTCCCCTTCCACTGATACCCTCATCCGCTTAGCCGAACTCGTCCTCACCCTCAACAACTTCTCTTTCAATTCCTCCCACTTCCTACAGACAAAGGGGGTGGCCATGGGTACCCGCATGGGCCCAAGCTACGCCTGCCTCTTTGTAGGTTACGTGGAACAATCCCTCTTCCGTACCTACACCGGCCCTAAACCCCACCTCTTCCTCCGTTACATTGATGACTGTATCGGCGCCGCCTCGTGCTCCCACGAGGAGCTCGAACAGTTCATACACTTCACTAACACCTTCCACCCCCAACCTTAAGTTTACCTGGACCATCTCTAACACCTCTCTCCCCTTCCTGGACCTCTCTGTCTCCATATCGGGCAACCACCTAGAAACCGATATTCATTTCAAGCCCACCGACTCCCACAGCTACCTAGAATACTCCTCCTCCCACCCACCTTCATGCAAAAATGCTATCCCCTATTCCCAATTCCTTCGTCTCCGCCGCATCTGCTCCCAGGATGAGGCATTCCACTCCCGTACATCTCAGTTGTCCTCGTTTTTCAAGGACCGTAACTTCCCCGCCTCAGTGGTCGAAAACGCCCTCAACCGTGTTTCCCACATCTCCCGCACCTCATCCCTCACACCCCGTCCCCGCAATAAGAACCAAAAAAGAATCCCCCTCGTCCTCACGTACCACCTCACCAACCTCCGGATCCAACGCATCATCCTCCGACACTTCCGCCATCTGCAATCCGACCCCACCACCAAAGACATCTTTCCCTCCCCACCCCTATCTGCTTTCCGGAGGGACCACTCTCTCCGTGACTCCCTTGTCCGCTCCACACTCCCCTCCAGCTCCACCACACCCGGCACTTTTCCCTGCAACCGCAGGAAGTGTTACACCTGCCCCCATA
>NC_063335.1:119065759-119069410 GCF_021869965.1 Rhincodon typus
GCTTTGCAGAACACCTACATTCAGTTCGCAATAAACAACTGCACCTCTCAGTCACGAACCATTTCAACTCCCCCTCCCATTCCTCAGACGACATGTCCATCCTGGGCCTCCCGCAGTGCCACAACGATGCCACCCGAAGGTTGCAGGAACAGCAACTCATATTCCGCTTGGGAACCCTGCAGCCCAATGGTATCAATGTGGGTTTCAAAAGCTTCAAAATCTCCCCTCCCCCTACCGCATCCCAAAACCAGTCCAGCTCGTCCCTGCCTCCCTAACCTGTTCTTCCTCCCACCTATTCCCTCTTCCCACCTCAAGCTGCACCTCCATCTCCTACCGACCAACCTCATCCCGCCCCCTTGACCTGTCCGTCCTCCCTGGACTGACCTATCCCCTTCCTAACTCCCTACCTACACTCACCTTTACTGGCTCCATCCCCGCCTCTTCGACCTGTTTGTTTCCTCTCCACCTATCCTCTCCTCTATCCCTCTTCTATCCGCCTCCCATTCACTGTCTGTAATTGCCTTTTATTTCAATAAGTGCCTTGTATCTCTTGCTTGCTTTTTCTTCTCTAAGTTGAAAAGCTGAAATTCGAGATGGACAGAGATGCAGAACGGGTGGCTTCACATTTACCATTGCCTAGGAATTGGAGCTCAGTCACAAAGGGTTCATGCCTCACACAAATGGTTGCAGTAGTCTGGAACCGTTCTCATTAAAAAGCTACAGATAATGAGATTTTTATGATTGCTTTTCATCAGCTATGTGCAATGAAAGTTATGCAATGCATATTATCATTTTTGGATTTTGAATTATTTTAAAAAGAGAAGCAGATTATTGTGGGCTGTTGCTGTGCATTTTTTTAAGATAAGGTCAGCAAGTGATTTTGGGTCAGTGATCAAAATCCAGTATCGCTCAGAAAACATATGACTGCAGACTCCTGTGGTGTTAATGGAAAGATGTTTAATTAACGACAGGTAGGGGAAACATATCTAAGGCCATCAAGTTTGTTTTCAGGTCAGTTCAGAAAACACCAGAATTGAGTTCAGAAGCAAGTTTCAGTTTCTTGCCTGGCAGGAGTTCAGAGGAGTTCAGTAAAGTCCTTAGTAGAGGGATCCAGTCTGTGAAGTTTCCAGGTCAAAAGATTGGATAGAAATCTGCAAGTTTCAGAACTGAGAAGTTTTAGGCCTATCAAATTTTAGTGGACCTCATTGTCACAGACTCAGAATGAATCAACAAATTGTCTCCACATTTGACAGGGAAAAACATTTAAGGAGTCAATTAAGTAGAAATCTGAAGAGTTGAGACAGAGGTATAATTGCAATGGACTTTAGTCTCTGTAATGGATGGTGTTGAGGAACAGTTCAAAACATCATTTTGAACTTGGTATTGAGATCTTTCTAACTGTAATATACATACCTATAGCTTTGTTTCTTTTTCTTTTTTCATAGAATCCCTACAGTGTGGAAACAGGCCCTTTGGCACAACAAGTCCACACCTTAAAGCATCCGACCCAGACCCATTCCCCTATAACCCACACATCCCTGAACACTACGGGAAATTTAGCATGGTCAATCCACCTAGCTCACACATCTTTGGACTGTGGGAGGAAACCAGAGCACACCCACGCAGACACAGGGAGAATGTGCAAACCCCACGCAGACAGTCACCTGAGGGTGGAATTGAACCCACGTCCCTGGTGCTGTGAGGTAGCAGTGCTAACCACTGAGCCACTGAGCCACCATGCCACCTAATTTATGTTCTATTGTTAAAGAATACATGCAGCCTCATGTGAATGTAATTTCAGTAACTAACCACCATATTAACTAAAAAAAGAAAATGCTACAGTTTGCCAGGTTTCATTCTAGGATCTGACTTATCCAGTAGTACCATCATCTGGGATTATAACATAAGGATATCAAGAGATGGAGATCAAAAACAGGATGCCAAATTCAGATACAAACCACCTGTGATCTAAATGAATGGAGGACCAGGTTTGAGGGGCAGAATGGATCTATCCTGGTATGTTGCCTTTAATAATTTACAACTAATGCTCAGTTCCATTGATCTCTATTCCTCCTCTAAATAAAATTCCAACTAATTCCCCCCACCAAATCTTTCACTGATGACTTTTTGGGAATTAACTATGAGACTGCTCTGAACCACTTCCAGTGGTAATTTTCTTACATGTGTATATGGAGCTAAGTAAAGTCAAGTGGAAGAAGCTAAGATATGGAACAGCATGATCGACTGAATGACAGGAAATGCTGATGGGCTGAATGGTCTACTTTTGCTTCTATGCTAATTTTTGGTAACAAGAATCGGCCGAAGTGTGGACTAATCAGAGTATGGATTGGTCACAACTTTCTCTAACCTCTTCTTTAACATTTTGATTTTCAGTCCATTGTCTTATTAGCTTTTTGATCTGGTTTTTAATTCACACATGGGACATGGGTGTCACTGGCTGGTCCAGCATTTATTGTCTATACTCCAACAGGTTTATATGAAATCACAAGCTTTCAGACCACTGCTCTTTCCTCAGGTGAAGTGAGAGAGGGCACACAGACACAGATTTTATAGGCAGAGAGATGAAAGGATCATAGAACTGGTGTGAATGGAGTGAACAAACATAAAATGGCTGATGGAGAGCTCTGTAACAAAGGAGACGCAAGTTTTGATTGATAAAGATGTAAATTCCAGAATCTGTTTCAAGTCACTGCCCCAAGATAATTAAAAGTCTTATCAGTGTCTGCCTAACTTTCCAAACTTCACACAGGCAGAGATACAAATGGTGAAGACAGCCTCAACCATGATCTTTTAGGTTCACATTGTGCCACAGGTGATCACACCACACTGTCCTGTATCTGTAAAATCTTCCTTACTGTCCTGTTTACACAGCATCACCTCTCTCTCATACACTACACACAGTCTCTCTCTCCCACACACACTCACACACACTTACACTGTCTCACACTCATACACACACATGTAAACATGCACACACACTAACACACACACACACACACACATCATAGCTGAACCATTTCATTTAAGATGTTTGTCTATTTGCAGATACATCCTATTTTCTTCAAAAAACATACAATTTGTAGTCACAGTCAGTCAGTGTGGCATTTTATAAATTCCTGCTTTCAGAATGAAACCAGCCTGATTCCAGGTTAGAACTCGGAGACAGATTCTGAACGAGGCCTCACACCTACAGTTCAGTGACTGACCTGAGATGTCTCTCGGCCCGGCATGGCGGTCTCTTGGCAGCACGTGGTGGTCTCTCGGCTCAGTATGTTGATCTCTCAGCTCAGTGTGTTGATCTCTCGGCTCAGTGTGGTGGTCTATCGGCTCAGCGAGGTGGTCTCTCGGCTCAGTGTGTTGGTCTCTCGCCTCAGTGTGTTGGTCTCTCGGCTCAGCACGGTGGTCTCTTGGCTCAGTATGTTGGTCTCTTGGCTCAGTGCGTTGGTCTCTCGGCTCAGCACGGTGGTCTCTCGGCTCAGTGTGTTGATCTCTCGGCTCAGCGTGATGGTCTCTTGGCTCAGCGTGGTGGTCTCTCGGCTCAGTGTGTTGATCTCTCGGCTCAGTGTGGTGGACTATCGGCTCAGCGTGGTGGTCTATCGGCTCAGCGTGGTGGTCTCTCGGCTCAGCGTG
>NC_063335.1:119069420-119115160 GCF_021869965.1 Rhincodon typus
GGCTCAGTGTGTTGGTCTCTCGCTCAGTGCGGTGGTCTCTCGGCTCAGCATGGTGGTCTCTCGGCTCAGTGTGGCGGATTTTGGGCAGTGCAAGGCAGTCTCTCAGCCTGGTGTGGCCTCAGTGTGGACTTCCGGTCTCGAGGTAATTCCAGAGTGGTCTCCCAGACTCGAGATGAACTCGGATTTGAGGCTTGGTGCCTGTGTGGACTGGGTTAGAAGGACAGTTATTCTGAACATTTTATTTCTCCATTTTCTAATTTATTACTACAAATGTAATTACTTTACTCTAACTTTTTTCCTAAGTGTACCTAAGATGGCGTTGTAAGTGGCAACTTGTACATGTGACAATAAAGCTAATTCAGTTCAAGCTCTGCAACTCCCTCCCTGCACCACCCGGCCTCTATCTGTCTGCCTTTGAAATGCTCTTTAGAACTCAACTCTATGATTAAGATTTTGTGGCAATGATATGCATCTCATAGAATCCCTACAGTATGGAAGAAGGCCATTTGGCCCATCAAGTCCACACCGACCCTCCAAAGAGTATCCCTTGCAGACATACCCCTCTTGTCCTATCCCTGTAACCCTGCGTTTCCCATGGCTAACCCACCTAGCCTGCACATCCTTGGAAACTGTCGGCAATTTAGCACGGCCAATCCACCCTAACCTGCAGGTCTTTGGACTGTGGGAGGAAACCGGAGCACCCAGAGGAAACCCACGCAGACACAGGGAGAATGTGCAAACTCCATACAGACAGTCACCTGAGGGTGGAATCGAACCCGGGTCCCTGGCACTGTGAGGCAGCGGCGCTAACCCACCGAGTCACCATGCTGCCCTGGCAGTGTCAAATTTTGTTTGATAATTAGGCCATAAGATGTAGGTGCAGAAGTAGACCATTTGGCCCATTGTGCTATAGAGGGAGTGCAGCAAAGGCTTCCCAAATTGGTAACTGGGTTGGCAGGACTGATGTATGAGGAGAGATTGAATCAGTTAGGAGTATATTCATGGGGAATGACAGGAGTCACCTGAAAACCTATACAATTCTAACATGTTTACACAGATTAGATGCAGGAAGGATGTTCCCAATGGTGGGGGAGTCCAGAGCTGTAGTTTAAGGATAAGGGGGTAAACCTTTTAGGACTCAGATGAGGAGAAATTTCTTCACTTAGAGAGTGGTGAATCTGTGGAATTCTCTGCCTCAGAACATAGCTTATGCCAAAACACTATGTCTTTGCAAGAAGCGGTTAGATATTGTACTTGTGGCTAAAAGGATCAAGGGATACAGGAGAGTGTGGGATTAGGGTGTTGAGCTCAATGATCAGCCATGTAACAGGCTCGAGGGGTCGAATAGCCTACTCCTGCTCCTATCTTCTGTGTTTCTATGTGTCCACGCTGCCAGTCAATGAGATCGTGGCTTATCTGATAATCTCAACTCCACTTTCCTGCCTTTTCCCTACACCCTCGATTCCCCTCACTGATTAAAAATCTGTCTGTCTGAGCCTTGAACATACTTAACGACCCAGCCTCGACAGCCCTCTGCGGTAAAGAATTCCATAGATTCACTCCTCTCAGAGAGAAGAAATTCCTCCTCATCTCTGTCATAAGTGGGTGACCTCTTATTCTGAGATTTTGCCTCCTGGTCCTAGACTCTCCCAGAAGGGTTAAACAACCTTTCCGATCTACTCTATCAGGTCCTGTAAGATTCTTTCATGTTTCAATACGGTCGCTTCTCATTTTTCTAAATTTCAATAAATACAGTTCCAACCTACTCAACCTCTTCGCACAAGATAGTCACTTCATACCTGGGATCAACCTAATGAATCTTCAATGAACTGCCTCCAATACCAGTTATCTTTCCCTAGATAAGGGCCCTGTAGTAAGTCAGGAAACCCAACTGAAAAGGAACCTTGTTTATTGCTGAACACCAAAGTAGAGCTACTCCTCATGGTGTACCACTAGTCATGGCTACTCCCATCCCAGGACAGATAGTTCTGCAGACCTAGCACTGTGTCTGCTTTATAAAGGGCTCAGGTGATGAGTTCCAGCTGGGCAGGCCATTGCCTGTAACCAAAGGAACTCATACTCAATGAGCGACACAAGAGATTAATTAGTAGGGGCTATCACAGGCCAGAATTGCCCTGGAACATCCACTGAATTACCTTGCCAGATTAGTATAAACTGAGCTCTTTGAGGCCAGAGTTATGATTTATGCTCCAATCCCAATATTAAAGCCTCTCCTTCTCAAAATGCACTGTGAGTGTCCTGACACCACATGGACTGGATTGTTTTCCTTGGATAAGATGAGATTGAGAGAGGACATGGTTCAGATGCATAAACCTATGAGGTATATACACAGGGTAGACAGGAAGAAACTTCCCCCTTGACGGAGGGATTAATGATGAGGAGGCGTGGATTTAAGGTAAGGGCCAGGAGGTTTACAGAGGATGTGAGGAACCATTTTTTCACCCAGAGGGTGGTGACAATCTGGAACTTACTGCCTGTAAGGGTGGGAGAGGCAGGAACCCACATAACATTGGCTTGGTGGCTCAGTGGTTAGCACTGCTGCCTCACAGCACCAGGGACCCAGGTTCAATTCCACCCTTGAGTGACTGTCTGTGTGGAGTTTGCACATTCTCCTCACATCTGTGTGGGTTTCTGCTGGGTGCTCCAGTTCCCTCCAACAGTCCAAAGATGTGCCGGTTATGTGGACTGTCCATGCTAAATTTCCCTTAGTGTCCAGGGGTGTATAAATTGGGTGGATTAGACATGGGAAGTGCAGGGTTACAGGGAAAAGAATGCTCTTCAGAGGGGTGGTGTGGACTTGTTGGGCTGAATGGCCTGTTTCCACACTGTAGGCATTCTATGAAGCATTTAGTTATGCACTTGCACATCTAAGGCTATGGGCCAAATGCTGCAAAATAGGATTGGAAAAGTTAGGTGGTTTACTTTTGACTGGTGCAGAGTCAATGGGCTGAAGGGTCTTTTTCTCTGCTGTAGATCTCTATGAGTCTGTGGCTACAGTGCGTTCAAACCAGGGAAATTAGGGATGGGCAATGACAGCACCCATCCCGTGAACAAATGCACTTTTAGCAAATGGGCTTTCCCATTTTTCAGCTGATATCTTGTCGCTGTCCACCTATGTTCCACTTTGAATTTCACCGTTATCCATGCGTTGTGTGGGACTTCCTTCTCGCTTTGAAATTCTTGACTATTATTATGAAATGTAATCCATTCAGCGAATGACTTGAGGCTTTGACGCCCAGCTGCATTGACAGTAATTGGCGGACAATTCTAGACATGATGAATGTTGTTTTCGTTGAATAAAGGTATCAGGTACTTGTGTGACATTTCCATGCAAGCCGGTTAAGATTTGTTAACTATATCAGAGCAGTGCCTGAACTCCCTGCCTCTCTAATGAAAGAAAACCTGACAGAACTGCGGATGCTGGAAATCAGAAACAAAAACAGAAATTGCTGGAAAAGTTCAGTAGCGTCTGCAGAGAGAAATCGGAGTTAACGATTCGGGTCCAGTGGCCCTTCCATCAGAACTCTTTCCCTCTGCATGTCTGTGAGGAATCCCCCCTGCATGCTGATGAAAATAAAGACTTGCATTTATATGGTACGTGTTCTGACCTCAGGTCATCTCAAAGTGCTCTACAGCTTTGCTTGAGTCACTGTTTGTGGGAAGCACGGCCGTCAGTTTATGCACAGCAAGCTCCTACACCCAGCAATGTGGTAACAACCAGTTAATCCACCTTACGGGAAGAGAGTGGGCTGTGTCCCACGGTGGGATGGAGCAAGAGCTCTCCAATTCCCAGAGCCATGGAGTGATAGAGGCCGGCACGTGGAGGTAGTGTGGCCTCATGCTCTGGGGCCTGCAGGCACGGACTGGAACTTAAGCACTTTGTGGTTACATTATCATTCTGGACTTTTTCACTGTAATCTTAGGTACTTGTACCTAAGATGGTGCCATTAAAGGCAACCACTGTAAAAGCTTTTCACTGTGCTCTAGTACTGAAGTACATGTGACAATAAAGGATATTCTATTCTATTATATATTATCCTGAGGGTACAAGGGGAAACATCCCTGGCTCTGCTTTGAAATTGTGCCGGTAAATCTAAATCTACAAGGGCACTGGTTGAACATATAATTTGAGAAAACAGCACCTCCAGCAGCGCGGCACTCCTTTAGTATTGGCCTTAATGAGGTTTATTAAATCATGAGGGGCATAGATAAAGTGAACGACAAGGGTCTTTTACCCTTGGGTGGGGGAGTTCCAAACAAGGGGGGATAGGTTTAAGGCGAGAGGAGAAAGATTTAAAAAGGGATGAGGGGCAACCTTTTTACACAGAGAGTGGTTCGTGTGTGAAATGAACTGCCAGAGAAAGTGGTGGATGTGGGTACAGTTAGAAGTTTAAAAGACATTTGGATAAGTTCATGAATAGGAAAGGTTTGGAGGAATATGGGCCAAGTGCAGGCAGGTGGGACTATTTTAGCTTGGCAACATGGTTGGCATGGACTGGTTGAACCGAAGGGTCTGTTTCCCTGCTGTATAACTCAATGACTCTATGACACTGGATTGGCAGTATGTTCAAACCCCTGGAGGCAGACATGAATGCACAACTTTCTCTCTCAAAGTGAGCAATGGTTGGCATTCACTGCTAACTACACATATGTTGCTTTTAGACTAATGAAGTAAGTTGATTGATTGATTGTCATGTGTACCAGAGTACAGTGAAAAGCTTTGTTTACGAGCAACACAGGCAGATCATAGTAAGCAGGGATGTACAGATCAAAACTACTCAGATGGAGGTATATAGGTTACATTGCATAAGGGGTGCTCTAGGCAAGATCAACGTTAGTGAGATCAGTGTTATTTGAGGCTAGAGAGTCCATTCATCAGTTTGATAACGGCCGGGAAGAAGCTGTTCCTGAACCTGCTGGTGCATGTGTTCAGGCTTCTCTATCTTCTGCCTGATGGAAGAGGTAGGAGGTCATTACCGGGGTGCGATGGGTCTTTGTTGAAGTTATATGCCTTTCCGCAGCAGTGAGCCATGTAAATAGAGTCCATGGATGGAAGGTTGGCTTCTGTGATGGTCTGGGATGTGCACACCCCCTTCTGTAGTTTCTTACGGTCCTGGCCAGACCAGTTGCCGTACCAGGCCGTTATGCACCCAGACATTATGCTTTCAATTTCAAAGTGACAATGTAGTTGTGATAATGGAAGGAGTGATTGTTGAAGGTGGTGGAATGGGATCTGATCCAGTGGGGCTGGTTGGTGTTGTGCTGGAGCTACACCAATCCTGTAGACAGCATTCCATCACTCTCTTGTCTTGTTAATGGGTGAAACAGTTAACAGTGTGGCCCAGGTTGATAGGGTTGTTAAGAAGGCATACAGTATGTTAGGTTTTATTGGTAGAGGGATTGAGTTTCGGAGCCATGAGGTCATGTTGCAGCTGTACAAAACTCTGGTGCGGCCGCACTTGGAGTATTGCGTACAGTTCTGGTCACCGCATTATAGGAAGGATGTGGAAGCATTGGAAAGGGTGCAGAGGAGATTTACCAGGATGTTGCCTGGTATGGAGGGAAGGTCTTATGAGGAAAGGCTGAGGGTTTTGAGGCTGTTATCGTTAGAGAGAAGAAGGTTAAGAGGTGACTTGATAGAGACATACAAGATGATCAGAGGATTAGATAGGTTGGACAGTGGGAGCCTTTTTCCTCGGATGGTGATGGCTAGCACGAGGGGACATAGCTTTAAATTGAGTGGTGATAGATATAGGACAGATGTCAGAGGTAGGTTCTTTACTCAGAGAGTAGTAAGGGCGTGGAATGCCTTGCCTGCAAAAATAGTTGACTCGCCCACTTTAAGGGCATTTAAATGGTCATTGGATAAACATATGGATGATAATGGAATAGTTTAGGTTAGATGGGCTTCAGATTGGTTTCACAGGTCGGTGCAACATCGAGGGCCGAAGGGCCTGTACTGCGCTGTAATGTTCTATGTTCTAAGTTCACTCACACTCTCACTCTCACACTCACATTCTCACACTCACTCTCACTCTCACTCTCACTCTCACTCTCACACTCACACTCACACTCACTCACACTCACACTCACACTCACACTCACACACAGACACATACACATTCGTGCGGGCCCACGCGCTCGCACTCGCGCACTCTTGCACTCTCTCTCGCACACTCACAGACTCACACACAGACTCACTCACACACACTCACTCTCACACACACAGACTCACTCACTCACTCACACACAGACTCATTCACACACTCACACTCACACTCAGACACAAGGGAGCCCTTCCCTCAATGTGCAATAGAACTGAAAGTTTCTCAGCATGAGCTTGTATCTGCTGCCTTAGGGGTCCTTTCTACGTCGCTGTTTAAATTCTCGTCGTCACATTTTGGGAAGGACGTGAGAGTCCCAGAGAGGGATTGGAGCCGGCAGGATAGGGGCTGGAGATGCTGAGAACAAAGCAGGTAGAAGGGAGATTTAATAGAAATGAAGAGAGCCGAGGAGATGGTGACGTAGAGGCAATGTCACTGGACCAGGAACCCATGCCCCAGGCTTATGATCTGGAATCCCACCAAAGCAGCTGGTACAATTTGATTAATAAATTCAACTGAGAGGCTGCAAAATTATCATCAATTGTTTACAATAAAGCCTCTTTAACAAGGGAAATCTACAATCTTTATTATCTAGTGTCCTACGCCCAAGCTGCTCCATCAATGACTTAAGGACAGAAGTAGGGATGGTCACTGATGATTGCACAATTTTAGCACAAAATAGACCTTCAGCAAGACCTGGACAATATTCAGATTTGAACTGATAAGTAACATTTGCACCATGTAAATGCCAATCAATAACCATTTCTAACAAGAGAGCATCTAACCATTATCCCTTGACATTGAATGCATTATCATCACTGAATCCCCCACTATCATTGTTCTGAGGGTTACTATTGACCAGAAACTGAACTGGACCAGCCAGTAGTATATATGGCTGGTTTAGTTCAGTTTCTGGTCAATAGTCACAGGTTGGGAATTCTGTGGCAAGTAACACAACTGCTAATTCTCCAAAGCCTGGCTCCCATTCAGGAGGTACAAGTGAGGTGTGTGATGAAACATGGATGGGTGCAGCCCCAACAACACTTTAGAAGTTTGACACCATCCAGGACAAAGCAGCCGCTTGATTGGCATCACATCCACAAGTATCCACTCCCTCCACCACCAACGCTCAGTAGCAGCAGTGTGTACTATCTACAAGATGCACTGCAGAAACTCACCAAAGATCCTCAGACACCACCTTCCAAACCGACGACCACTTCCATCTGGAAGGACAAGGGCAGCAGATGCATGGGAACACCACCCCCTGCAAGTCACTCACCATCCTGACTTGGAAATATATTGCTGTTCCTTCAGTGTCGCTGGGTCAAAATCCTGGAATTCCCTCCCTTAGGGCATTGTGGGTCAACCCACAGCAGGGGGACTGCAGCGGTTCAAGAAGGCAGCTTACCCCCACCTTCTCAAGGGGCAACTAGGGACGGGTAATAAATGTTGGGCCCAACCAGTGACACCCACTTCCTGTGATGTAAAATTTTAAAAGAAACGTATAGGCCAGAGAATTTCCCTTAAAGGTGTTAGCGGTGGGTTTATATAATAGTTGATGATATTTTCAGTCACCATCACTGAGGCTACTTCAATATAGTTTAAAATTCACCAGCTGTGGTGGCATTTGAATACCCTAACCCCTCAGAGCATACTTGCCAGTCTAGTAGCATCAGCACTTCAGTAGCATCTTCAGATTGAATACTAGGGGAATTGGATCTAGAGGAGACAAGAATCTCTAGGACTTGTAGTGAAGAGACAAGTGCCTTGCGGAGCTGGGGTGAGTCAGGGGAAGTTCTTCCTCCCCAAGTCTGTGTAATGGTCTCCCAACTTCAGGCTCCCACCTCCAACAATGCCCCTACCCCTACCCAACCACAACAAGCTTCCCCAGTTCAAAGCAGACTGTACCTCACACAGAATAGAGAGCTATTGAGTGCTTCAAGATGGAGGTTGAAAGGTCATAGAGTCATAGAGATGTACAGCATGGAAACAGACCCTTCAGTCCAACTTGTCCATGCCTACCACATATCCTCAATTAATCTAGTCCCATCTGGCCCATATCCCTCTTAAACCCTTCCTATTCAGATGCCTTTTAAATGTTGTAATTGTACCAGCCTCCACCACCTCCTCTGGCAGCTCGTTCCATACACGCATCACTCTCTGTGTGAAAAAGTTGCCCCCCTTTTTAAATCTTTCCCCTCTCACCTTAAACCTATGCCATCTGGTATTGGGACTCTCTACCTTGGGGAAAAGACCTTGGCTATTCACCCTATCCATGCCCCTCATGATTTTATTAACCTCTATAAAGTGACCCCTCAGCCTCTGACACTCCAAGGAAAATAGCCCCAGACAATTCAGCCTCTCCCTATAATTTAAACCCTCCAGCCCTGGCAACATCCTAAGTGTTCAGGCACAATGGGAATAGAGGAATACCGGGATGGAATGGGAAAGTGAAGGTGGTATGCTGAATCGGGTAGGATGGTGTAGTATATTTGAGGGAGCCATATGACCTGTCTCTTATTCTTATGTTCATTATTTCCACGTTATTCATTATTTCCATGTCTTTTTTTCTCATTCCAGTTAAATTTCATAGCTGCCATTTGGGAAAGCACATTAAGTTAAGTACTGATGATGCAAATTTTGCGATCCTTTCCAATGGCTCATTGTATGCAACTCATGCTCTAAACCTTGACTCAACATATCATTTCAAAGTGATTGCAAAGGATCAAAAAACACATAAGGAATGGAAAGCAAGAATCCGTTTAATCCCTGCAGCAAAAGATTTAACAAATGAATTGAATAAGGTAAGAAATGTCTTTTAATCAAATCCCTTTTGTGTGAGTTTGCTGGTAGAGTGTAGGCTCAATAAATTCTACAACCAAGAAGGCCCAGACATAAGTTGTAAACATCCTATCTCATTGAATGGCAGAGCAGATTTGTTGGGCCAAATGGCCTACTTCTGCTCCTGCATCTGATGGTCTTAGTAAGTCACCTCCCCACTCCCACTATCCTAGCACTCTCAGATTTCTTCCTTTGAGACCTCTATTAGGGTTTTTCCTCTTTTGTACTGGCCTGAAGGACTGACATATGATGATAGAACATAGAACAGTACAGCACAGTACAGGTCCTTCAGCCCACGATGTTGTGCCGCACTTTGACCCTAAACCTAAGGTCTATCTAACCTCCACCCCTACCTTATACTATCATCCATATGCCTATCTAAGAGCCGCTTAAAAGCTCCTAATGAGGCCGACTCCACTACCCTCTCCAGCAATGCATTCCACGCCCTGACCACTCTCTGAGTAAAGAACCTACCTCTGATGTCTCCCCTATATTTATCTCCACTCACTTTAAAACTATGCCCCCTCGTAATAGCTACCTCCACCGGAGGAAAAAGTCTCTGGCTGTCCATTCTATCTATACCTCTGATCATTTTGTACACCTCTATCAAGTCACCTCTCATCCTTGTCATTCTAAAGAGAAAAACCCTAGCTCTCTCAACCTTTCCTCGTAAGACCTTCCCTCCATTCCAGGCAACATCCTGGTAAATCTCCTCTGCACATTTTCCAACACTTCCACATCTTTCCTGTAATGAGGCAACCAGAACTGGACACAATACCCTGGCCGAACCAGGGTTTTGTATAGCTGGAGCATAACTTCACGGCTCTTGAACTCAATCCCTCTATTAATGAAAGCCAGCACACCATACGCCTTCTTAACAACTCTATCCACCTGGGTGGCACCTTTCAGGGAACTGTCGACATGAACCCCGAGATCCCTCTGCTCCTCCACACTGCCAAGAATCTTTCCGTTAACCCTGTATTCTGCTTTCAAGTTTGTCCTTCCAAAATGAATCACCTCACACTTTTCAGGGTTAAACTCCATCTGCCACTTCTCAGCCCAGCTCTGCATCCTATCAATGTCCCTTTGTAACCTAGAACAGCCCTCCGCACTATCCACAACGTGACCCACCTTCGTATTGTCCGCAAACTTACTAATCCACCCTGCCACTCCTACATCCAAATCATTTACAAAAATCACAAATAGTAGAGGACCCAGAACAGATCCTTGTGGTACACCACTTGTAACTGAGTACCATGTTGAATATTTTCCGTCCACTACCACCCTTTGTCTTCTAAGGGTCAGCTCATTCTGAATCCAATCTGCCACATTTCCCCCTATCCCATGCCTCCTTACTTTCTGCATGAGCCTACCATGGGGAACCTTATCAACGCCTTACTTAAATCCATGTATACCACATCCACTGCCCTACTTTCAGCCACGTGTTTGGTCACCTCTTCAAAGAATTCAGGAAGGTTTGCGAGGCATGATCTACCCCCCACAAATCCATGCTGACTATCACAAATCAAACTGTGCCTATCCAAGTCATCATAAATCCTATCTCTCAGAGCCCTTTCCAATAAGTTGCCCACCACTGACGTAAGACTAACTGACCTGTAATTTCCAGGGTTATCCCTATTCCCTTTTTTGAACAAGGGAATGACGTTTGCCTCTCTCCAATCTTCTGGAACTATACCCGTGGACAGTGAGGATGAAAAGATCATCCCCAAAGGTCCTGCGATCTCTTCTTCACTTCCCATAGAATCCTTGGATAAATCCCATCAGGCCCGGGGGATTTATCTATCTTCAAGTTCCCCAAAATTCCTAGTACATCTTCCTTACTAACATCCACCTCCTCTAGCCTACCAACTTGTTTCACACTGTCCTCCTCTACAACTAGGTCCCTCTCCGTTGTGAATACTGAAGAAAAGTATTCATTAAGGACTTCTCCTATCTCTTTAGGCTCTTTGCACAAATTCCCTTTACAATCCTTGATCGGCCCTACCCTTTCTCTGGTCATTCTCTTATTCCTCATGTATGTGTAAAAAGCCTTGGAGTTTTCCTTGATCCTATCTGCCAAGGTTTTCTTATGCCCCCTTATAGCTCTCCTAAGCACTTTCTTCAGCTCCGTCCTGGCTAACTTGTATCCCTCCATATAAGCATCCTTCTTCCTCTTAACCAGTCGTTCGACCTCTCTTGAGAACCAAGGCTCCCTCACTCGACCGCACCTTCCCTGCCTGCTAGGGACAGACATATCGAGCACATGCAGTATGCATTCCATAACAACCTCCACATTTCAATAGTGCTCTTCCCTGACAGCATCTGTTCCCAATTTATGTTACCCAGTTCTTGCCTAACAGAATTATAATTACCCTTCCCCCAATTATAATTACCCTTCCCCCAATTATAAACCTTACCCTGCTGTATGTACCTATCCTTTTCCATGACTGTTGTAAAAGTAACAGAGTTATGATCACTACCGCCAAAATGCTCTCCTACCAACAGGTCTAACACTTGGCCCAGTTCATTGCCAAGCACCAAGTGGCCTCTCCTCGTGTTAATCTACCAACATACTGTGTCAGGAATCCTTCCTGAACGCACTGGACAAAATCTGCCCCATCTAAACTAGTACAACTGAAATGTTTCCAATCAATATTTGGAAAGTTGAAGTCACCCATGACTACAACCCTGTGACTTCTGCACCATTCCAGTATCTGCCTGCCAATCCGCTCCTCCACTTCTCTGCAACTATTAGGGGATCTGTAAAAACAACCCCCAACAAAGTGACTGCACCTTCCTTGTTCCTGACCTCAACCCAAACCGACTCTGTAGACATATCATTCTTGAACTGCCTTTCAGTAGCTGTTATACTAGCCCTGACTAGCAATGCCACTCCCCCGCCTCTTTTTCCACCCTCCCTATTTCTTTTAAAGCATCTAAATCCCAGAACTTCCAACAACCATTCCTGTCCCTGAGTTACCCAAGTTTCTGTAATGGCCACAACATCGTAGTTCCAAGTACTGACCCATGCTCTAAGTTCATCCGCTTTATTTCTGATAATTCTAGCATTGAAGTATACACACCTCAAACCATCTCTGTGTCCACAATTACGCTCCATCGACCGCATTTCTTTATTAACAATCTCACTCCCTGTTGTGTCTGTTGGAAGGCTGAATACCTCATCCTCTGAATTACAAATCCAGTTCCCCACCCCCTGCCAATCTAGTTTAAACCATCCCGTATAGCTCGAGCAAACCTCCCTCCCAGGATATTTGTGCCCTTCCAGTTCAGATATTGTTATTGTTAATTTCCATCCTAAAGTTGCAGACTGGAGAGAAATAAAACACAACCCAAACTGATCATACTTTTAAATTCTTTAGATTTTAGTCTCTAGCTTTCACAAGTGCTCAGGAAAATTGAAAAACGCATTTTTCGTTTCATAGAATAGAATCCCTACAGTGTGGAAACAGGCCCTTCGGCCCAACAAGTCCACACCGACCCTTGGAGCATCCCACCCAGACCCATCCCCCTATAACCCACACACCCCTGAACACTACGGGCAATTTAGCATGGCCAATCCACCTCGCCTGCACATCTTTAGACTGTGGGAGGAAACCCACGCAGACACAGGGAGAATGTGCAAACTCCACACAGACAGTCGCCCGAGGCTGGAATCAAACCCAGGTTCCTGGTGCTGTGAGGTTGCAGTGCTAACCACTGAGCCACTGTGCCGCTTTGCTGTTGAAGCTCTTCGTCTTGCCCTCATCAGGACAGATGCAAGAATGCCAAATTTCAAGCAATCACAATAATTTACACTGTAGGAGAAAACAGTGCCCATAACTATACTGACCACCAGCTTAAGATAATAATGTGGATTATTTATGCTCACTGGAAGTGACATTTATTAATATGCAGGTACTCATCCTCTGCAAACAAAAGGAATATATTCAAACCTTGTTTCTTTCTTAAACTACCTGAGAGTTAGCCCACAGTTCCCAGTTGTTTTTCCTTGGCAACACCTCAGCCAATCAGAGATGACTTGCTAACCAATCAGCACCCTTTCCAACCCCCGTGAAAAATCTCTGTGAACAAGCATCCTCAGCCCTTCCAGAGATTCGCCTCCCTCTGAGTGAAGATATTTCTCATCTCTCGGCTCAGGCTGACCCCTTGTTCTAGATTACACAGCCAAGGAAAGCATCCTCTCACTGTTTACTATGTCAATAAGATTGAGAATTTTAGATATATCCAGAGATTCATCATTCTCAGGGAAGATAACCACCAATATCCAGTCTCTTCCTGTTCTGACACTTATTCAGGTCTTATTCAACCTGCTACACTGGTTACTCTCTTGGGGGACATCTCGAGAGCCTCATTGGTCAATGGTGTCAATCTGCTCGCCTCTCTCTCTATACTGTTCACCCAGGTTTGTTGAGCTGATATGTCTGTCACAGAATAGAGAGGATGCCATAGCAGCAATGTCACTTGGCTAGCAATCCAGGACAGAAACAAAAATTGCTGGAGAAACTCAACAGGCCTGGTCGCATCTGTGGAGAGTTAATGTTTCAAGCCCAATGTGACTGTTCTTCAGACCTGATGGCAGCTAGAGAAAAGGTGCCACTTATGCTGAAGACAGGGGCTTGGTGGGGTTCGGGGGGGGGGGGGGCAAGGGGGGTGGGGAGGAGGTGTGTTAAATGAGCAGGTGCATATTTGCAGACAGAGTCCAGAGAGAGAGAAAGTAAGTTGAGCAGACAAAGGGATGGATAGTGTTAAGCAAGGGATACAGGAAAGCTGCTAATGGGGACAATGAGTCAGTGAGAATGGGTTGGCTGTGCTGACACAGCCTGTGTTGTGACAGGGCCTGGGATATGGGGTTCAGGTAAGGAGATGGAAGACGGTGTTCAGGCCCTAAAATGATTCAACTCAATATTGAGATCTGAAGGCTGCAGGGTCTCCAAACGGAATGCTTAACTTCCTCCCCCTCTAATCTGCCCAGAATCCCTCGGATTTTGAACACCTCAATCTAATCTCCTTCCCAGTCTTCACTTTTCCAAGAAAAGCGGTCCTGGCATGTCTAATCCAGCGACAAAGCACAGTTTTGTCATTCCTGGAGCTACTGTTACAGCTGCATAGCTGTGATCCTTTACCATGGAGGATTATTCTCAAATTAGGCTGCGTTTACAGTCGTCCTGTTCCAATCCTGTCATGGGGTCTAATTGGTATAATGTGGCCCACCCTGTGAATTAGACATGTAAAAAGCTCCTAGCTTGTTGCAGTTTTTTTTAAGAAGTGGTTTTCCTGATATGAGGAACAACATCAAACTATCATCAAAAACCTATCTGGTTTACTAATGTCCTTTTGGGAAGGAAATCTGCCATCCTTACCTGGTCTGGGCCTACATGTGACTCCAGACCCCCACCCAATTGGGCTGATTATTAACTGCCCAGAGTGAGCGAAAGCCAATCACTTTGAGGACATCTGGAGATTAGTAACAAATACTGACCTCGCTGCTGATGCCCAAGTGATATGTTTGGTGATAAGACACTGCCTTGCCTAATCGGTTATGATTTATTGCCGTTTCATGCTGTTATACGTTGAGATGGATCAGATTATGAGGGGTGTGGATGGAGCAGATAGGAAGCAATTGTTTCCCCTCAGTTGAAGGGTCAGTAATGAAGGGAAGTCATTTTAAGGGGATGGGAAGGAGCTTTAGAAGGAATTTGAGGAGAAATCTTTTCACCCAGAGGGTGGTGAAGGTCTGGAATGCACTGCCTGGGAGGGCAGTTGAGGAAGGAAACCTCATAGCCTTGGATGTGCACTCAAAACATCTTAACGTTCAAGGCTAAGGGCCTAGTGCTGGAAAGTAGAACTAGTATAGGTAGGTCAGAATAAACCCGATGGGCCAAAGAGCCTGTTCTGTAGGAGCAAATTACTGCAAATGCTGGAATCTATACTGCAGACAAAAAATGCTGGAAATCACAGTGGGTCAGGCAGCGTCCATGGAGAAAGAGAGAGCAAGCTAATGTTTCGAGTCTAGATAACTCTTCATCAAAGCCTCTACTACACTGTATGTTTCCATGAAAGAATGGGAAACAGAGAACTAAAATTCTTTGGATCGTAAAGTTTATTTTAGCATTGCAGCGTGAAGAGCTGAAATGAGTAACACTGAATTATAACAGTGCCTCCACTAGAGGGCAGCATAATTACAGTGTGACGTGTTTACATAGGCGGGTAGAATTATAAATGTGATAGAATTCAATTTACACTGCACTGATTTCTCAAAGGCCAGTGCCAACAGGTTCAGATTGTACCAACCTATGAGGCAGACTGGGTTACTACAAAGTTGCTCTGACTAACTGAAACAGCATTCACTCCCCTCACGTACAATAAATCTGAGGAAGGGTCACCGGACCCGAAATGTTAACTTTTTTTTTTCTCACAGATGCTGCCAGACCTGCTGAGCTTTTCCAGCAACTTCTGTTTTTGTTCCAAATTTACAGCGTTTAGAGATTTGATGATGACAAAGTGGATTTTGCTATAAAATGGATTTACAATGAACAACACTGGCCTGGATTGCCCGGGGATTCTAAATGGCCCCTGCCCAGTGACATTACTGCTATGGCATAGAAACACAGAGTACCTATAGTGTGGAAGCAGGCTATTTGGCCCATCGAATCCACACTGACCCTCCAAAGAGCATCCCACCCAGACCCACCCACTGCCCTATCCCTGTAACCCTGTATTTCCCATGGCTAACCCACCTAGCCTGCACACCCCTGGACACTCTGGGGCAATTTAGCACGGCCAATCCACCCGCCAGCTTTGCTGCTAATTTTCTCACCCTGTGGCAGCATCTTCTGGAACCATGCGTGGTCGCACACACGCAGCACTTAATACGACTGCAAGGGAGCATTGCCACTTGCATTCACACAAAACCCTTTGCTGGGACTAACCTTTGAACTGACAGGTAGATGACAATGTGGCAATAATATAAGCTAGAGCCTCAGTCCTAAAGATGTGGATTCAGAACCCAGCCAGTTGGTAATTGGGAGTTCGATTAATAAATCTGAAATCTGGGCTCATGAAACTATCGTCAAATGTTGACCAACAATATTTCATCAACATCAAACTGTCATCAAAAACCCATCTGGTTCACTAGTGTCCTTGAGGGAAGGAAATCTGCCCTCCTTACCTGGTCTGGCCTACATGTGACTCCAGACCCACAGCCAATTGGGCTGACTCTTAATTGCCTGGAGTGAGCGACAGCCAATCACTTTGAGAACATTTGGAGATTAGCCACAAATACTGACCTTGCTGCTGATGGCCACGTCCCATGAAAGAGCAATTTTAAAAAGAAATTGGGATTTGCAATGCATCCCTTCCGAGGGCTAACCCGGGCACACCTGTACTGCTAGGCTTTATGATCCTGTGACTTTTTTTTAAAATTGCTTTTTCAGGTTATCAAGAGGAAATCTCCTGTTGTCTATTTTCCGAAGATTCACAACTCAAGGCGCCAAAAGAGAGAATGGATCATTCCACCAGTCTCTGTGAGGGAACATGAGCCACCAGAGCACAATCCAATCGCTATTGTAAGTGATGTCGAATCATTCACCACTCAATATTTAATTAGGAACTGCGTGTCGGAGCATGACCCCCACTCTAACTCCTTTCAAAACCCACCCGCCAGCACGTTGTTAAAATCAGGTCCATTATTTACAAAAAATAATGCATTGGAACCTCTCCGGAACTCCTCAAAATGTTGGGGTAATATTGCAACATCGGGTAAAATGTACAGAGAAAAGCTTTGAGAAGCTAACGTTGTCGCTGATAACAACTGAGGACCCCAGGTTAATGTTCTGGGGAAAGGGTTCAAGTCCCACCATAGCAGGTGGTGAAATTTGAACACGATACAAAGTTTGAGCTTCCCCCCTTAGAGGGGAGATAACAGCCTACTGGTGTTATCACTGGACTGTCAATCCAGAGACTGGAGAAATGGTCTGAGGACCTGGGTTTGAATCCTGCCATGGCAGACGGTGGAATTCGAATTCAATAAAAATCTGGAATTAAGAGTCTAAATTATGACTATGCTGATTATAGGGAAAACCCATCTGGTTTGCAAATGTCCTTTAGGGAAGGAAAATGCCATCCTTACCTTGTCTGGCCTACGTGTGACTCCAGACCCACAGCAATGGGGTTGACTGTGAACTGCCCTCTGGGCAATTAGGGATGGGCAATAAATACCGGCTCAGCTCAGCTCATTTTCCATGAACGAATCTTAAAGAAATCCCATTCCTTGAATTTGTGAGCCGATTGGAGGGACAGTTCAGTCCACTTACACATTGTTAAAAATTAAAAAAATTCCTCGTGGGATCGGTGAATTTGCTACACCAAGAGAAACACTCTGACCTTACCAATGGAGACAATTCTTCACCAGCCCCTTCAAATGCTAACCCACGAAGCCCATTATCCTGTGAACGATTATAAAAAAATTGATCTGGTTAACTCATGAAACCAAGAAAAGGGGTTGCAATGGATTAATAAAAAAGGTATCAAACAGAAATGAATCTCTGTCAAGATGTTAGACGCCCCACACTCTCTGGGACTTTGTGCCAGTCTCTTTCAAAGCTGCTACCTGCTCTGACCTTCAATGCCCACATCCCCTCACCTTCTATGTCCCCTTAAACCACCGCGCCAAGTAGCCCCTTGGCTACTGATCCTGCATCTACCACTGGCAATTGTCTGGAAGCTCATGTGGGCAGGGTATTGAAGTGCGTGGATGCACCATGACTCCATGTCATGTAAACACTGGGCTTTTCAGTAACGTCTCCCTAGTGTCAGGTTAAAGTGATCCAGCACCACAATTTAGGAAGGATGTTAAAGGTCATAGGGTGGAACGTCTCTGAACCTCAACTACTGAGTTTGGGTCCCTTTCTGGGAATCTGTCACCAAGGAAGGTGCATCATAAATTGGTCAGATGGGTTGAGAATCAATCTGCAAATCCTTCCAGCCCGCACCAGTGGCAGGTGGTAAGAACAGGAGAGATTCCTATGATAGGAAGAAATAGCAGTCTCTACCATTGCTATCCAGTCTACGGCACTTTTGTAAAAGTGTCATGGCAGCTCAGATTCCTGGACCAAATTTCCCAAGGCTAAGGATTAGAGGTTACCAGAGGGCATGAGGTCTGAGAGCCTTCAGTCAGATGGAGAATCTGAGCAAATGTTAAGGGGATGTTGGACAGAGTTTCAAAATCAGAAAGTGGTTTGATAGAACAGACCAGGAGGAACCATTCCCACTGCCAGGGAGGGTGGTCAACCAGAGGGCACAGATTGAAGATAATTGGCAAAAAAAAAAGTCCTGAAGCCAGCTGAGGGCAGTACTTTAAGAGGTAGGCTTTGGGATCTGGAATGTGCTGTTTGAAAAGACAGAGGAAGCAGTCGACAGTAAAATTCAGGGAGGTTGTGGGCAGTCCAGAAATGCGGGCCAATGTTTGGGAGGAGATGGATTCAAATTCTACCAAGGCAGGTGGCGACATTTAAGTCCAATAAAATCTGGAATAAAGAGCTGCCTTAATGATGACCATGAAACCACTGTTAATTGTCATAAAAACCCATCTTAGTTCATTTAATGCCCTTTAGAGAAGGAAACTGCCATCCTTACCCAGTCTGGCCAAAGTTTGACTCCAGAGCCACGGCAACGGGGTGGACTCTTAACTGCCCTCTGTTTGTTCTAGCAAGTCACTCAGTTCGAGGGCAGTTAGGAATGGGCAACAAATACTAACCCCGCCAGTAGTGATCACATCCCATGAATCAAGGAAAAAATAAATTGCATGTTGTAAATAAGATAGTTGATGCAGTTTGTCTGTTGGAGAATGAATACTGTTTGCAAATATTAAATCTCCTTTGCAATTTCTTCCCTCAGATCAGGTCAGATTTGGAAATAATTGATAAAATCCACTATACTATTTCTGGCCATGGTGCCGATCTTCCACCTGTCAATTTGTTTGTGATTGATCGCAATACCGGAGAACTAAACATTACAGGAATGGTGGACCGCGAGATAAATCCTTCCTTTGTTGTAAGTTATCATTCATTCGTTGTCAATTTCTGAGGGATGACGCTGATAATTCTAATCTTATTTAAACACGTGCCTCTGTTAAACATAGAACAGTACAGCACAGTACAGGCCCTTCGGCCCGCGATGTTGAGCCGACCTATTATCCTACTAAGGTCAAACTACCCTGCATACCCTACATTTTACTATCCTCCATGTGCCTTTCCAAGAGTGGTTTAAAAGTCTGTAAAGTATCTGACTCCACTACCACTGCTGGCAGCGCATTCCACACGCCCACCACTCTCTGTGTGATGAACCTACCTCTGACATCTCCCCTATACCTTCCTCCAATCACCTTAAAATTATGCCCCCTCCTAATAGTCATTTCCACCCTGGGAAAAAGTCTCTGACTATCCACTCTATCTATGCCTCTCACCATCTTGTAAACCTCTATCAAGTCACCTCTCATCCTTCTTCACGCCAATGGAGAAAGCCCTAGCTGCTTCAACCTTTCCTTATAAGACCTGCCCTCCAGTCCAGGCAGCACCCTGGTAAATCTCCTCTGCACACTCTCTAAAGCTTCCACATCTTTCATATAATGAGGTGACCAGAACTGAACACAATATTGCAAGTGTGGTCTAACCAGAGTTTTATAGAGCTGCAGCATAACCTCACGGCTCTTAAACTCAATTCCCCCGCCAATGAAAGCCAACACACCATACGCCTTTGTAACAACCCTATCAACTTGGGTAGCAACTTTGAGGGGTCTATGGACGTGGACCCAAGATCCCTCTGTTCCTCCACACTGCCAAGAATCCTGCCATTAACCCTGTATTCTGCATTCAAATTTGACCTTCCAAAATGAATCACTTCACACTTTTCTGGGTTGAATTCCATCTGCCACTTCTTTGCCTAGCTCTGCATCCTGCCAATGTCCCATTGCAACCTACAACAGCCCTCCACAGTATCCATAACTCCACCAACCTTTGTGTCATCGGCAAACTTACTAACCCACACTTCCACTTCCTCATCCAAGTCATTTAAAAAGATCACAAAGAGTAGAGGTCCCAGAACAGATCCCTGTGGAACACCACTGGTCACTGAGCTCCAGGCTGAATACTTTCCATCTACTACCACCCTCTGTCTTCTATTGGACAGCTAGTTTTGTATCCAGATAGCCAGATTTCCCTGAATCCCATGCCTCCCAGATCATTTGCACTCATAGAGTGGTGAAGTATATAGGCACAAATCTCATTTGAGACAGAGCTGTCTCACAGTGTCCAAGCCCTATTTAGATTCATTGGCACGTGGATGTACAAAGGCACTTTGAGTTGGTTATAGAAACACAGAGTACCTACAGTGTGGAAGCAGGCCATTTGGCCCATCAAATCCACACCGACCCTCCAAAGAGCATCCCACGTAGACCCACCCGCTACCCTATCCCTGTAACCCTGTATTTCCCACAGCTAACCCACCTAGCCTGCACACCCCTGGACACTATGGGTAATTTAGCATGGCCAATCCACCCAACATTCACATGGAAACCAGAGCACCTGGAGGAAACCCACACTGACCATGTGCAAATTGCACACAGACGGTCGCCCAAGGCTGGTTGATCGAGCCAAAGTCTTTTTCTTGGGGTAGGGGAGTCCAAAACTAGAGGGATTAGGTTTAAGGTGAGAGGGGAAAGATATAAAAGGGACCCAAGGGGCAACTTTTTCACACAAATATGGAACAAGCTGCCAGAGGAAGTGGTGGAGGCTGGTACAATTACACCATTTAAAAGGCATCAGGATGGGTATATAAATAGGAAGGGTTCAGAGGGATACGGGCCAAACGCTGGTAAATGGGACTATATTAATTTAGGATTTAGGTATGGCCGAGGTGGACCGAAGGGACTGTTTCCGTGCTGTACATCTATTTGACTGTGACTCTTTAACTCACTCTCTTATAGAAGGTTACTGAATCTTTTCACGTGTGTTTTAGCTAACAGGTAAAGCTATAAGTACCATCGGTAGTGAAGTTGAGAAACAATTGTCACTTGTTGTTGAGGTTCTGGACATCAATGATAATGCCCCAGTGTTCACAGAACAAGTCTTTGAAGGAGCGGTTGAAGAATTGTCTCCAGTTGGTAAGGATGTAACGTTTTGTTTTCTTGGCATTAATATGATTGCAAATTCAGACCCATGACGCACCAGCAACTGGGCTGCCCATGATGAGTTCTCCTGTTCGTCAGCCAAGGAATACCCTCCGCACCCTCCCCCAACCTCCCCCAGCCACCCCACCCCACCTTCTACCACCATGATTGACGTGGCCTTCAGCTATGTCTGACGCATCTCCCAAAATACTGCCCTGACCCCCTCCCAGAATCCTCAACACCTGTTCCACTCGCACCTCCTTGCCATCCGTTAAAAGTCTTAAAAACACCATTTTCCAATCCTCGTCAGCTCTGCAGAAGAGCCACATTGGACTCAAAACATGAACTCTGTCTCTCTCTTTCTCTCTCTCTCTCTGTCTCCACAGATGCTGCCAGCCCTGCAGAGTTTCCCCAGCAGTTCCTGTTCTTATTTCAATGTCTGATGTTGCTCCTGAATGACATATGGGATGTTTTAATATTAGTAGGGGTTATATAAATGCATGTTGTTGTTTTCCATTTCCCAAAGTGTTTTGGATGCATTTAGCCACACAGAAACTTGGGACAAATTGTTTTATCTCCCTAATGTTCAGCCTAAGAGAACACTGACTGTTCCTAATTTGTGTTTATTCCAGGAACCTTAGTGTTAAGACTAAATGCAACAGATGCTGATATTGGCGAAAATGCACAAATTGCCTATAGAATTCTGTCACAGGGAGCCAATGAAATGTTTCTTGCAAAGTCCAATGGAGAAATCAGAACAATGGCAAATACCTTAGACAGAGAGGTTGGTGTTGGTAATTTCTTTTCTAAAGTATTTTGTATGTCAAATGACTAAATGTGCATTTTCGAAATCAATTTGTGTATGATGTTTTTTCCCCACTATGTGTGATTAACGTTCCACCCCCACTGCTAAAATAATTCACCCGATCACGCACCAATAAGGACTGATATAGAAACATCAAAAATTAGAACAGGAGTAGTCCATTCTGCCTTTCGAGCCTTCTCTCCCATTCATTGTGATCATGGCTGATCATCCAACTCAGCCCCCTGTTCCCTGTTTCTCCCCCAGACCCTTTGATCCCTTCAGCCCTGTATCTAACTCCTTCTTGAAAACATTCAATGTTTTGGCCTCGGCTGCTTTCTGTGGCAGAGAAGTCCACAGGCTTCCCACTCTCTGGGTGAAGACATTTCTCTTCATCTCAGCCTAAATGGTCCACCCTGTATCCTTAGTGTGTGACCCCAGGTTCTGGAGTCCTCCCTTGGCCATCGGTAAAATCTTTCCTGAGTTTGCCGTGTCACGTCCTGTTGGAATTCTGTCGGTTTCTATGACACTTCCCCCAACCCCACTCCTGGCCATTCTTCAAAACCGCAGTGAATACAGTCATGACCATTCCAGTTCCTCTCCATATATCAGACCTCCGTCCCAGGAATCAGACTGGTAAACCTTCCTCACCTTCCCTCCATCGCCAGAACATCCTCCCTCAGATAAAGGAGGCGAAAACCAGACGCAATACTCCAGGTATGGTCACACCAAGGCCCTGTACAATTGCAGCAAGGCCCTTGGCCCTTGAACCTTGATTTGGTTCTTGGGTCCTCTCACCACAAAGGCCAACATACCGCTTGCCTTCTTCACTGTCTGCTGAACCGACTCGCGTATTTTCACAGGGGATGGGCAAGACTCTAGACCCACCACAGGTCCCAACATCCTGGGACGCTGGAAGCTACCGGCCAATAAGTGGCCAGCAGCTCTGGGTCCTAAAGACCACCAGTCAAGGCCTAGTCCTCATCTGATCCAGGAGCGAGGCATTTTATTCCATGGGGATGGCAGGGAAAAGGGGCGGGGGGCCGCAGGGCCCAAGGATTCGGAGACGAGTGGATTTCAAGGCCATTCCTTTCACCCGGCTCATGGCCCATGCCTCTGAAGGCACCTCGCTGGACCCCTCCCACTCCAGTACGGCTGGCTACTCTGCTTTCCCATTGTAGAGCCATTTTTCTTACACACTGAGAGTAGAGGTGAATGGGAAGGTGGCAAGTTGAGGTCCTTAAGTGGCCATTGGTTGACGCCTCAAGGGTCTGATTTGGCAGTGAGTCGGAAGAGTCCCTAGCGGACCTCCCCGTACAGATTCTAATGGCTAACCTAACAAGAAGAGGAAATAATGAGGTGAGTCAACCCTGGGGAGATCATTGTTCCCATCTCACCACTTCCAGGGAGGGAAATGGAGTACTCCCCACTTACCTGGATGGGTACAGCTCCAACAACACTCAAGAAGCTTGACACCATCCAGGACAGTAGCTCAGTGGTTAGCACTGCTGCCTCACAGCGCCAGGGACCCGGGTTCAATTCCACCCTCAGGCGACTGTCTGTGTAGAGTTTGCACATTCTCCCCCCGCATTGTCTGCGTGGGTTTCGTCCGGGTGCTCTGGTTTCCTGGTGGATTGGCCATGCTAAATTGCCCATTGTGTCCAGGGATGTTCAAATTAGTTGGGTTAGAGATGGGAAACACAGGGGTAGGGGAATGGGTCTGGGTGTGATGCTCTTGGGACGGGCACTGTAAACTTGTTGGGCCGAATGGCCTGCCCCCACACTGTAGGGGTTCTGTGACAAAGCAGCCCGCTTGATTGGCACTACATCCACAAGCATCCACTCCCTCCACCACTGATGCTCAGTAGCAGCAGTGTGTACCATTTACAAGGTGCACTGCAGAAATTCACCAAAGATCTTTCGATAACACACAACCACTTCCATCCTGAAGGACAAGGGCAGCAGATACATTGGGACACTTCCAACTCCCAAGTTAACCCTCAAGCCACTCACCATCCTGACTTGGAAATATATTCTTCACTGTCAAAGTGTCAAAAGTTATAGTAACTCCTTTCCTAACAGCACTGGGGATGTATTTACAGCCCAAGGATTGCGTCAGTGCAATATGGTAGCTAGCTCACCACGGGAATATAGAATCATAGAACCCCTTTGGCCCACTACCTTCTCCAGGGCTCTTAGGAATGGGCAATAATTGGTTGGTAATACCCATATCTCCTGGGTGATTCAAGGTAAACTTGATAAGTCTTCACGCTTGTACAACTACACCAGGCATGCTGATGGGACACAGCCTCGTACCGCACATGGTAAGGCACCCATATGTTGTCCAATTTACCAACAAACATGAGAACGTGGGACAAGGAGTTGGCAGTTAATCAACTCCCTCTAGTGGTTGCCAGCTTCTCTCCTGGAGCGGTCACTACATGAGCTATGCATCTCGAACCATCCTGCCGTACCATTGGCTGACTGTCACCTCCAACCTCGTGTTCTGCCTGCCTTTCCACAGCCAATCAGAATGACTCGAGACATAACTAATTGACGCATAACTAATTGGATGATACTCTGATAATGACTCGCTCCCTCCCCAAAAACAAATATATTTAGAATTTATGAACAAATGTGTTCAGGGAGCTTTGGGTTCAAGAATATTTTCTTGGAATACACCCGCTACCGGGTGTCCTTGGAGGTTGATGATGACACCATCCTCCCACCCACTTTCCCTGAATTGAGGCTTATCCCCTCCCCACACCCCACCCCACCGACCTCAGCATCGCCCAGGAGAACCGCAGGAATATCGTGGTGGGGCCCTAGAGGGAGAGACGCTAAGGAGATCAAGGAGGAGGCAGAAGAATGGGATTGAGAAATATTTCAGCCACAGTCAAATGGCAGAGCAGACTCAATGGGCCAAATGGACTAATCCTGCTCCTACATCTTAATGGAGAGGAGCAGAAAATTATATAGCTCTCAGCCTTACTTTCCCCCTCCCCTCCCCTTACCTATCCTGAAGGGACTCTGATTGCCCAGCAAGCATAAATGGGCAATAGAGCTGGTGGAGACACAATGGGCCGAATGGCCTCCTTCTGTTCACATCATGTTGAGGAGCAAGAATGAAAGCGACTAGGGTGTTTTGGGAAATAAATGTTATAACTTGGTCATTTGGATATCTTTTCTTGTTCTCTTCCTGTGTCAGACTCAGGATCTGTACACCTTAACAGTGGAAGGCCGTGATTTAAACGGAAAGATATCGGGATTGTCCTCCACAGCCAACACTCAGATCAGAATCTTGGATGTTAATGACAACATTCCAACACCGGAAAAGGAGGAGGTAGACTTAATTCTGATAAATAATGTAATCAAGCTGTACAAACATCTGCACCATTGTTACCGTCGACCAATTACTAAAGGGGGGGCTGAAATATGAGAGTATTGATTACTTTTCACTCGCTCTCTATTACTGGGAAATTTCTTGTGGAACACAGTCTTCACTGTGAAAGCCAAGATTTATTGTCCTAATGACTCTCGACCTGTCTCTCCTGCTTGTTCTTGGCCATTTTAGAGGGCAGTTAAGAGTCAACGCCATCGCTGAGGATCTAGATTCATGTGTAGACCAGGTTGAGTAAGGATGGTAGATTTCCTTCCCTGAATGGTGTTTGTTAGTAAGATGGGTTTTTGCAACAACCAATGGTGGCCTCATTGTCACTGTCTCTGGCCAGTGTTTTTAAATTTCCTGATTTTGTGAATTTGATGAAGATGAATGATGGGGAGGGTCGATGAGTGAGGTGTGATGGGCAGTATTAGCAGTACTGGGCCTTCTTTGATTTACATGAGGCACATGCAGTTTAATGTAGAGACGCGTGACATGAAAGCGTCTGGTCATAAGATCAAGGAGAGGCAATAGAAACCAAATGATCCAATTTTAGAGAAGTGTGGCTTCAGAGAGACCTGAAGGCTTTAAAGGAGTTTGGCTTTTTAAACAGAGGCATGGGGTCCAAAGAGCAAGGAAGTGATGTTGGAGTCACTGATGATGTCATAGTTGGTGCTACTGACCTGATTTTTGGCCAAGATGAATTGAGTCTTTTAAAATACTTTTAAAACCTTTTAAAATAGCAAATGAGTCCCGATTCTGAGTTTCCCAGCTCTATTTCCCATGCTTTCAATTTTCACCAAGTCTCGTTAAGAGTTACAGACTGGTCTGGTCACAAGGCCACACCCAGCATTCTCACTCTTGTCATCTCCACTGCATAGTCTGTCCCTGCACAATTTTTATGGAGTCAGGCCAGATTCTTAAAGAATCATCTTTCACTATCAGAAATCACACGACACCAAGTTATAGTCCAAAAGCTTGTGTTTTCAAATAAACCTGTTGGACTATAACCTGGTGTCGTGTGATTTCTGACCTTGTCCACCCCAGTCTAACACCGGCACCTCCACACCACGTTTCACTGAATCCTGGAGGTGTTGTGAAATAGTGTCTGGCTGAGGGAGCCTTTGGAGAGGTAAGTTCATTTGGCCGTCTTCATGCTCCCCCACTTCCAAACCAGGCTTTAGCACTGAGAAAGTTCTAAGGAAGGGTCACTGGACCCGAAACATTAACTCTGATTTCTTTCCACAGATGCTGCCAGACCTGCTGAGCTTTTCCAGCAATTTCTGTTTTTGTTTCTGATTTGCAGCATCCACGTATCTTTTGGTTTTTATTTATCACTTGCATGTCCATTTACCCACTATTTACTGTATAGAAACAATGAACCCTATAGGAATGGATGTGTAAAAGAAATCATTTTGAAAAGTCATTCATTGATCATTTTCCACTGTTTAAAAAGAATCTCCTTTTCACTACAGCTCAATAGAAGTGTCAATCAAACAGATTTTGAAAATCTCCATCCTTGAAACTAAGGGCTGTTGAAACTTCTTAACTTAGTGTAAAAGAAATTCCACTATATTATAATATTAAACTATATAAATAATATTTGCATTAATATTGACCACAGAGATCAATCAAGCAGGGGCTCAGGTGTTTGAAGAAACAAATGGATGTTTGGGTCTCAGCCAAAGCTGTTAAACAAAATTTCTTCCTCACATCCTCTCTGTACCTCTCACCCAAAATCTTAAATGTATGTTCCCTGCTCTTGTACTATCAGCTAGTGATAACCACCATGAGATTGGAATGAAATGTCCCTTTTCGCTCTTGTCCTCAGTATGAAGTCTCTGTGGAAGAAAATTCACTGAACGATGAGGTCACCCGCATCAAAGTATTTGACAATGACCAAGAATTCACCGACAACTGGCTGGGGCACTTTGATATTATCGAAGGGAATGAAGGAGGACACTTTAGGTTCGAAGTTGATGAACAAACAAATGAAGGAATCTTGGTGCTTCAAAAGGTAACGTTGAAAATCAAGTAAAATCTGTGATAGCATGTGGGCAGAGGAGAACACTGAAGTTTTGGCAACTTTTTAAACTACTAAGACTGCTTAAAATTTTGCAACATGTAATTTGAGACAAAGGGTAAGGATTTTGGTGGAAAAAGATCATAGAAAATTTGATGGCACTGTTAATGATCCACATAATGTGAAGGTACCAGTGTTGGACTGGGATGAACAAGGTCAGAAGTCACACGACACCAGGTTATAATCCAACAGGTTTATCCCACATTGGCTCTGGTTACCATGAAGGACTCTCCTTCTCAACCTCTCCCCTCGCCTGAGGCATGGCGACCCTCAGGGTAAACCACCACCAGTCCTCTCCTCTCTAATGAGACAGCAGCATCCCATGATTCATTAGGACTATGGGGGAATCATTAGTCATTGTAGGAGCTTGGGATAGGGAGAAAGATGCCAGTAAATTGTAAATAACTCCTCTCTTACTCTCAAGGAAAAGGAAGCTTGCCCTCAAATTCCCTGTGAATCTCTGAAAATCACTTTAGTTACATATTTCATTACCGGTTATATTCACTGCAGCATGTAAGGGCTGGTACTTAATGACATAAGGTCCGTAAGAAGTCTGTACGCCTGCAGTACCATGGAAAGGTTAGAACCACATAGTCAGCAGTAAACCAAGAGATTTTTAAAGATGTAAAAATGTTATCGATTTCCTACTTCTCATGCTGTCTCTCGTTCATTCCCTCTGTCTCGCCCAATTCAATCTTTGTCTCCCTTTTTCAGATCTCTCTTTCCAGACTGAATTTGATGCTAAGTAACCTGGTTTCCTTTTCCTGTTACTTTCTCAACCTTTAGATGTAATTATGTAAACAGCTGCATTCTTGATCACCAAGGTCCCAGATGCCCTGTTACTTGGGCAGGTTCCTGGCCAAAGTGACTGTTTACCATATCAACCGTCTGATCTTGTACAATACACGTAAATCCTCATATTGGATGGAGAGGTCATTTGTCTTATCCGAGCTGATCCCTCTTATTCTATCCCAAGGCCATAAGAGCAGAAGTAGGACATTCAGCCCATCATGTAACATTCTAAACCAGTACAACCACGAGGCTAAATAATATTAAGATACAGTGTGCGTTTTTCTTGTCTATGACATTTTATAGTTTGAAATGTTCGAAAGCATTTTCCTAAACTGTTTGTCTAAATAGGAGAGTCTCAGCTGTATCAATTCTTCCTCCTAAGTCATCGCCTTTTCACATCAAAGTCTTTCGCATCTCAATGTAGTGAGATATCCTCATGACAGTAAATTGCGTTGATATATTGATATACTGTAAAAATCCTTTGTAAATTGTGTTTGGCTGATAGGTGCCACTTTCCTCACTTTCTGATTGCTGCTACAGTGACAACTAGTCTTTTATTTTAATTCATTCACGGGATGAGGGCGTCACTGGCCAGGCCAGCATTTATTGCCCATCCCTAATTGCCCAGAGGGCAGTTAAGGGTCAGCCACATTGCTGTGGGTCTAGAGTCATATGTAGGCCAGACCAGGTAAGGATGGTAGTTTCCTTCCCTAAAGGACATTAGTGAACCAGATGGCTTTTTCCAACAATGGATTCATGGTCACCATTGGCCTCTTAACTCCAGATATTTATTGAAATCAAGTTCCATCATCTGATTGATGGATTGTCCCATGTACCGAAGTACAGTGAAAAGCTTTGTTTATGAGCAGTAGAGGCAGATCATAGTGAGCAAGAATGTGCAGATCAAAACGATTAACGGTCCAGCGATAATACCACTACACCGTTGCCTCCCCCTTGGTCTAAAGAGGCATGTGTTTGCTCTATTATTCTATCTGAATATAGAAACATCACTTCACCTGACAAAGGAGCAGTGCTGCAAAAGCTTGGGATTTTAAATAAACCTGTTGGACTATAACCTGATTAAAAACCGAAAGAACTGCGGATGCTGTAAATCAGGAACAAAAACAAAGTTGCTGGAAAAGCTCAGCAGGTCTGGCAGCATCTGTGGAGGAGAAAACAGAGTTAACGTTTCAGGTCCGGTGACCCTTCCTCAGAACTTCCTCAGGACTATAACCTGATGTTGTGTGACTCTGATTTTATAGAAACATTGCAAGAGGAGGAGGTCCTATAGCCCCCAGTTCAGTTCTGCCACTCAGTGAGATTATGGCTCCATTTCTCTGAGTTCAAATACCTTTGTAATTATTTTCCCTTGTTGGACTAATGAGCCCATGAATAGTTCTGCTTTTATAGTTCTGTAGCCCCACAACCCTCGGAGTTAGCCTGCATTCGTCCATTTCTGTCCTCTAGCACATCTGTAGTTTTAATGGATCCACCTCAGATGCCCATCTGTCTCTCAGTAGCCTCAGTCCTAAAGAAATGCCCCCCTCCCCCATATCCGCCTTCAAACCCACCTCTTCGAGTAAGATTTGTCCTTCGTATTTTTTTGTGATTCAGCGGTGAGTGTTTTTGGATAATCAATCTTGTGAATTATCTTGGGACACTGTGCCACATTAAGGGCACTAGCAGTCTGTTGCTCCTGTGCATTTTTTATTTTGTACGAGTTGAACATAATTTTAATTTATTTATCTTAGCAGTTGTAATTCAGTCCCCTTTATGCTGTATGTTTGCAGTGCACAGGGAATGATGTTTTATTCATGTGATCTTTCAAAGGCTCCATTTCTAATGCTATTGCTTTTCAAACCTATTGTCAGTAACTTTCACTGCTGAGCTTCGAACTGTTTTCAGGTTTCAGGACCTTTATAAGAACAAGGGACAAATGTTTCATTTGAAACTTTTGCTAAAAGCTTCCTGAATTTCTAAATGCTAAAATAAAACAGGGAGTTCCACTGGATACCCAACTTGAGGAAGGATTAATTCACTTATTTATTTTTCCTTACTTTTTCATGGAGATATGGATATTTGTTGCCTGTCCCTAATTATCCCTGAATCGAGTGTCTTGCTAGGACCTCCTTTAGAGGGCAGTCATGAGTCAACCACATTGCTGCAGGCCTGGAGTCACATGTAGGCCAAACCTGATAAGGGCAGCACATTTCCTTCCCTAAGAATCCTAGACTAAGTGTGGAATAGAGTTATACCGGGACTCCAAGGGTTACATTGCAAGGAGAGGATACACAAACAAGTGTTGCATTCTTCAGAAACTATTAAGCTGGAGAGGGTTCAGAAGAGATTTACCAGGATGTTGCCGGGTATGGAAGGTTTGAGTTATAAGGAAAGGCTGGATAGGCTAGGACTTTTCTCACCAGAGTGTAGGAGGTTGAAAGGTGATCTTATCGACATTTATAAAATTATGAGGGGTGTAGATAGGGTTAATGGTAGGTGTCTTTTCCTTAGGATGGGGAATTTCAAGTCTGGAGGCACATTTTTAAGATGAGAGGAGAAAGATTTAAAACAGACATGAGAGGCAAATTTTTCGGAGAGTGGTTAGTGTGTGGAATGAACATCCTGAGGAAGTGGTAGATGTGGGCACAGTTACAACATTTAAAAGACGTTCAAATAAGTACGTGAACAAGAAATGTTTGGGATTATGTTCGGTATGGACTGGTTGGACCGAGGGATCTGTTTCCGTGCTCTATGACTGTATGTCTCTGTCTGCTTGAGGTGTTTAAGAGGAGGTAACTAGAGAGAAAGGAGAGAAAATTGGTTGGGTAGTCCAGAATGTGTGAATGTAGTTTAAACATTAGGGTCAGTCTTTCTTTTAGGGGTGAACGTAGGGTTAGGGTTAGGGCCAGGGTCAGAATTTTAATTCTGAGATTGAGAGTTATTACTCAAAAGTACTGAAAGATATGGGGCAAAGTGGGGTTTATGGAATTAGGCACAGTGGCTCAGCCATGGTTCTATTGAGTGCTGGAATGGCTGCAAGGGCTGAGCTGGGGGAGGCAGTAGCTCAGAACATTAATCCAGAGACCAAGGTAATCTGGTCTTGGGACCTGGGTTCGAATTGCGAACTTAGAATCGTAGAGTCATACAGCACGGAAACAGACCCTTCGATCCAACCAGTCCATGCCAACCATAGTCTTAAACTAAACTAGTCCCACCCGCCTGCTCCTGGCCCATAGCCCTTGTAACGTCTTTCATCTGATTTAGAATTTCAACTAGAGAGATTTTCGCAGGTGGGTTTCATATGGTTGCTCTGCATCTCTCAGCATTTGACAGCTTATTCCCATTGTCCTTACCCACCCTCCCTTTGCAGGAACTGGATTACGAAAAATCACAAACCAGGAATTTGGTACTTCGAGTTTCCAACAAAGCAGCCTATCACTCATCAGTTACTGGAGGAGGAGGAGGAGGAGGAGGTGGAGGAGGAGGTGGAGGAGGAGGAGCAGTAGTTGTGGGTAATCCAATCAGAATCAAAGTCAATGTGAAGGACAAGAAAGAAGGCTTTTTGTTTAAACCAACAAAGAAGCGACTCACTGTTTCTGAGGATCGAAGAAAAGTTACAATTGGCCAATCATTTGGAAAATATCCAGCCATTAGTGCTGACACTGGGAAAGAAAGTGAACGCACCAGGTAAATGGAAGGGTGTGGATAGTGTGTGTATGTGTTGTCATTCATTCACGGGATGAGGACGTCGCTGACCAGGCAGCATTTATTGCCCATCCCTAATTGCCCAGAGGGCGGTTAAGAGTCAACCACATTGCTGTGGTCTGGAGTCACATGTAGTCCAGACCTGATAAGGATGGCAGTTTCCTTCCCTAAAGGACATTAGTGAACCAGATGGGTTTTTCCCGACAGTCAACATGAGTTTCATGGCCTTTATGAGATTCTTAATTCTAAGTTTTGTTTTTAAATGAATTCAAATTCCACCATCTTCCATGGCAGGATTTGAACATGAGTTCCTAGATCAATACTGGAGTCTCTGGGTCAATAATTTAGTGACAATACCACTAGGCCATTGCCTCCCTGTGTGTGTGTGTGTGTCAGGTATGTTTGTATGTGTGTAAACCTGTGTGTGTTTTTCTGCGTGTCTGTTAGTTGTGTGTGTCTGTGTGTGTGTGCGTACCCTCTGATGTGTGTCTGTGTGTGTGTGTGTCTGTGTGTGTGTGCGTACCCTCTGATGTGTGTGTGTCTGTGTGTGTGCAAGTGGGTATGTATCAATGTCTACAAATGCTAACACACACTGCTTTTTTTTTTTCGGACAGATACGCAAAGAATTCTGATCCAGCAAACTTCTTCAACATTAACCCTGAAACCGGGGAGATAACGCTAAACAAATTGCCTGATCGCGAGTCGCCATATGTTGTTGATGGGAAATACACAGCGACTATCCTGGCAATCGATAATGAAGGTGAGTAGGCAGTTGGAGAGGGACTGACTTCCTGAACACAGCGTTCAGTTTTATTGAGAAGAAAGATAGAAAATCTTTTTTCATTGGAAGATGGAAGGTTTTTTTCTGCTTGAGAAGTGCAAATAGAAACTCAGAGCAGGAGCAGCCCGTTCGGCCCTTCAAATCAGTTCCGCCATTCAATATGATCATGGCTGATCCTCTGTCTCAAAGCCATATTCTTGTTTTCTCCCCATATGCCTCGATGCCTTTACTATCTAAGAATTATTGATCTCTTTCTTGAATATATTTAGGGTTCTGTGTTAGAAAATTCCACAGGTTCACTCCCTTTGAGTGCAAACTTGTTTGTTCATCTCAATCCTAAAAGAGTGACCTGTTATTTTTAGAGTGCTGCTCGTGGATCACGAGGACCCCATTCTCTCCCATCCCCCCGAACCCCTCACACAAACCTTCTGCCAATCTCAGAGACTCTTCGCTTCCATGATCAGCCAAACCCCTTAATCCCAAGACACCACCTTCTCTCCAAACTTCCAGACCCCTTCCTGCCAACATGATAATCGCCCAATCCATCCTTGCTAACTGACCCTCCCAGCTATCCCTGAAAACTTTGAAGCCGCTAATCGTCTTTCTCTCCATGGTTGTTCGATATTGTTCGATGTTGATGGCCATAATTTCAGATTTTCTGGTGTCGGCGGTGTATTTCATTTGCTTTCTGCTCTTCGATAAAGAGGTTTTCCTTTCTCTCTCTCTCTCTCTCTCTCTCTCTATCTCTCTCTTTCACAGGACCTGTTCCTAAAACAGCCACGGGTACCGTTGTCCTTGACGTGGATGATGACAATGACAATATTCCCCTCATTCGCAATCTCCAGCCTTGTATGTGTGAACAAGCAAAGTCCCTGCTTGTCACGGCTCACGATGCAGACTCTTATCCAAATGCAGCTCCGTATCATTTCAAACTCGTGGATAAACCAGGCATCACAGACAAGTGGAAGATTTTAATGAAAAACGGTAAGATCGGGTAACGAGGTAACATTTTGGAGAAGAAGGATGATTGACAGAAAATTACGTTGAATTTCCAGCAAAGAAACAGGCCATTCAGCCTATCTGGTATATCCTGGTGTTTATATGCTTCGCATCAGCTCCCTCTTACTCCCTCTCAGTTTCGTCTACTTTTCCCCAACACCCATCTCAACTAATCCACATTCACTCTGTGTAGAGAAGTCTTCCCTGATTTCCCTTGCACAGCATGTGATGGGGAAATCCAAGTCCCATGACCGTTTGTCAGAATGGAGTTGTTGCTTTCCCTGTTGGATTTATTTGTGTCCTTGGGACTTAGTGCTATCCCACAATTGGAAACATCTTCTTTACATCTGTCCTCTCAAGGCCTCGCCGTTATTTTGAAGACTTCCATAAGGGACTGCTCCGACTTCCAATGGCTGGAGAAATCGGCCTTGAACCTCTCAAACTTGCCTGGTAGTTGACCTTCCTCAAACCTGCAAGGTCGCCATTCCAATCTCTCAGTTTCGCCACTTCCCTCAAGTCTGTTCTGATGATGCTACCTTCCATTGGGAAGCCTCCAACATGGCCTCTTCCTTTCCAGTCCAACCCATTTCCCGCACTCACCCTCTACCCGACTCTCGCTGAATAACAAGAGATTCCCCGTCATCTTCCCCTTCCATCCCACTAGCTTCCACATTCAAAGGATCATCATCTGCCATTTCTGCCACTTCTGGCAGGATACCATTCGCTGAACATATCCTCCCTCCCCCAGCGTCTGACAGGGAGTGTTCCGGGTCCACTCCTCCATCACTGCTAACATTTACTCCCCCATGGCACCTTTACGTGCAATCACAGAGGGTATAATACTTATCCATTCATCGTCTCCCTCCTCGCTGCCCAAGGCCCCAAACACAGCTTCAATGCTTTGTATTTCTTTCAATCAAGTCTATTGTATTGGCCTGCTGACAATGCTGTCTCCCTTACATTGACAAGACCAAACACACAGACTGTTTTGAGGAACACCTCTGCTCTATTTGTAGGAAAGACCCTGACCTCCCAGTTGCTATTTTTTCCCCTTTATTCATTCATGGAATGTGGGTGTTGCTGACCAGTTCAGCATTTATTGCCCATTCCTAATTGCCCAGAGGGCAGCTAAGAGTCAACCACATTGCTGTGGGTCTGGAGTCACATGTAGGCCAGACCAGGTAAGGATGGCACTTTCCTTCCCTAAAGGACATTAGTGAACCAGATGGGTTTTTCCAACAATCAACAATGGATTCACAGTCATCATTAGACCCTTAACTCCAGATTATTTTATTGAATTCAAATTCCACCATCTGCCATAGATTTGAACTCAGGTCCCCAGCTGAGTGTCTGGATTAAAAGTCTAGTGATAATACTACGAAGCCATTACCTCCCCTTGCCGTTCAATAAACCACCTTGCCCCCACACTAACCTTTCTGTCCTGAGCCTGCTTAAATCTTCCAGTGAAGCTCAACACAAACTGGAGGTACAACATCTCATTTTCCACTTAGGCACTTCTACAGTCTTCAGGAGTCAATGTCAACTTCAGCAACTTCACAGCATGACCTTTGTTCTCTGTTTTGATGACAGTCCCACGCTTGCCCCATGATATTGCTGGCAACGGCTTGCTGTCAGCAGAGCTGACATGTTTTGGACTATTCACACTCACCATTAACACCTATCTCGCATCTATGTCCCACCTTAACTATCATTAGCATTCCCTCCACCTTTTGCTCAGGACGTCCTCACCCTTTGTTCCACTCACTCCTCATTCCATTTTGTCAATAGCACAAAAACGGTCCTCTTCCTGCTCCCTTCAGTTCTGAAGAAGATTTATCAGACTGGAAACATCAACTCTGCTTCCTCTCTCTGCCAGGCCTGCTGACTTTCTGCTTTTATTTTGGACCCTCTCATTTTTTGACTACACTTAAGGCAGTCCCTTTCTGGAGACTTTGCATGGAGCTGTTCCTTTACTTGGCTAATTAAGGTGAAGATGACAGGACTAGGCAGAGGACATTTGGCCAACCATGTTGTCATGTCTGTTTCCATGGAGAGGGAGCACAGTGTGATGACAGAGATGATTGAGACCTTTCACAATCAGTGAGAACTGTGGGGAAACCCAGTGAGCCATCAGCAGCAGGAATTTAAACTATCAGTTTCCGACTAAGGCGTTATTTTGTTTTCATTACAGTGCACCAGTTATAAGAGCAACCAAAGCATGTATTGGTCTCTGTGTCCAGTTAATTGGGCCTCCACCTCAGTCATCTCCTTTCTTTTACAGTGAACTACTATACTCACGCTCACAAAAATCCAGAAACAAAATATCTGCAGGTGGATGCAATTCTCCAAATGGACAGCACTCACTGGACACTTCTGAATGTAGCAACAGTTCCACCGACAATTTATGAGAAACAGTTGAGCTTGTAGCAAGGTCCATTTTTGGTTGGTAACGGCACCAAACCCAGTCTCTGCGAACAAAAAGAATGTGAACTTTTTACGAAATGCCCTGTGGGGTTCTTGGGGAACCCCCAATTAGTATCCTGTTGCTGTCTCCGAGGTAACACTTTGACCAATCAGAGTCATCTTGCCAACCAATCAGCACCCTTTTCTCCTGTCGTATAAATTGCTGTGTAACTGTTTGAAATTAGAATCATAGAATCCCCACAGTGTGGAAGCAGGCCATTCGAGTCCATATACACCCTCCAAACAGCATCGCACCCAGACCCACCCCCTACCCTATCCCTGCATCTCCCACTCTAGACACTGTAGGCAATTTCCCATGGCCAATCCGCCTAACCTGCACATCTTTGGACTGTGGGAGGAAACCAGAGCACCCGGAGGAAACCCATACAGACACAGGGAGAATGTGTAAACTCCACACAGACAGATACCCAAGGGTGGAATCAAACCCGGGTCCCTGGCGCCGTGAGGCAGCAGTGCTAACCACTGAGCCACCATGCCACCTTTTGGTATCCTTCCATCTCTCCTGATGAGGGAAAGAAGCAACATTTTTGAATAGGAGCAGGAGTAGGCCTTTCAGCCCATCAAGCCGGCTTCGCCATACATAATTTGGGCTGATCATCCAACTCAGTCCCCAGTTCCTCCTTTCTTCCTATAGTCTTGGATTCTTTGAGCTTCAGCAACCGTATCTAACTCCCTTTTTTTTCAGCAATACTCAAGAGCCTTGCAAGGAAATGTTTTTGTTAAAAATGTGATGTTTTCTCATTAGGACTAATAGCTTTTAAAAATCTCTCCCTTCTTTTCCCTTGATATAAAGATACCAGTGCAGAGCTGCAGCCCTTAGTGGAACTCTGGCCACACACCTTCAAAGTCCCAATCAAGGTGGAAGATAACCAGGGCTCTGGTGAAGTCCAGAACCTGGATGTTAGTGTGATCGAGTGTTCTGGCAATGACCTGACATGCTCTCCTGAAAAAATCCCGCGGATTGGATCCAAAAATGCTGCCCTCGGTGCACCTGCCATTGGCCTCTTGGTCCTTGGAGCTTTGCTGTTACTCCGTAAGTAATTGGACGTACAGGCATCGCTAGGCAGTAACACCAGCACAGCCACAATGGGCCAAATGGGCTGCCACTGCACCTTAACAATGCTGTAATTCATTTCATTTTTTGAGCCACCCTTCCCACACTCCACCACCCCAGGACGTCCTTCTCTCCTTCATGATCCAGCTTCCTCTGACATGCATCACCACATTCACCTCACCTTAAGACAACAGACTGTCGACCATCATAAAAGCCACAACTGGGTGGCTTTAGGGGAAGAGAGACCCGCCATCTCTATGGGAGACCCGCCATCTCTAGGGGAGACCCGCCACCTTCAGGGGAGACCTGCCACCTTTAGGGAAAGGGAGACGCGCCACCTTTTAGGGCAGGGGAGACGTGCCACCTTTAGGGGAAGGGAGACCCACCATCTCTAGGGGAGACCCGCCACCTTCAGGGGAGACCTGCCACCTTTAGGGGAAGGGAGACCCGCCACCTTTAGGGGAGGGGAGACCCGCCACCTTTAGGGGAGACCCGCCACCTTTAGGGGAGGGGAGACCCGCCACCTCTAGGGGACGGGAGACCCGCCACCTCTAGGGGAAGGGAGACCCGCCACCTCTAGCGGAGACCCGCCACCTTTAGGGGAAGGGAGATCCGCTCCCGCCCCCTTTACGGGAGGGGAGACCCGCCACCCTTAGGGGAGGGGAGACCTGCCAACTTTAGGGGAAGGGAGACCTGGCGTCTCTAGGGGAGACCCGCCACCTTCAGGGGAGACCCGCCACCTTTAGGGGAGGGGAGACCCACCATCTCTAGGGGAGGGGAGACCCGCCACCTTTAGGGGAAGGGAGACCTGCCACCTTTAGGGGAGACCCACCATCTCTAGGGGAGGGGAGACCAGCCACCTTTAGGGGAAGGGAGACCCGCCACCTTTAGGAGAGGAGAGACCAGCCACCTTTAGGGGAAGGGAGACCCGTCACCTTTAGGGGAGGGGAGACCCGCCCCCACCCCTTTTAGGGGAAGGGAGGCCCGCCACCTTTAGGGGAGGGGAAACATGCTACCTTTAGCCACTCTGGGCCTCTGTGTAACTCCACAAGCGATGCCTCTGAAATGGCCCTTGCAGGCTACTCCCTTCAAGAGGCAAATAGGGATGGGCAACAAATGTGGGCCTTGCCAGTGAAGCCCATGTCCCATTGAAAGAGTAATTGTGAAAAGCTCATTCTGTTTTGGGGACTGTGCTCCTCCACACCTTTCCACCTTTGCCACGTGATTACTCGACAACACCCAACACAGGAGCCGGTGGGGATGGGGGAGGGGGAGTGATGGGGCAGAAAGGCATTGGGTGGGTGGGGAGTGGGGTGCCGAGTGCATCATTTCTTTCTTTCGCCTCTCGTCACAAACAATGGCAGCTTGATAGCAGTTTTAATAAACCGCGTTTCTAATATCATCAAATGATTTGTCCACAGTCGCTCCTCTCCTGCTGCTTTTCTGCAATTGTGGTGGTGCCGGAGGGACTTTTACACAAGTCAAAGACTTTAAACAGATCCCCATTGAACCTCTGGGATACCTGGAAAAGACCAACGTTGAAGGAGGTGGCGAGGTGGACACGGTCTGTATCCATGTTATTTCCTTTTCTAACCCCCTATCAGGCCCTTAGCAGCTCTTGGACCAACTATTGTTTCCATCAATAAGTGGAGGCGATGGCCTAATGATATTATCGTTGGACTGTTAATCCAGAAACCCAGGTTCAAATCCTGCTATGGCAGATGGTAGAATTTGAATTCAATAAAAATCTGGAATTAAGAGTCAAATGATGACCATGAATCCATTGTTGATTGTTAGAAGAATCCATCTGGTTCACTAATGCCCTTTAGAGAAGGAAACTGCCATCCTTACCTGGTCTGGCCTACATCTGACTCCAAACACACGTGATTGGTTGACTGTCAACTGCCCTCTGGGCAATTAGGGATGGGCAATAAATGCTGGTCTATCCAGCAATCCCATGAATAAATTTAAAAAACAAATCTTCAGTAATATCCACTTGGTGACAGAGAGCTTGAGAATTACTGGAAAATGGTGAATGCTGTTGAAGATGATGATCTTGCACTCACCAGGAGCGATATAATGCCAAGTTTAGAATTTCAAAACAAAAGTGAAAGCTGAGGGGAACAACAGATCCCTGATGCATTCTCCAAGGACAAGCCTTGATCAATCAAGGCCAACTTGCCATCCTTTTCTCATGCAATATAAATTGTTGTTCCCCTTGAACATCGGCATTGTTGTGTCTACCCGAGTGACTGCAAGGTAAAAAAAAACACAGGACAGTCTGTTTCTGTCTCAAGCAAAACTTCACTACTTAAAAAGAAAGCTTCAAAAAGTAATGGAATGGTGAACAGAAGAGCCACCTTGTAAATTTTAGACATAATTTTTGAACTCCTATTTATTCTTTTATCTGGAGTGGTAACGTAAAACTTCATATACACCCACACATTCACTTCCATTGACTTTGGTGGCTCAGTTGACCAAACAGTGGTTGTAGTTCTGATTAAAGCTAACAGCACAGGGTTCAAGATACATTTGGGGAGAGATGTGGCTCCCTCCCTATTACGGGAGGTCATGGAATTGCAAATCAAATCTTTCGGGCAGGGAACCAAAGAAGAAAGTGATTAATCTGTGCTATTCCTCTCCCTCTAGACTTCTCCTTTGCTTCCAGTTGATGGATCTGGTGGAATGGCATCTGGTGGAATGGCATCTGGTGGGATGGCAGCTGCTGGGATGGCAGCTGGTGGAATGGCATCTGGTGGGATGAAAGTCGGCACGCTCTCTGAGGTTGACGGCTACAAGGGTAGATTTTCGCGAGAAACAAAATACACAGTCGGGGGTTCGGAAATAATCAGTTCGGGAGTAGCTCCTGCTTATATCGAGAGGTTTTCAATGGCAGGGACATACCGGCCCATCTCTGGAGCAGCCCACGATAGGAGAATGTCTAGCAGCTACAGAGGTTACATTGGGTCGTACATTAATGAGGTATGTGGAATTTGACAGCTTATTAATGAAACTTAATTAATATGGCGAAATGAAGCGTGATTTGTAAAACTATGTCTTCTTGGCAGCTAAGGCAAAAGTTGAATGCAATTCTTAAAATGAACCATGATATCGCTAATTTTATTTTATTCACTGGTGGGATGTGGGTGTCGCTGGTTGGGACCAGAACTTAATGCCCATCCCTAACTGCCCTTGAGAAGGTGGTGGTGAGCTGCCTTCTTGAACTACCATGCTGTGGGGACGCCTGCAACGCTGTTAGGGTGACCTTGAAATACTGTAATCCACTTGATGTCGGCGCACCTACAGTGAAGCAGACACTCGTTGTACCTGTAGTATATTGACGTTTTGCGATTTGCATCCTAGGACACCCAGATCCCTCTGCACTGCTTTTCTAATCTTCCCATCCAAAATGGAAAAGTTCACATTTTACAATGTAGTACTTTAGAAGCACCTTTTGCTGCTGATTTTTGGGGAATTTTTCTCATTGCGTTTGACATTTTTGCTTTTTTTTTTTAGAAATTGAATGGCTGCACTGAAGAAGATCAGAACCGTCCAGCCCGAGATTGTCTCCTGGTCTACAACCATGAAGGAGATGGCTCACCTGTTGGTTCCATTGATAGCTGCAGCTTTATCGAGGATGAACCCCAGTTTAAGGATTCTTACTTGGATGACTTGGGCCCGAAATTCAAGACATTGGCCGACATCTGTGTTGGTAAATTTGAGAGTCAAACGTCAACTGTCAGCATCGATCCTCTGGTCAGAGAAAGCTTCTCAAGGACAGAAACATCTGTTTCATCCAGCTCAAGAGGGCTTCATGGCTTGAACATTGTCGCTGACCCACCACGAATGCAGCAGAAGAATTATGTTGTGACCACAACAATTAATCCTGTGCCCGAGGGGTTGCCTGGCATTGTGGATTTGCCTGTCGCTCACCAAAATGTCATAATGACTAAGCAAGTTAACGCCAATGCAGGAGGGGTGCCAGCTTTGGTCATTGACCCATCAATCACTCACCAAAATGTGGTTGTCACCAAACAAGTCAACACCAACGCTGGAGGAATGCCAGCGATGGTCATTGATCCATCCGTTGCCCACCAGAGCGTCATAATGACCAAACAAGTCAACGCCAACCCTGGAGGAATGCCAGCAATAGTCGTTGACCCATCAATCACTCCCCAAAATGTCATAATGACCAAACAAGTTAATGCCAACCAAGGAGGTATGCCAGCTATGGTCATTGACCCATCCATTGCTCACCAGAATGTCGTGCTGACCAAGGCTGTTAACGTCAGCTCAGGGGGCACGCAAGGAATGGTCATTGATCCGTCGTTCAGCCAGGTGCCCGAGGTCCACAAAAATGTCACACTGAGCAGGCCGATTTCCTCTGGCACCAGGCAGGAGCAGAACACGGTGGCCAGCTCGTCGCTCTGTCAGATCCCCATCATCCACAAGAACGTCACTCTGACAAGGCCGTCCCACAGCGCTGCGGGAGGGGACGGCACCGGCGATTTCGGCACCTTCCCACTGGTCCAGAATAGTAGCACCACTCGCAAATCTGTCACATCCACTGACGGTGTGCATAAAACAGTGACAAAAGTGACTAATGTTACGCAGGTAATGCAGGAATAGGCAGCACCTGATGAGAGATAATTCACGGACAGAGAAAAGTTTATGTTTAAAAATCAGTGCATTTTGTTTTTAATCGAGATGTAAAAATATGACTGCTGTGTGTAGTTCATGTGCAATTCAAACGCCAGTAGCATTTTATACAAGGGACCAAAGTGCAGTATATTTCTTGAGCTTCATCAACAGAAGTCATGCTCTAAGGTCCTTACATGTTCTGATTATTAACAAGTTACATGCACATCAAATATTCCAGTGGCTTTGTAGTGATTGTAACGAGGTCAGCCAAATGAACCTCGTAGGAGTTCCCTGATTGGGGCTGTTAGCCTGGTCCAATCAGGGAGCCCTGGCTGACAGATATAAACAGGAGTGTCAGAGGTTCTTTTCTCTCTGAGAGCTGGCTCTGAGGGAGCTGGATCATTGTTAAGGACTCTCCGCATGTAAATAAAGGGGACTTGGTGATGAGATACCAGTCTTTGTGAAGGTATCTCAGGCTTGTTACTGCTTGTCTTTTCCTGTTGCGAAGCCAGCTTTTAAAACACGACGGTGGAGGTAAAATATAAAACTACCATGATTTCTAATAATCTAAAATTTCAAAAACAAAAACAAAACAGAAATGCTGAAAATGCATCTGAAAAATAACCATCAAAACAGTTCAGGCCTTCCAGCTGATTCCACCAACCAAGAATTTCTGATCTCCTTGCTTCACTTCTCTGTCTGCCTCCCGTAACCCTTGACCCCTTTGTTTTATCCGCCTTTAAAGAAATAAAATTTAAATGTAAATAGATTTAATGACCAATCTCCGCTAGTGTCCAGCAAATGAAATTCCACACTCTAGACACCCACTAGAGAAACAAAATTCTCCTCGTCTCTCACCTTTGAATCTGTTAAGCATCTGTTAGTTGACACACTCATGCCTGGTAGATTTTGGAAAGTGACTCAAGAGCTTCTGAATTAACGTCTATCAAAGCCATGATTGTGTCCCCATCTCCTGTTATAGTGACTGCACGTTACAGAGGCTATTTTAAATGGCAACACCCCATCTCTTGAATTGGGAACAGACACTCACTATTTTTCAATTCCTGGATTTTGCCTAAAAAGTAAGGAAACTCAGAGAAATTTGCTTTTTAGAAAAAAAATTATTTGCCAGGTAGTTACACTGATAGCAACATGCTACATGTTTACCATTTACATCTCTACACATAGTATTTAACAATTAATTGGCTGACAGAATGGCAGAGTCTCATTCAATCAAAGCTGGGATCTTCTCAAAACGCATGTATTTCCAGTGACTGAACATTGTATTATGATTTGTCAGTGGATAAATACTGGAAGGAAATGTGTGTGCGGGGCTTTTGCTGAGGCAGAGAGGGAACACAGGTCTGGATTATTTAGACATACACACACACACAAAAATTGCTGGAAAACCTCAGCAGGTGTGGCAGTGCCTGTAGAAAGAAAGCAGAATTCACGTTTCGGGTCCAGTGACCCTTCTTCAAAACTCCAGAGTTCCCATCAGAACCTGTTCTGAGCAAGGGTCACCAGATCTGAAACGTTAACTCTGCTTTCTCTCCACAGATACTGCCAGACCCGCTGAGGTTTCCCAGCAATTTCTGCTTCTGTTTCTAATTTCCCGCGTCTTTCGGTTTTTTTAATCTGGGATTATTTAGGTCGCTTTTTTAAAGAATTGTCAGAGGCACACCAAACTGAGTCACTTTGTTCTGTGCCATACTGTTCTTGAGGAAAATAAACCAGCACTTATTGAATTGAATAACAATGAACAATTCAGAAAAATTAAATAATTCAATGACAACATTCTTATATCATCATAGATCAAGTTTTTAAAAAATGACATGATTGGCTGAAAGTAATAATAGGCTAAAAGTAATTTACGTAGCGACAAGAAAAATGTGAGAAGTGAGTGTAATCTTTGGATTCATACAAGTGTATCTAACAAACCTGAACTTCAAATTATCTTTAACTTCATATATTTTGCAGAGGAACATAGATACATTGAGTGAGTGAGCAAAGGTCTGGCAGTTGGAATACAATGTAAGTAAATGTGAAGTCATACATTTTGGTAGGAGTAATAGTAAAAAGGATTATTACTTGAATGGTAAAAAGTTGCAGCATGCTGCTATGCAGAGGGACCTGGGTATCCTTGCGCATGAATCACAGAAGGTAGGTCTGCAGGTACAACAAGTGATTAGGAAGGCAAATGGAATTTTGTCCTTCATTGCTAAAGGGATTGAGATTAAAAGCAGAGAGGTTATGTTGCAGCTGTACAAGGTGCTGGTGAGGCCACACCTGGAGTACTGTGTGCAGTTTTAGTCTCCTTACTTGAGAAAGGATGTACTGGCACTGGAGGGGGTGCAAAGGAGATTCACTAGGTTGATTCCGGAGTTGAGGGGTTGGTTTATGAGGAGAGACTGAGTAGATTGGGATTATATTCGTTGGAATTCAGAAGATTGAGGGGGGATCTTATAGAAACGTATAAAATTATGAAGGGAATAGATAAGATAGAAGTAGAGAGGATGTTTCCACTGGCAGGTGAAGCTAGGACATGAGGGCATAGCCTCAAGATTAGAGGGAGCAGATTTAGGACTGAATTGAGAAGGAACTTCTTCACCCAGAGGGTTGCTAATCTATGGAATTCCTTGCCCAGTGAAGTAGTTGGCGTTACTTCAGTAAATGTTTTTAAAGATAAGGTAGATTTTTTTTGAACAATAAAGGAATTAAGGGATACGGTGAGAACGCGGGTAAGTGGATCTGAGTCCACGAAAGGATCAGCCATGATCTTATTGAATGGCGGAGTAGGCTCGAAGGGCCAGACGGCCTGCTCCTACTCCTAGCTCTTATGTTCTTATGTTCTTATATTGACAAGGGGGAGGGATACAGATCATGTGCACAGATTTAAATACTGTTCAAAAACAGAAATTTAGCAGGTCTGGCAGCATCTGTGGAGAGAGAGAAACAGAGTTAATGTTTTGCGTCCAGGTAACCCTTCGTCAGAACATTTTCTGTTTTTCTTTCAGATCTTCAGTTCTTTGTTTTATTAAATACTGTTCAGGTTATTAACTGGCTACATTTCACATTTGTAAAAGTAGAAAGAAAGTTTTTCTTGCCCCAAGGAAGACATTTATCAACCAATTTGTGGGTACAATGCTTCTAATCAGAGTGTGTTGTTTGTTTTGGAGATGTTTTAATTATACAGATATGGATGTAACTTTTTATTTTATGCAGAGGCTCTGAACTTTTTAATTGGTTCACTGGATTTGCTGTAGATATTTACATTTTAAGCTATATGTCAAAATAAACTTTTCTAAAAAATATCTTTATGGTGAGAGTAACTTCTGCACAAGAGTCATATCAAATGGTTTCAATCTCAAAGAAAAGTTACGATCAAAACATAAAAAGACTTGTGAACGTCAAAATGTTTCATTCTCCTCTACTCCACCACTACCCCTCAGCTCCATCCATCCCCTCATCTGTAGCTGCCTCCATCTCTATCTAACTCCCCTTTCTCTCTCTCTCTGTCCTCACCCCTCACCAACTGTTTCCTCTGCCCCTCCCCCATCTCCCTCTCTTTGTCACTATCCTTACTCCTTGCCCCAATCAATCCCTTCTCTATCTGCCCATTCCCTATTTCCCATCCCTGTGACTCACCCTTCTACTTTCCCCTCTACATACTCATCTCCCCTCCATTCCCTTCCCCTCTCCTCTATCCCTTTCTCTGATTCCTGACACCCTCTCTTCCTGTCCCTTCCTGCTCTCTACTCCCCAACACCCCTTCCTTTCCACCCTCACACCTCCCTACCCCTTTTTCTCTCCCTTTCCACCTATCTCTCTTCTCCCTACCCCTTACTCGACCCTCACTTTACCCCC
>NC_063335.1:119120160-119132660 GCF_021869965.1 Rhincodon typus
TTTTTTTGAACAATAAAGGAATTAAGGGATACGGTGAGAACGCGGGTAAGTGGATCTGAGTCCACGAAAGGATCAGCCATGATCTTATTGAATGGCAGAGCAGGCTCGAAGGGCCAGACGGCCTACTCCTGCTCCTGGTTCTTGTGTTCTTGTGTTCTTTTTTTCATTTCCTGGTCCCTCCTTTCCTTGCCCCACCCCTTGGGGGGTGGGGTGGGGTGGGGTGGGGGAGTTGTTTGGGCAGGCCTGACCCTTACCTGGGCCAGTGTGGTTGTTCCAGGTGAATTGCTGCTGGGACTGGCACAGGGAAAGGAGCCGGAGCACCGCGGAGAATGGGGATCACAGGCTCCAGCCTGTACCTTACAGCACTCCTGCTACTCCTGCAGGTCAGTCGCTCTCTCTGAGAGGCTCCAACAATCAGGAAAACACTCTCTCTGTGAATCCGAAACTGTTCGATCTCGCTCTGTCTCGTGGCTTGTTGATTAACACTTTCCTGCTGCTTTGTCACTTTACACTCTGCTGTTCTCAGTTTTCACTTTGGGGAAGCAAGTCTTGGAAAAATCCTACCTTTCTGTGTGTTTGTTATTCTGTTCAGTGCTGAATTCAGGTCGAGTTTAACATATTTCAGCAACAACGACTTACATTTGTTTAGCACCTTTGCACTTGTTTTTTGCTTTTGCACCTTTAGTAAAACATCCAAAGGTGGCTCGTAGGTGCTTAACCACAAAAAAAAGATTGGCACCACTGAGCGAATTGACTAAGGTCAGTTGATCTGAAGCATTATTAAAAAGAGAGATTTTTAAAGTGTATCTTTACAACAAAAAAGTGTGGGGATGGGGGTATGAGGTATACAGAAGGATTAGCAAAACCAAAACAATTGAGACATCCAAGATTCTTACGGCACTTGACGGTTCAGATGTGGAAAGGTTGTTTCCCCTTATGGGAGAGTCTAGGATCAGAGAGAATAATCTCAGAATAAGGGGTTGCACATTTAAGACGGAGATGAGAAAGAATTTCTTCTCCCTTTACGTCACTTAATAGAGATTTATAAAATCTTGAGGGGTACAGATAGGGTTAATGGTAGCTGTCTTTTCCCTAAGATGGGAGATTTCAAAACCAGGGGGTATATTTTCAAGGTGAGAGGAGAGAGATTTTAAAAAGTCACGAGGGGAAAATTTTGTACACAGAGGGAGGTTTGCGTGTGGAATGAACTTCCATTGGGCACAGTCACAATGTTTAAAAGACAATTGGATAAGTACATGAATAGGAAAGGTTTGGAGGGATATGGGCCAGGAACGGGCAGATGGGACTGGTTCAGTTTGGGATTGTGGTCGGCATGGACTGGTTGGTCTGAAGGGTCTGTTTCCGTGCTCTGTGACTCTATAGAAGCTCTATAGAAGGGTAGTGGCTCTGTGGAATTCTTTATCGCACAGGGTTGTTGAGGTTGGGTCATTGAGTATATCCAAGGCTGCGATAGATTTTTAATCTGTTAGGGGAATCAATGGTTATGGGAAAAGGCAGGAAAATGCAATTGAGGATTATCAGATCAGCCACAATCTCTTTGAATAGTAGAGCAGACCCGATGAATGGCCTTATCCTGCTCCTGTATCTTATGGTTTCATACGAAAGCTGTTCACTTATTCTCAAGCCTGCAGCTTGATTGAGAATTAAAAGTCTGTGTAAAAGACCACATGGACCAGGGGTCCACAACAAGAGTGATATCCCACCATCCCCTAACATCTCACTGCTGACTCCCAGCTTTTTCCATTTAGAATGCATTAACCTAGACAAAAAAAAAGCCTGGAAAACACTCAGTGAAGAGCTGTGTTCTTGTGACAGGCATAGAAAGTTAACACACTGCCCGACAAAGGGGCAGTCAGCTGTGATTTATTTTAAAAGAGTTGATAGCTTAACACTTTATGGTTCCAACATGTTTACACTGCAAGTAGGCATCTCTGGGTGGTATTGCTACAATACAGTTATAAGTAATTTGTTTCCAGCCACTTGAATCACCACTACAGTGGAGGATAGTATTAGGAAACCAAAGCCATACATACTAATGTATAAAACTAGCAAACGCTGCTCAAATGTGTCAATTTTTTTTTTAAAAATCTTGCTTGCAAACCTTTCTTTGTTGTTAGCTGATGACTACTCTGCTCAACGTCAGTTGTGCCTCTTTAGAAACTGAAGCGGCCTGTGTCTGTATGCAGCAAGACATTGGCAGCAAGCAGACTTGGGCTGAGAAATGACACTTAACATCTCTGCTGTAGAAGTGTCAGGCAACGACCATCTCCAACAAGGGAGCGAATCCAACCACTTCAAAGGCACTGCCATTTCTGAATCCCTCACCATCAATATCTTGATGTTTACCATTGACTTAACTGGACTTACCTTGTAAACACTGTGGCTACAAGACTAATGTCAGAAGCTGGGAATTTGGCAATGCATAAAATATTTACAAGGATGTTGCCTGAAATGGAAGGTTTGAGCTACAAGGAGACGCTGAATAGCCTGGGGCTTTTTTCCCTGGAACATCAGAGGCTGAGGGATGACTTTGTAGAGGCTATAAAATCATGAGGGGCATGGATAAGATGAATAGTCAAGTTCTTTTCCCCAGGGTGGGGAAGTCCAAAACTAGAGGGCATGGGTTTAAGGTGAGAGAGTAAACATTTAAAAAGGACCTGAGGATTAACAAGCTGCCAGAGGAAGTGTTGGAGGCTGGTACAATTACAACATTTAAAAGGCATCTGGATGGATACATGAATCGGACGGGTTTCGAGGGATATGGACCAAATGCTGGCAAATGGGACAAGGCCAGATTGGGATGTCTGGTTAGCACAGAAAAGTTGGACCGAAGGGTCTGTTACTGTGCTGTATGACTCTACGATTCTATGAACAGGTTTAAGATTGCAGCTGTTATCATTTCACATAGCAGAAACAATAGTTTAGTCTAAATGTGTTATTAGAAGCATTTTATCACAAGATCGATAGCAGTAAAAATTGCCCTAATTTTTACACACCTTTTACTGATGTTATCATCACGCGTTCCACCTTGACATCCAGGAAGGGAAGTTGATTGTTGTTTTCCTGTTCTTTTGTGAATTTGATCCTGTGGACTCAGAGTCCAGTGAGAATCGAAGAAAGGTCACTGGACCCAAAACATTAACTCTGTTTTCTCTCTTCACAGATGCTGAGTTTCTCCAGCAATTTCTGCTTTTTTTCGGATCTTAAGCATCCACAGTTCTGTTTTATTATAGTTAAATTGTGTTTTTCTTACTGCTAGAATGTTCAATTTTGTTTCAGTTGATAGGTACATTCAAGACATGAATTGTGTGCAAAATTAAAATATTCCTTAATGCGATGTGGGTGTTGGCTAGTGTTTGTTAACTATCCCTAATTGCATCGAGCTAAGGGGCTTGCTAGAGCCATTTCAGAAGGCAGCCACAATGCTGTGGGTCTGGAGTCACGTGTAGGCCAGACTGGGTAAGGATGGCAGATTTCCCTTCCTAAAGGTCAGCAGTGAACCAGATGGGATTTACAACAATCGATTGTAGTTGTCATGGCCATCAGATTTATTAACCAAAATTAAATTCCACCAGCTGCTGAGGTATGATTTTGAACCCATGTCCCTGAAGCATTAGCCTGGGCCTTGGGCTTACAAGAGCAGTGACAGTGCCATTGAACCACCATCTCCGATTTGAGAGGTAAACTATAGCCAAGGGGTGTTGTATACTGTTTAAACAGCTGAAAGGCATATTTTGTTAAATTTTGTGCTGCGTTTGAGGGGTATTGAAGCACCCTTTTATTAAAAATGTTGACATTGCACTGAAGAGTGAATCAGCCGCATTGCAAACTGCTTTATGAGTGATTTATTAACTTTCAGGTTCTATTGGAGAAGATGAAGTACAATCAAAGGGACAGGGAGGAGGCTGGTGCGAAACAGAAACACTGACATGGAGTAGCTTGTCCTGTTTCTGTGCTAGTAATTCACAAGATTTTGACCTGAATCGATCACTATGGGATTTTTTTGTTTTGTGTAATTTTATTTAAGTATATGGCCTCCTATTATTTAGAAATGGGTTACTATCTGAGTTTGGAGGCTACTGTCAACAACCACTTTAAAACTTGATATTTGCCCCTGGTTTGTCAACTTTAGGGGTGGCACAGTGCCTCACAGTGCCAGGGACCCGGGTTCGAGTCCACCCTCAGGCGACTGTCTGTGTGGAGTTTGCACATTCTCCCTGTATCTGTGTGGGTTTCCTCCGGGTGCTCCGGTTTCCTCCCACAGCCCAAAGATGCGCAGATTAGCCACGCTAAATTGCCCCATAGTATCCCAGGATGTGCAGGCTAAGTGGGTTAGCCATGGAAAAATAAAGGAGTAGGGTCGGGGGGCTGGGCGCAGGTGGGATTCTCTTTGGAGAGTTGGTGTGGTCTCAATGGGCCAAATGGCCTGTAGATATTCTACGATTTACACTTAGTGTGTTGCTTGTTCACAGCAGGACCTCCTCAAGAAGGTATTTGCAAGTTTTTGTGAGAGTTTATTCAGCAAACCGTACTACATTGTGGCTAACACTGGAGAAACAGCAGGCTACTGTGCTGGTCTCATTTTTCCACCGTCACGAGATATTAACAGCACAGAGAGAGACTATTTGGCCCGCAACTTTGGTGTTTATGTTTCTCCCCACTCATCCTCACTTCACCCTGTGTCGGTGTATCCTCCATCCTTCCCCCTTCAAGTACTTCTCCAGCTTTGCCTGAAATATATCTGTACTGTTTGCTCTCTGAATGCAGAAACTTCTCCTGAGGATTTAGTGCATGTATTAATGACTATCTTTTATGAAGTGGTCCCTTGATCAGGTCCCTCACAAAGGGAAACATTTTCTCTGAAGTCATAGAGTTATACGGTCATACAGCACAGAAACAGACCTTTCACCCAACTCGTCCATACTGCCTTGGTTTGGCTTTCTAAACCTTTCCTATCCACATACCTGTCCTTTAAATGTTGTAACTGTACATGCATTTATCACTTCCTCTGGCAGCTCGTTCCACGCACGCACCACCCTCTGTGTGAAAAAGTTACCCCTTAGGTCCCTTTTAAATCTTTCCCCTCTTACCTTAAATGTATGCCCTCTAGTTTTAGTCTCCCCCACCCCGGGGAAACAACCTTGGCTATGGGAGGTGATGGGTGTATTGTCTTTGGAGTGTTAATCTAGAGACCCAGATAATGTTCTGGGGACCTGGGTTCGAATCCTGCCACGGCAGATGGTGGAATTTGAATTCAGTAAAAATATCTGGAATTAAGAATCTAATGATGACTGTGAATCCATTGTTGATTGTTGGGAAAACCCATCTGGTTCACTAATGTCCTTTTGGGAAGGAAACTGCCATCCTTACCTGGTCTGGCCTACATGTGACTCCAGTCCTACAGCAATGTGGTTGACTCTGAACTGCCCTCTGGGCATTTAGGGATGGGCAATAAATGCTGCCTGGTTAGCGACACCCTCATTCCGTGAATTAATTAAAAAAATATTCACCCTATCCACGTCCCTCATGATTTTATAAACCTCTACAAGGTCACCCTTCAGCCTCGGACGTTCCAGGGAAAACAGCCCCAGCTTTTCCAGCCTCTCCCTATAGCTCAAACCCTCCAACCCTGGCCATAGTCTGCTGTGTGTCCACTATCTCTCCAAGGATGGAAAGGTGCCCACAAAAACATACGTGACTTGTCACCCGTTGAACCTGCTCCAGCATTCAATGAGATTATGCAATTACCTTCAACCACTCCCTTGCTGATCCTCCTTAATCTTAAAAATATTTCTGTGCAGGCGGTAGGAGCAAGTTCCAAAGACACTGAATCCTCTGTGAGATAAAATTCTCCTGTCCCTTTGTTTTAAATGGGAGACCCCTTATTTTTAAGTATTGATCCTTAGTTCCAGATTCTGCCAGAAGAGGAAACATCCTCCCCATATCGATCCTGTCAAGGCAACTCAGGATCTTGTAGGTTTCAATCAGTCGCCTCTTGCTGTTTTAAGCCGCAGTAGTCCAACCTTTTATTTTTCCTTTATTCATTCATGGGATGAGGGCATCGCTGGCTAGGGCAGCATTTATTGCCCAGAGTCAACCACATTACTGTGGGTCTGGAGTCACATGTAGGGCAGACCAGGTAAGGATGGCAGTTTCCTTCCCTAAAGGGCATTAGTGAACCAGATGGGTTTTTCCAACAATCAGCAATGGATTCATGGTCATCATTAGACTCTTAATTCCAGATACTTATTGAATTCAAATTCCACCATCTACCATGGCAGGATTCGAACCCGGGTCCCCAGAACATTTTCTGGGTCTCTGGATTAACAGTCCAGCTATAATACCACTAGGCCATCGCCTCCCCATTTGCCTCATAACGCAATCTGCACATTCTGAATATTAGTTTGTTAAATTTCCCTGGAGTGCTTTTGACACCTTTACATTCTTCCTTAAATGAGGAGGCCAATACTCTGTGCAGTATTATAGATCTCACCAACTATTTAACTGAGGCATAACTTCACTACAACTCTAAGGTTTTGGAGTAGATTTGTAGGTTCACTACACCTGTATTCAATTTTCCTCATGATGAACAAGATGTAGACAGGATTAATTACAGCTGTCTTTTCTGTAGGATGGGGGATTTCAAGCCTAGGGGCACATTTTTAAGGTGAGAGGAGAAAGATTTAAAAAAGACATATGAGGGGGCAAATTTTTTACACAGTGGGTGGCTTGTGTGTGGAATGTACTTCCAGAGGAAGTGATGGATGTGGGCACAGTTATGACGTTTGGATAAGTACATGAATAGGAAAGGTTGGGAGGGATATGTGCCAGAAGCATGCGGGTGGGGCTAGGTTAATTTGGGATTATGTTCGGTGTAGGTTGTTTGGGCTGAAGGGTCTGTTTCGGAGCTGTAAGACTCTCTGACTGTAGAACATTCTATTCACTTTTGTTTGTACTCACTGTACCTGCAGACTAACCGAATACAAGTCAAACAGCAGGACACTATATCTCTTAGATCTGCCATCACGACTATTTAGATAATATTCTTTTATTATTTTTTCCAGTGAAAATGCGCAAAGAGAATAATGAATCATAGGTTTTGCCTTAGTCAGAGTTTTGTAAGCAGTTGCAGGCACCTCATTTCTGGGAAGACATAATTTTAGACAAGGTGTGGTGGAGAATTCCCAGGAATTTAACTAGGAATGGGAAATTGTTCATTTATGAGGAGAGGCTGGAAGAGTTGAGAGTGTTCTCTTTAGAGAAGGTGGTGAGGTGACCCAGTAGAGGCTTTCAAGGTGAAAGAGGTCGTTGATAGAGAAGATTGAGAAAAAGTAACTTCTGAAGCGAGTGGATGAATAACCGATGCTCATAGATTTGAAATCACTGGCAAAAGTCATGTTGAGGTTGTACAGGACATCGGTGAGGCCTCTTCCAGAATACTGTGCCCAGTTCTGGTTGCCCAGTTGTAGGAAGGATATTATTAAACTAGAGACAGTTCAGAAAACATTTACCATGATGTTGCCAGGAATGGAGGGTTTAAGTTAGAAAGAAAGGCTGGATAGTCTGGGACGTTTTTCACTGGAGCGTAGGAGGATGAGAAGTCACTTTATAGAGAATTATAAAATCATGAGGGGTATAGATAGGGTTAATGGTAGCTGTCTTTTCCCTAAGATGGGGGATTTCAAAACTAGGGAGTATAATTTAAGGTGAGGGGAGAGAGATTTTAAAAAGTCATGAGGGGCAAATTTTATACACAGAGGGAGGTTTCTGTGTGGAATGAACTTCCAGAGGGCACAGTCACAATGTTTAAAAGACAATTGGATAAGTACATGAATTGGAAAGGTTTGGAAGGATATGGGCCAGGAACGGGCAGGTGGGATTAGTTTAGTTTGGGACTGGCTGGACTGAAGGGTCAATTTCCGTGCTGTGTGATTCTACAGAAGCTCGAGAATAGTGACAAGAAGTAATTATTTCACTCTGAGATGTCAGGATCAGAAATGTTTGACCTGCGAAGCTCAAAGGGGAGTTGGCAGCTACTTGTGGATGACGAATGGCCTATGGGACTACAGGCCAAAGGTGGGCGAGTGTGGTCTGAACACAACGTCTCTTTCAATGAGCCTGCAGAAGTGTGACGGTTGAATGGCCACTTCTCTCTGATTCTCAACAAAAGGTTGGTGTTACGCTGTTAATTGCAAGAAAATTCTACTGTGTACGAATTGGAGCTGGTGTTAGATGCACTGGTCAGTTTTAGATGGACCCTGGGTGGATCAATCCTTTTAGAGAGCAGGCTCTGGGTAATATTCCCCAGTAGCTGTTGGTCTAAACCTTGGAGACCTTTTATTGATTAATTTGACAAACGTCAGTCTGAAGAACAGTGTCCTCCCCACCACAGGTTCACTTTGTATTTAAGGATTCCTCCCTTTCCTCTCCTTGTAGGGAAATTTCTTCAGCCAGAGGGTGGTAAACCTTTGGAACTCATTGCTACAGGGGGCTTGGAGGCCAAGTCATTGAGACAGAGACAGATAGGTTCTTAATTACTAAGGGGGTCAAGGGTTACAGGCAGAAGGCAGGAGAATGGGATCGAGAAAAGTATTAAATGGCAGAACAGACCCGATGGACTGAATTGTTAATTCTACTCCATATCTTATGATCTTGTATGTATGAGCAAGGGAAATAAGTACAGTAAGGGTTTAAATGGATAAGAAAAATAGTGACTTAATTTATTAAAATTGCATTTTAACATAAAAATGGTGTTTATTTGTTGGCTTCCCCCTCCTCCTTTGTTTGTATCGTTTTATAATTCTAAACGTTCTTGAAGTTGGAGATGTTTGTGGGATTGTGTGCCAATTGGCTGTATTTCATACCTGGCAACAGAGACTGCACTCCTAAAATATTTACTTGGCTGTAAAGCACTTTGCAGTCTCGAGGTTACATTTTATAAATGTCAGGTCTTTCTTCGATTTATTATATTCTAGATGTCTGATCCCAAAGACATCTACAACATAGAAATGTACAAAATAGGAGTAGAAGTAGGCCATTCAGCCCTTTGAGCCTGCTCCACCGTTCAATATGATCATGGTTGATCATCCAACACAGCCCCCATTCCCACTTTCTCCCCATCCCCTTTGATTGCTTTCAACCTAAGAACTATATCTCACCCCTTGTTGAAAACATTCAACGTTTTGGCCTCAATGGCTTTCTGTGACAGAGAATTCCACAGGCTCCCCACTCTCTGGGTGAAGACATTTCTCCTCCTCTCAGTCCTAAATGGCCCACCCTGTATCCTTAGACTGTGAGCCCTGGTTCTGAAGACATTTTTCCTCACGGTGGTACACAGAACTCTGGTTCATTTATAGACCCATGATGGGGCTGCTTCCTGCCAAATGATATATTAACCAGAAGTTCATTCTACATTATCCTAACATCTGTATGTTCTTTGAAAGAAATCGCTCCAGATGTGAGCATTCCATCAAAATGACCTTTATCTTTGCTCCTGGAGGTTATGTTCTGGAGTTTTGAATTTTTTTAGAAAACATTCATTGTTCATCGACTTTGAACTTTTTCTATTTTACATCTTTTCTGCTCGGTGTTTGTTACAGGTATTCAAAATGATGAGAGGTTTTAACAGACTAAGTGGGGAGGCAATGATTTCACACTGAGTTAGTAGTCCAAAACCACCAGCTAACGGTCTGGGGGCATGGGTTTGAATACCGTCATGGGCAGATTTGATAAAAACACTGGCCTAATAGTGACCGGGTAACCATTACTGTAAAACCCTATCTGGGTCATTAAGGCCTTTTACATGGTCTGGCCTACATGTGACTACAGGGGAGGTGATGGCCTAGTGGTATTATCGCTGGACCGTTAATTCAGAGATGCAGATAATGTTATGGGGAACCTGGGTTTGAATCCCGCCATGGCAGATGGTAGAATTTGAATTCAATAAATATCTGGAATTAAGAATCTCATGATGACCATGAATCCATTCCTGATTGTCAGGAAAAAGCCATCTGGTTCACTAATGTCCTTTAGGAAAGGAAACTGCCATCCTTACCTGGTCTGGCCTACATGTGACTCCAGACCCACAGCAATGTGGTTGACTCTTAACTGCCCTCTGGGCAATTAGGGATGGGCACTAAATGCTGCCTGGCCAGTGACGCCCTCATCCCGTGAATGAATAAATAAATATTTTAAAAAATGACTCCCGACCCATAAGTTAAACATCAGGGTCTAGGCCCGAAACGTCAGCCTTTTTGCTCCTATGATGCTGCTTGGCCTGCTGTGTTCATCCAGCTCTACACCTTGTTATCTCAGATTCTCCAGCATCTGCAGTTCCTACTATCTCTGATCATGATAAATAATCGACATCGAAATTGTCAAGAAAGAGTTCTGCTTGACTAAATTGGAGTATGTAGCAAATAGCGTAAATGTTTTGAGTTTCCAAATGGACTTTGACAATGTGCCCAATAATGTCTTTCAGACTTCTCAAGGGACTGATCTGTGACAAATTGCCACACCTTGTTTTTACTGTATTGTTTTCTCGTGCGTAGTAAATTTGCATATTGTCTTTGAGCAATGAGTCATTCAGTAAGATTACAGTGTATTCACTGTGCTGAATTAGATCATCCAGTAACACACTCCCTGTAGACTGTGGCAATATCAAATACAGACACTTGACCATGTATTGGGGATTATGGAGAGAATAATTCTGAGAACTTTTCTGTGCAGCAGAAATGGTTAGGGAGAAAATTTAATACACTTTTGTTTTCATTTGTTCATGGGATGAGGACCTCACTAGCTACATCAGCATTTATTGCCCATCCCAGGTCTGGAGTCATATTTAGGCCAGACCTAGTAAGGTTGGCAGATTTCCTTTCTTAAAGGACATTAGTGAACCAGATAGATTCATAGTCATCATTAGGTTCTTAATTCTAGATTTTTTTAAATTCAAATTTCACCATCTGCCATGGCAGGATTAGAACCTGAGTCCCCAGAACATTACCTGGGTCTCTGGGTTAACAGTCCTGTAATAATACCACAAAGCCATTGCCTCCCCTTATCTGCTCAGAAATGAGGGGTTTTGATGGATTAATCCAGTATTACCATCATTGGAAGTGGCTAATGCAGAGTTGAGGGGCCAGCCAAATGAATCTTATTAAATGGTAGAGCAGGCTCAAGGGGCCAAATGGCTTACAGCTGCTTCTAATTTGCAAGTTTGCATTAACAAGCGAGAGAGACAGCACTGGGAATAAAGTGCTTTCTTTCTCCCTCCAACTCCATTCTGATTTAGTCCCTTCCCTGTCCTCCTAACCCCCTTTACAGCTTTTTTTTGATGTCAGCATTGCCCTTAAAGGGCTTTGGTTGTTCATATACAAAATGGTGTCTTTTCTTTCCGTCTCACAACATAAACAAAAAATAACCACGAGGTTTGAGGATAAAACGAAAATGAAGGACACTCTTTGGCCCTATATTAAAAGAAAGAGAGACGGGTCCCCTTTTGGTGCAGTGGTAGTCGGTGGAGATAGAGGTCTAGGTTCAAGCCCCACCTGCTCCAGAGGGTGTGTGTTAACATGTCTGAACAGGTTGATTAGAAAAATTGGTTTAATTTTTAAAAGATTTAACAAGTGAGACCATTCATCTCATTGAATTTCTTCTCCCATTTGATGAAATCATGGCTGATCTGAGACGTGTGTTCAATATTGCATCTTTTCCCCATATTTCTTAATGCTGCTGGTTAACAGAAATAGTTGAAATAAATTTGCAGCTGACCTAGCATCAAGGAACCCCAGTGGTGCTGGAGTCAATGCAGGGGAAGAGGGTGATGTATGGTAGGATAAGTGGAGTTGTCCAGGAGTCATACCTGGCACATCGGAAGATGGTTTTGGTTGTTGGAAGTCAGTCGTCTCCAGGACATCTCTGCATGAGTTCCTCAGGGTCATGTCCCAGGTTCAACCACCCTCAACTGCTTCATTAATGACTATCTCCCCAACGTCCAGGTTGACAAGTAGCAAGTAATGTTTGTGCCACACAAATGCTTGTCGATAACTACCTCTGACAAAAGAGAAACTAAACTATCCCACCATTGACCTCTAATAGCACTACCATTACTGAATCCCCTATTATCAACATCCCAGGGGCTTACTCGAAACTGAACAGGACCAGCCGTACAAATATTGCGGCTACAAGAGCAGGTCAGAGGTTAGGAATCCTGCAAAGGATAACTTACCTTCTGTCTCTCTTAATACCTGTCTACCATCTACAAAGCAGAAGTTTGGAAAGTGATGGAGTACTGTTGCCTGGATGGGTGCAGCGCCAGCAACACTTGAGAGGCTTGGCACCATCCAGGACAAAACAGCCCTCTTGATTGGCACCACATCCACAAGCATCCACTCCCTCCACCACCTTCATGCAATGGCAGAAAGGTGTGACTTGGAAATATATCACCGGTCTTTCAGTGTCATGGTGTCGAAATTCCCTCG
>NC_063335.1:119134251-119139741 GCF_021869965.1 Rhincodon typus
CAGTCTCTCGGCCCGTCTCTCAGCCCCCTCCCTCGGCCCAGTCCCTCGGCCCGGTCCCTCGGCCCGGTCCCTCGGCCCGGTCCCTGAGCCCTGTCCCTCGGCCCTGTCCCTCGGCCCTGTCCCTCGGCCCTGTCCCTCGGCCCGGTCTCTCGGCCCGGTCTCTCGGCCCGGTCTCTCGGCCCGGTCTCTCGGCCCGCTCTCTCGGCCCGCTCTCTCGGCCTGGTCTCTCGGCCCGCTGTCTCGGCCTGGTCTCTCGGCCCGCTGTCTCAGCACGGTCTTTCTGCCCGGTCTCTTGGAGGCTGCAGGAGAAGTTTTTGGCGGGGGGTGGGGGGTGGTAGGGCAGTGGCAGCAGCGATGGCTTCACGGCCCAATGCAGGAGCAGCAGGTGGTGAGGGAGCCTTCCCATTTGCTCCCCCAGTAGCCGCTGCATTGCGAACAGGAGCTGAGCTCTCCCGGAGCGTGAGCAAAGCGGAGGACTCATCAAAGTCTATTGAACTTTTAACTTTAATCCTTTATTTTTCTAGTTTGTATTAAGAAGGACTTTAATGCTAACTATTACCTATTTCTGTATTTTTAACTTATTCTATGAATAGAATAATGCTTAGACTAATTCTAATGCTTAACTTTATAAACTTTGTTTCTTTTACTACTTTGTACCTGAGTTTTTTGTACCCAAGATGGTGCCTTGTACACTTTTCGCTGTACTCCTGTACTTGAGTACATGTGACAATAAAATCTAAATCTAAGTATATTCAAAATATATGCAATATTCCAGGTGTGGTGTCACCAGGGTACTATATGACTGCGGTAAGATAACCCTACATCTGAACTCAAATCCTCAATCCATTGAAGCCTGGTTCACTAATGCCTTTAGCAATGTGTTTGACTCATTACTGCATCACTGCAAGAGCAATAAAACATGGGCAATAAATACTAACTTTGCCAATGTAAGGTCTGCGGCATTTTTATTTAGTTTTATTTTAAAAGACTGTAGACTGAAATAAGAAAGAGCAGTTTTAAAACCGGAATTTGAAAGGGTCCTACACATTTTGGAGACCAACTAAGGTGATACCCATGACAAGCAACTGGTTGAATTACACACTATTGGAAGCCAAGAGCAGGTTCAGATACAGATTTTGCTGGCGACAAGTAGTTGATTGGAAACCAACAGCAGAAATTGCTGGGAAAACTCAGCAGGTCTGATAGCATTTGTGGGGAGAAATCAGATTTAATATTTCGGATCCAATGACCCTGCCTCAGAACGGAGTTGATCCTTCTATGGGCTAGTGATCAGTTATCAATTTTTGCCTTTTGCATTCCAACAACTGTGTGATTGGCTATCAGGTAACTGATCAGCTTGAAGCTGGCATCAAGTTACAGAGAGAGAGAAGTGCTCAGTTCTTCCCCAGCTCAGGAACGGTCTCTCTATTCTCTACAGTCAAAACTCACTGCAGTAAAAACTCACTGTAAGACTGAAGAAAACCAATTAATCTTTCCAGTTGTTTGATGACTTTTAGTTGGTAAGTTGGAGATCTTTTTCATTAGTAGACCTGCCACCTTATGCCTCTCACTAACCATTAGAAGCATCTGGAGAAAGATGATGGAAGCAATGCACTGTATATGAAATTTTCCAGAAGCCATTTTAAACCTACAATCTTTAACCTTCTTAAACATCAGTTGTAACTAGCTGACAACATTACCTGGACATGGCTACAATCTCTCTTTAAAAGTTCTAATCGCAAGTAATAACAAGCTAATATCAGTACCACAGGGGTTACCATGACAATTATCAGAACTTGAAGAAGTGATTGTAAGAAAGCAGAAGAGTCACAAAGATAATTTCAACAATAGAATCTTAAAAAAAATATTGCTGAACTGTCTTTCCAGCTTTTCCTTTCTGTCCGTAACCTATTTCATCCTCTCTGTTTGTCTGCTGTGTGCAAGGGAGAAATTATTAGGGGATTTGAGTTTCAATTGGTAGCGTACGCTGATGGTTTCAAACTGTTTACCTGTGACTAAAGTCTAATTACTTGTAATAACTAAGGTCAGAAATCACACGACACCAGGTTATGGTCGAACTGGTTTATTTGAAAACACAAGCTTTCGGAGTCTCGCTCCTTCTTCAGGTGTTACTGAGAGAGGTAGTATCAGACACAGAATTTATAAGTAAAAGATCAAAGGGTCACACCACTGATGAGGATGTATTAAAGAAACCGAAGATGCTGTTATATCTTTAATCAGTTAGAAGGTTTTAATTGATTAATATGTACATGTAAGTCGCTGAATTCCTTTCAAGTCACGGTCCTGAGAGAACTAGAGGTTTTATCAGTGTAAAGAAGAGGTGACAGTTTAGGTCAGACAATGCATGTTAGGCGTGAGGCTTTGTTTAGAATCTGTGATCTGGTTTGGATTCAGACTGGTTTTATTTCTAAAGTAGACATTTATAAAATGCCATATTGACTGACTACCTATAAATTGTGTGCTTTTTGAATAAAATAGAATGTACCTGGAATACAAATTCACCCCATAGATTTGTGTGTGTGCGTGCGTGCGTATGCACATGTGTGGGAGAGAAAGTGTGTGTTCGTGTGTGAGAGAGAGTGTGTGTGTGTGTGTGTGAACTGGGAGTGAGTGTGTGTGTGAAGTGGGAGTGTGTGTGTGTGTAAGAGTGTACAGTGTGGTAGGGTCACACGAAGCGCAACATGAACCCAAGATCCCAGTTGAGGCCATCCTCATGGGGACCAAACTTGGCTCTCAGCCTCTGCTCGGTGACTCTGTGTTGTTGTGTGTCCCAAAGTCTGCCTTGGAGGACGTTTACCCGAAAATCCGAGGCTGAATGTCCTTGACCCCTGAGGTGTTTCCCCACTGGGAGGGAACATCCCTGTTTGGCGATTGTTTCGCTGTGTCCATTCATCTGTTATTGTAGCGTCTGCATGGTCTCACCGATATACCATGCCCCGGGGCATCCTTGCCTGCAGCGTATGAGGTAGACAACTTTGGCCGAGTCACATGAGTATCTGCCGTGTACGTGGTGGGTGGTGTTCCCACGTGTGATGGTAGTGTCCATGTCGAAGATCTGACATGTCTTGCAGAGGTTACCTTGACAGGGTTGTATAGTGTTGTGGCCGATATTGTCCTGAAGGCTGGGCAGTTTGCTGCGAACAATGGTCTGTTTAACGTTTGGTGGTTGTTTGAACGTGAAAAGCGGAGGTGTGGGGAAGATCTTGGTGAGGTGCTCATCATCATCAATAATGTGTTGAAGGCTGTGAAGAACATGGCGTAGTTTCTTCGCTCCTGGGAAGTACTGGACAATGAATGTCCCTATCGGATATATTCTGTGTCTGTGTTCTGAGGGGATCATTACAGTTTTTCACTGTGGCACATCTGAACTGGCAATTGATGAGTTGAGCATCATATCCTGTTCTTATGAGGGTGTTCATCTCATTTCTCCTCATCTGAACAGATCCTGTATGCATAGGGCTTGTCCATGGGGGATGGCTGTTTTAATATGCTTAGGGTGGAAGCTGGAGAAGTGCAGCATTGTGAGGGTATCTATAGGCTTGTGGTAGCGTCAGGTTTTTGAGGTGTCTGTCCCTGATGGAGATGCGTGTGTCCAAGACTGAGACTGATTCTGAAGAGTAGTCCATGGTAAGTCTGATGGTGGGAGGAAACTTGTTGATATCACTATGTAGTTGTTTCAGTGATTCCTCGCCATGAGTCCAAAGGAAGAAAATGTTGTCAATGTATCTGGTGTATAGCATTGGATGGAGATCCTGTGCAACAAAGAAGTCTTGTTCGAACCTGTGCATAAAAATGTTGGCATATCTGGTCCCCATGGCCATTCCGTGTGTCTGGATGAAGAACTGGTTGGTGAAGGTGAAGATCTTGTAGTCAAGGATGAAGCTGATGAGTTTGTTCAGAGCACTAATGTGGTCTATGCTTTCTATCAACCTGGATCTGAAAGACAGGTAAATTGGGAACCTTGTACACTTGATGACACCTTTAACATTTGGGATGACTCAGGAATAATGGGGATCAATTTCCAGCATGATATCCCAGTAAGTAGTGATATCAGCAAAATTTATTTCCACGAAAGATTAATGACATGGATTAGCAAAAGAATGAAGATTAGATCATGAGTTGCCTCAGTCAGTGAGTCATAATCTAGAACTATCTCTGTGAAAAGCCAAAGGAAACAGAGAATTCTAGAAAACGAGAGCAGGAGTAGACCATTCTGTATGATCTTGGCCGGTCATCCAACTCAATACCTGCTTAGAGATAACACAGTGTGGAGCTGGAGGAACACAGCAGGCCAGGCAGCATCGGAGGAGCAGGAAAGTTGACATTTCAGGTCAGGTCCCTTCTTCTGAAGAAGGCTCCACACTGTGTTATCTCTGACTCCAGCATCGGCAGTTCTTGCGATCTTTCAATACCCACTTCCTGCTTTTACCCCGTAAGTCCATAAGATCATATGAAATAGGCACAGGAGTAGGCCATTCGGCCCCTCAAGCCTGCTCCACCATTCCACAGGATCATGGATGATCCAACATTCCTAAGATCCACTTTCCTACCTTTTCCCTGACTGATCAAGAATCTATCGATCTCAGCGTTAAATATACAAAAGGAATCTACTCCCACAGCTCTCTGTGGCCAGGAGTTCCAAAGACTCACAACCCTCTGAGAGAAGAAATTCCTCCTCATCTTAGTCTTAAATTGATGCCCCTTAATTCTGGCACTGTGCCCTGAATCTAGACTGTCTCATGAAGGGAAATATCCTCTCAACATTTATCCTCTCAACCCCCTTAGGATTCCAGTATGCTTCAAAGATACCATTCTCATTCTTCTAAACTCCAGTGAGTAGAGCTCCAACCTGTTTAGCCATTTCTCATAAGACAGTCCCTCCATCCCAGGGATCATCCTAGTGAATCTTCTCTGAACTGCCTCCAATAAAATAATTTTTTGTCTTAAATAAAGGTACCAGAACTGCTCACAGTATTCCAGACGTGTTCTCACCAGCACGTTATACAGTTGCAGTAAGACTAACCTACTCTTATACTCCAACCCCCTTGAAATAAGGGCCCACATTCCATTCGCCTTCCTGATTCCCTGCTGCCCCTGTGTGCTAGCTTTCTGTGTTTCATTTACAACGTCAAATTTCCTGCTCCTCTGATGCTGCCTGGCCCGCTGTGCTCCTCCAGCTCCACACAAGGTTTTCTCCCCAAGTCACTTTGCGTTTCAGCTTTCTGCAGTTTTTCTCCATTTAAATAACATTCTGTTCTTTGATTTCTTTGAGACCAAAGAGTGAAAAAAAGCACCTTATTCAAAACAGAGATAACAAGGTGTAGAGCTGGATGAACACAGCAGGCCAAGCAGCATCAGAGGAGCAGGAAAGCTGACGTTTCGGGCCTAGACCCTTTATCACCTTTCTGAAGAAGGGTCTAGGCCCGAAACATCAGCTTTCCTGCTCCTCTGATGCTGCTTGGCCTGCTG
>NC_063335.1:119144741-119166298 GCF_021869965.1 Rhincodon typus
CTGTTTCTCCTTCACAGATGCTGCCAGACCTGCTGAGCTTTTCCAGCAACTTTGTTTTTGTTCCTGCTTTCAGTGACTGTTGTACAAGGACACCCAGGTCTCATTACACCACCCCCTTTCCCAATCAATCACCAATCAGGCAAGAATCCACCTTCCTGTTTTTACAATCCACAGTAGATAACTTCTCATTTATCCACACTATACTATGTTTGCCCAGTCACTCAGCCTGTCCAAATCACACTGGTGCTTCTCTGCATCCCCTTCACAGCTCACCCTCCCACCCAGCTTTGTGTCATCTGCTAACTTGGAGATATTGCGTTTAGTTCTCTCATCTAAATCATTCATGTATATGTTGTGAATAGCTGGAGCCCAAGCACTGATCCCTGCGGTACCCCACTATTCACTACCTGCTATCCTGCCAACCAGTTCTCTACCCATGTCAGTATACTACCTCCAATCCCATGCACTTGAATTTACATGCTAATCTCTTATGTGGGACCTTTTTGAAGGCCTGCTGAAGGTCCAAGAAAATCACATTGACTGGCTGCCGTTTATTAACTCTATTAGTTACATCCTCAAAATGTTAGTAGATTTGTCAAGTGTGATTTTCCTTGCGTAAATCCATGCTGTCTCTGTCCCATCCTGTCACTGTTTTCCAAGTGTTCTGCTGTTAAATCTTTGATCATGGACTCCAGCATTTTGCCCACTACTGATGCCAGGATAACAGGTCTATAAGATCATAAGGAGCAGCATTAGGCCTTTTGGCGTATTGACTCCGCTCTGCCATTCGATCGTGGCCCGTATGTTTCTCAACCCCATTCTCCTGCCTTCTCTCCATAACTTTTGATCCCCTTACTAATCAAGAACATATCTATCTCTGCTTTAAATGCACTCAAAAACTTGGTCTCAACAGCCTTCTGTGGTAATGAGTTCCACAGATTCACCACCATCTGACTGAAGAAATTCCTCCTCATCCCAGTCCCAAAGGGTCATCCCTTCACTTTAAGGCTGTGCCCTCAGGCCCCAGTCTCTCCTACTAGTGGAAATATTTTCTCCACATCCACTCTATCCAGGCCTCTCAGTATTCTGTAAGTTTCAATGAGATCACCCCTCATCCTTCTAAACTCCATCGAGTACAGACTCAGAGTCCTCAACCGCTCCTCATATGATAAACCCTTTATCCCCAGGATCATTCCTGTAAACCTCATCTGGACTCCTCCAAGGCCACCACATCTTTCCTTAGGAACAAAAACAAAGTTGCTGGAAGAGCTCACCAGGTCTGGCAGCATCTGTGGAGGAGAAAACAGAGTTAACGTTTCGGGTCTGGTGACCCTTCCTCAGAACTGATGGTGGCTGGGAAAACGTCAGGTTATATGCAGAAAATAGGGAGTAAATGATAGGATAGAGCCCAAAGAGAGAGAAAGACAGTTGGACAGACAAAAGAGTTACGAATGATCAGGCTGGGAGGGTGAGTAGTTGTTAATGGGGACTGTTAGTCACTAACAACATTGGGTGTGCAGTGGCAGGCTATGTGGTAACATGGCCTGGTGTGTGGGGTGGGGGGCTGGGACATGGGAGAGTTTAGGCCCTAAAATTACTGAACTCAATATTGAGTCCGGAGGGCTGTAGGGTCCCCAAGCAGAAAATGAGGTGTTATTCCTCCAGCTTGCGTTGGGCTTCACTGGAACACTGTAGCAAGCCGGAGACAGAGATGTTGGCCAGAGAGCAGGGTGGTGCGTTGAAGTGGCAGGCAACAGGTAGTTCAGGGTCTTTTTTGTGAGCAGAACGTAGATGTTCTGCGAAGCAGTCGCCAAGTCTACGCATCGTTTCCCCAATGTAGAGGATACCACATTGTGAGCAGCGAATGCAGTAGACTAGATTCTTGGAAGTGCAGGTGAGGTGTTACTTCACCTGGAAGGTATGTTTGGGCCCTTGGATTCTGGGGAGGCAGGAGGTAAATGGGCAGGTGTTGCACCTTCACCGGTTACAGGGAAAGGTGCCGTAGGGCTGTGGGGAGGTGTTGGGGATGAAGGAAGTGTGGACCAGGGTGTCCCAGAGGGAACGGTCCCTGCAGAAGGTGGACAAGGGAGGGGAGGGGAATATGTGTCTGGTGGTGACATCTTGCTGCAGGTGGCGGAAATGGCGTCTGATGATCTTCTGGATGTGGATGCTGGTGGGATGGTAGGTGAGGATAAGGGGAACCCTATCACTGTTGCGGGAGGGAAGAGAAGGGGAGAGGGCAGAAGTGTGCGAGATGGGTCGGACCCGATTGAGGGCCCTGTCGACAACGGAGCTGGGGAATCCTCGGTTGAGAAAGAAGGTGGACATTTTGGAGGCTCCCTTGTCGAAGTTGGCCTCATCTGAACATATGCGACGGAGACGGAGGAACTGAGAGAATGGGATGGAGTCTTTACAGGAAGTGGGGCGTAAGGATGTATAGTCCAGGTAGCTGTGGGAGTCGGTGGGTTTGTAATGGATATTAGTGGCCAGTCTATCCCCAGAAATGGAAACAGAAATGTCGAGGAAGGGAAGGGAGGAGTCAGAGATAGACCAGGTGAAAGTGAGCGCAGGGTGGAAATTGGAGGTGAAATTGATGAAGTTTTCCAACTCTTAACGAGAGAGGGAAGCAGCACTGATGATATCATTGATGTATCGGAGAAAGAGTTGTGGGTGGGGGCCGGAATAGGACTGGAACAAGGAATGTTCCACGTACCCCACGAAGCGACAGGCATAACTAGGGCCCATGCAGGTACCCATGGCAACCCCTCTTAACTGAAGAAAATGAGAGGAGTTGAAAGAGAAGTTGTTGAGGGTGAGGACAAGCTCAGCCAAGCGGAGGAGAGTGGTGGTGGGTGGGGATGGTGCAGGTCTTTGCTCCAGGAAGAAGCGGAGAGCCCTAAGACCCTCCTGGTGGGGAATGGATGTGTAAAGGGATTGCACATCCATGGTAAAGAGGAGGTGGCTGGAGCTGGTAAGCTGGAAGCTTTGAAACCGGCATAAGGCGTCAGATGAATCATGGATGTATGTGGGTAGGGATTGGACCAGGGGGAAGAAGACCGAGTCAAGGTAGGAAGAGATGAGTTCTGTGGGGCACGAGCAGGCTGAAACAATGGGTCTACCTGGACAGTCCTGTTTGTGGATTTTTGGCAGGAGGTAGAAACGAACTGTGCGGGGTTGGGGTCTATTAGCTTGGAAGCGGATGGGGGGAGATCACCGGATGAAATGAGATCCATAACCATAGTGGATACAATGGCCTGATGTGCCATGGTGGGGTCATGGTCCAGGGGAAGGTAGGAGGAGGTATCTGAGAGCTGGCGCTCAGCCTCTGCAAGGTAGAGGTCAGTACGCCAGACTACAACAGCACCACCCTTATCGGCAGGCTTGATGACAAAGTCAGGGTTAGATCTGAGTGCACGGAGTGCAGTCAGTTCGGAGGGAGATAGGTTGGATTTGTTGAGGGGGCAGTGAAATTGAGGCGACTAATGTCACGTCGACAGTTCTCAATGAGAAGATCGAGTGCAGGTAAAAGGCCGGAGGGAGGGGTCCAGGTGGAGGGAGAGTGTTGGAGTTGGGCAAAGGGGTCTGTGGGACGGGGAGAGGACTCTTGTCCAAAGAAATGAGCACGGAGGCGAAGATGGCGGAAGAACAGTTCGGCGTCATGTCGTGCCTGAAATTCGTTAAGGTGGGGACGCAGAGGGATAAAGCTGAGGCCTTGTTACCACATAGCCTGCCACTACACACCCTCTGTTGTTAGTCACTAACAGTCCCCATTAACAACTACTCACCCTCCCAGCCTGATCGTTAGCAACTCCTTTGTCTGTCCAACTGTCTTTCTCTCTCTTTGTGCTCTATCCTATCGTTTACTCCCTACCCCACCCACCTCCCTATTTTCTGCATATAAACTGACGTTTTCCCAGCCACCATCAATGTTTTCTCCTTCACAGATGCTGCCAGACCTGCTGAGCTTTTCCAGCAACTTTGTTTTTGTTCCTGATTTACAGCATCCACAGTTCTTTTGGTTTTTACATCTTTCCTTAGATACGGGGCCCAAAACTGCTCACAATATTCCAAATGTGGTCAGACCAGAGCCTTGTACTGCCTCAGCTCTACATCTAACCTGTTCTTGCATTCTAGCCCTCTTTAAATAAATGCTAACATTATATTTGCCTTCCTATTCTTCCTCCCATTTTGCATAACCTCACATTTTTCCAAGTTGTATTCTGTCTGTCACTTCTTCGCACACTCTCCTAGCCTGTTCAAGTCTTTCTGCAGCCTCCCTGTTTACTCAACTTTGTGTGAACTGCAAACTTAGCAACAATGCCCTCAGTTCCTTTGTCTAGATTGTTAATGTATATCGTGAATGGTGGCCCCAACATGGAGCCCTGTGGAACTCCCACTAGGTATTGGCTGCCATCCTGAAAAAGACTCCTTATCGCTACTCTCTGCGTTCTGCCAGTCGGCCAATCTTCTATCGATGCCAGTACGTTACCCCTAACACCATGGGCTCTTATTTGGTAGCCTCCTGTGCAGGACCTTCTCAAAGGCCTTCTGGAAATCCAAATAGATCACATCCACTGGTTCTCTTTTGTCTAACTTGCTCATTAGCTCCTCAAAGAACTCTAGCAATTTTGTCAGGAGTGACGACCCCTTGACAAAGCTGTTTTTTCCTCCTTTTTTAATTAAAGGGGTTACATGAACCAGTCTGTAGGAACTGTTCCAGCAGTATCTTGGAAGATGACCACCATCAGATGAAGGGTCTAGGCCCGAAACGTCAGCCTCTCTGCTCCTATGATGCTGCTTGGCCTGCTGTGTTCATCCAGCCCTGCACCTTGTCTCGGATTCTCCAGCATCTGCAGTTCCTACTATCTCCAATGCACTGCCTCATTGCTTTGTGGCAGAAACGGCGCAACTTGCATGTTTATTCTGGCATCCGCAGAGGAACCTGATGGGCTGGTGCATGTTGTGTTTATACAGTAGCCAATATTCTGCTAAATAGCTGTCAGATTCAATAATTCAGAGATGGCTCGTTGTAAAGGTAATGTTTAACTAAGCATACTTGTTTGTGTAAGAAATGGTTCTTCTTCGTAAAACCTCAATCCTGAAGGACAGGTCTATAAACTGCTTGTTATATTAATTTCCCGTTAGTTCTGCAATCCTTGCTCATACCCGTACTGAAGAATACTCAGGTAGTAACCATCAGAGGCCGTAGGGCCAAATACCGAGAGTGTGCTGAGATTGTCGGAGCAGCCAGCTTTCCAGTGAGATGTTCAACAAAGTCAAGCCTGACCTAAAAAATCCCAAGGCATCTGGGAAAGAGTACACGGTCCCTTCAGTGCCCTGCCAAATGTGGCTGTATTTGATCACTAATCAGATTCCAATTGTGGGAACTTGTGGGCACATTACAGCAATGACTCTAGGTCAAGTATTTAATGGGTTGTAAAGCCCTTTAGGATGCCCTGAGATAGTGAAATACCTTTTACAAAACCATAAGACCAAGCAGCAGCAGAAGCAAGCCATTCAGCCCATCAAGTCTACTCTGCCGTTCAATGAGATCATTGCTGATCTGACAATCATCACCTCCTGCCCTATCACCATAACCCTCGATTCCCCTTCCTGATTACAAATCTGTCTATCTCAGCCCTGAATATACTTAATGACCCAGCCTCGACAGTCCTCCAGGGTAAAGAATCCCACAGATTTACTACTTTCTCAGAGTAGAAATTCCTTCTTATCTCCATCGGAAATTTACAATTATTCCCTCTGGCCCTAGTTCTCCCACAAGGGGAAACAACCTTTCCATATCTACCCTGCCAAGGCCCCTAAGAATCTTGTATGTTTCAATAAGGTCACCTCTCGTTCTTCTAAACTCCAATGAGCACAGGCCCAACCTACTCAATCTCTCCTCATAAGACAATCCCTCCATATCCAGGATCAACCAAGTGAACCTCCTCTGGACTTGTTCCAATGCACAATATTGTTCATTAAGTAAGGGGCCCACAGCTATTCACAGTATTCCAGCTGTGATCTGAACAGCAAAATCTCCCCAGTTTTATACTCCCATTGAATTCAAGGCCAACATTTCATTTGCCTTCCCCCTGACCTGCTAAACCTGAATGCTACTTTTTTGTGATTCATGCACAAGGACTTCCAAACCCCTCTGTGTTGTTGCTTCCTGCAGTCTTTTTCCATTTAAATAATATTCAGCTCCGATACTTTTCCTGCCAAAGTGTGTAACCATACATTTCCTCACTGCATTCTCTTTTCAACCCCACTATCAACACTCTGGGGGTTATCATTGACGAGAGACTGAATTGGACTGGCCACACAAACACAACAGCTACAAGAGCGGGTCTTAGACTATGAATCCTGCAGTGAGTAACTCACCTCCTGTCTCCCCAAAGCCTGTCCACCATCTACAAGGCACAAGTCAGGAGTGTGATGGAATACTCCCCACTTGCCTGGATGGGTGCAGCTCCAGCAACACTCTCGATCAGCATGGATGAGTTGGACCGTAGGGTCTGTTTCCGCGCTGTACGACTCTGTGACAAAGCAGCAGGCTTGGTTGGCACCACATCCACTGACATCCACTCCCTCCACCTCCAAAACTCAGTAGCAGCAGTGTGTACCATCTACACAATGCATGGCAGAAATTCACTAGAGCTCCTAACTCAGCATCTTCCAAATCCACTTCCATCAAGAAGGACAAGGGCAGAAAATACATGGGAACACCACCAGCTGCAAGTCCCTTTCCAAGACACTCACTGTTCTGACTTGGAAATTTGTCTAACTCTTTCTTGAGAACACATCATGTCTTGGCCTCAGCTACTTTCTGTGAGAATGAATCCCACAGGTTCACCACTCTGTGGGTGTAGACACTTCTCCTTATCTCAGTCCTAAAAGGTTTACCTCTTATCCTTAAACTACAGCCCCTGGTTCTGGACTCCCCCAGTCATCAGGAACATCCTTCCTGCATCTAACCTGTCTAGTTCTGTTAGAATTTTGTAGGTTTCTACCGTTCCCATCTCAGCTCTAGCGAATACAACCCTAGCTGACTCAATCTGTCCTCAGACACACAGTACTGCCATCCCAGGAGTCAATGTGGTAAACTTTCACTGCACTCCATCCGCACTCCCTCAAGAATATCGTTCCTCAGATAAGGAGGAAGTGCACACAATATTCCAAGTGTGGCTTCACCAAGGCCCTGTATAATTGCAACAAGACATCCTTGTTCCTGTACTGTTTACCTTCTTTACTGCCTGTTGTAACTGCATGCTTACTTTGAGCGACTGGGGCACAGGACGCCCAGGTCTCAATGAACATTCCCATCCCGCCCCTTGCAATTTACAGCCATTCCAATGATAACCTGCCTTCCTGTTTTTGCTGCCAAAGTGGATAACCTGATATTTATCCACATTATAGTGCACCTGCCATTCATTTGCCCGCTCACTCAGCCTGTCCAAATCACACTAAAGCATCTCTGCATCTTCTTCACAACTCACCCTTCCACCCAACTTTGTGTCATCTGCAAATTTTAAGATATTACACTCAGTTCCCTCATCTAAATCATTAGCATATGTTGTGAATAGCTGGGGTCCTAGTACCTGGTACCCTGGTACTCCACCAGTACTGCCTGCTATTCAGAAAAAGGCTCTGCAATTCCTATTTTGTTTCCTGTCTGTTTCTATCTATCTCAACACACTATCCCTAATCCCATGTGCTTTAATGTTACACATTAGTCTTTAATGTGGGTCTCTGTTGAAAGCTCTCTGAAAGTTCAAGTAAACCATACCTGCTGGGTCCCCCGATGTACTCTACTAGTTACATCCTTCAAAAATTCCAGCCGATTTGTCAAGCATGATTTCCCTTTTGTAAATCCATGCTGCCTGTCGGACTCTACCACGGTTTCTAAGCGCCCTGCTATAAAATCCTTGCTAATTCATTCTTGTATCTTCCCACCAATGATGGCAGAATCGCTTGTCTATAATTCTCTACCTCCCTTATATTTGCTACTCTCCAATCTGTGGGGACTGTGCCAGAGGCTAAATAATCTTGGGAGATGACCAGCAATACATCCATATTTCTTGGACCACTACCTTAAGCACTCTGGGATGTAGATAGTGAGACCCTGGTGATTTATCTGCCTTAATCCCATCAATTTCTCCAACATAATTTCACTACTAATACGGATTTGCTCCAGTTCCTCCCACTCACTAAACCCTATGTTCCCCATCATTTCTGGCAAATTATTCATGCTGTCTTTGTGAAGACAGATGCAAAGTATGAACTTAGTTTGTCTACTATTTTTTTGTTCCCCATTATAAACTCCCCCTAAAAAATCTGTCAGATGTGAATTGGCCTTCATGAAGCTATGCTGACTCTGTTTAATTATGTTGTGTGTACATCCTTTATAAAGGCAGTAACAATTTCCCAATTACAAGTGTTAAGCTGAATGGCCTCCATTAACCTGTTGTCTGTTACCTTCCTTTTTTAAGGAACTGTGTTCATTTGGAAGTTTTCCAATCCTTGGAGACTTTTCCAGAATCTGTTTTCTCCTCTATCACTGAATCCAATCCTTCTTTACACTAACTCTACACGAGCACTAATTCTTTAATCCTAACTCTAACCTTAACTCTAAGCCACCTTCCTTTAATACCCTTGAATGCATCTCATCAGGTCCAGGGGATTTTGCCACCTCTAGCTCCATTAGTTTCCCTACTATTTTTTCTCTAAATAGACCTTTTCCTTTTACTTTCTTTAAGCCTTTTTGGAGCCTATTACTTAAGCTTGCCTTCTATCTTGCAATTTACTACCAGAATGTTCCAGAGCACTTTATGAAAAATTAAATATTTTTGAAGTGTAGTTCCTGTTGACATATCATCAACACAGCAGTCCCATGCCCCCTCATCACTGACCCTCCGACAGTGCAGCGCTCCCTCAGCACTGACCCTCCGACAGTGCAGCGCTCCCTCAGCACTGACCCTCCAATAGTGCAGCGCTCCCTCAGCACTGACCCTCCAATAGTGCAGCGCTCCCTCAGCACTGACCCTCCGACAGTGCGGCGCTCCCTCAGCCCTGACCCTCAGACAGTGCGGCGCTCCCTCAGCACTGAACCTCAGACAGTGCGGCGCTCCCTCAGCACTGATCTTCCGACAGTGCGGCGCTCCCTCAGCACTGATCTTCCGACAGTGCGGCGCTCCCTCAGCACTGATCTTCCGACAGTGCGGCGCTCCCTCAGCACTGACCCTCCGACAGTGCAGAGCCCTGTTGCCCTTGCAATGCTAATGATGAGGGACTTCCTCTAACATTGGCCGTCTGTGTGGAATAAGTCTAGCCACAGAGCTGTTTGGATCGAGAATAGTGGGTTAGCTTTGGGGATCAAGAAGTGAGTTATATGTTGCAGAATTCCCAATCTCTGTGCTGTGTTTATAGCCACAGTACTTACATGGCTGGATTTAATTCAGTTTCTGGATGCTGATTTTGGGGGATTCAGTGATGGGAATGCTATTGAATGTCAAGATCCAATGGGTTGATTCTGTCTTGTTAGAGTTGGCCATTGCGTGGCATTTGTGTGGCGTGAATGTTACTTGCCACTTGTCAGCCAAGCCTGGATATTATCCAGATCTTGTTTCATTTGAACACAGACTGCTTCAGTATCTGAGGAGTCACAAATGGTGCTGAACATTGTGCAATCATTCACAAACATAATGGGGGCAAGGTCATTGAAAGGTGTAATTTGAAGCCTCGATTTATTTATATATGGCAAATTTCATTTTATGTACAGCAAGATTTAGAGAAGGCTGTATCAGAATAAAATCATCAGAGAATTAAATGTCAACACCTCTTGATTTAAAAAGTTATTTATATCTGGATGTTGAGCCTAGTGTTCAAAAGATTAAGCAAAGAAGAGTGATAGATCCAAACACTTCTATTTACTAAATAACACCTTATAAAGCAAAAAAAGTTCTTACAAATGTCATTTTTTTTCTAGAATTATTGCGAAGTTGGACAATGTTTTTGCAAAAGAGGATTTTCCAAACATAAAATTGAGGCACTGGTTGATTCATATGTTTCTGAAGGGGACATTATACTTATAGGTGAGTGCCAGCCAACTGTACTTGATTTGCAATTCATTTTACCATTCCCTCCCTCTCAGTGGTAGCAATATCATCTACCCTTAAAGTTGTTTGAAGGCTTATTTGGGGAGATCTGTATCCTTGGTGTGAATTGGGAAAAAAAAACTTCAGCAGTTCCCTTGTACGTTCTCCTTGACTACACCTACATTAATCAGTGCCCACTTGCTAACCAGTCAGCACCCCTATCTCATTCAGTATAAGCTGGTGTTCTTGTTAAGGTTTGGCATTCTTGCGAATGTGTCCTGATGAGTGAGAAATTTGCATCCAATAACATTTTAAATTTTTTAAAAATGCATGCCTAATTACAAAATGTTGATTTTGTAAAAGAGAAAAACCCACCTGGTATCATCAACACAGCAGTCCCATACACCCTTTAGGGAAGGAAATCTTTACCTGGTCTGCCTACATGTGACTCTAGACCCATAGCAATAAAGGCAAAATGCTATGGATGCTGAAAATGTGAAACAAATGCTGGTGAATCTCTCTCCCTCTTTCTCTCTCTCTCTCTCTCTCTTATACTATATATATATGCTGTCCCTCTCATAGAGTCACAGCATCATACAGTGCAGAAACAGACCCTTTGGTCCAACTAGTCCATGCCAAACATGATCCCAAACTAAACTAATCCCATCTGCCTGCTCCTGGCTCATATCCCTCTAAACCTTTCCTATTCATGTACATATCCAAGGATTTTTTAAACATTGTAACTGTGCCCATATTCATCACTTCCTCAGGAAGTTCGTTCCACACGCAAACCACCAACTGTGTAAAAAATATTGCCCCTCATGTCTTTTTTAACTGTCTCTCCTCTCATCTTAAAAATATGCCTCCCCCCAGTCTTAAACTCCCCCACTCTAGGGAAAAGATACCTGCCATTAACCCAATCTATACCCCTCATGATTTTTAGAAACCTCTCTAAGGTAACCTCTGAACCTCCTACCCTCCAGTAAAAAAGAGTCCCAGCCTATCCAGCCTTTCTTTCGAACTCAAACCTCCCATACCTGGCAACATCCTCTCTTCAGTCTCTATTCACTCTCTCTCTTTACTCTATATTCTCTCCCAACACTCCCTCTTTCTCTCTTTCTCCACAGAACCTACCTGACCTGCTGAGTATTGCTACCATTTTCAGTTTCTCTTTCGGATTTCCACCATCTGCAATGTCTTACCTCTCTCCTTCAAGAGTCTAACTCCAGATCTTTTTTTTTGCCCAAAATCCAGCGCAATTCCATGACTGTGCCTCGGAGAATAATGTCCAGTTTAGAACCAGCGACAGCAGGTTTGAAGTGGATGCTGCTGGAGTTGTACATGCATCTCGGACCCTAACCATTGGTTCGAAACTTAAGTTCAGTGTTTTGGCGGATGACTTGGAAACTTGTGAAACTTGGAGAGTGGACATTCAGCTCAGCCCTTTGAAAAATACTGAGGTGAGATGGTGCTCTATGCTCAGATTATATAGTCAAGTGAGAGGAAGGGAAGGAAACCGCCATTGGTCAAGGAATATGGAGAGGTGCATGTGCTGTGAGATTAATGGATGGCATTTATTGGAATTTATTTATTCTACTTCCCACCAGAGAGTGAGGCTGGTTGCTGAGCAAGGGTCCGTACCACAGTCAGAAGGGATAGCCAACGTCCCTGGAATTGGAGATCAAGGATTGATTGGGAAATGGGTTGAGAGGAGGTTGGGCATCGGTTTCATAGTGGGCTGTTTTGGAAAGGAATGCCCCAGGGGCAAAACGGGGATCTCACTGGTGAAGAGGAGAGGTTGAATGGGGTTAAGTTGTGGGTGATGGGGGTTGGCTAAACAAGGGTAGATTGCCAACAAGAAAGGTAGGGGTTCCCAAACAGGAAATTCTACCTGTGGCCAGAGTGAGGGAGAGAACATTGTGGAGAGGGATGGTGAAGGGAGGTCATGGGTTTGCTGGGGGTGAGAATGAAGCATATCCACAATGGCCTGTTACTGTGCCATATCTTTTCTGTGGTTCTGTGAGATGGGAGCTAATGAGACATTGTGTGAGGACTGAAGTAGGGCATGGGCTGAGACTGGTGGAGCAGAGTGGGGGTTGTTTTGGTGCTCTAAAGATAATGGGAATCTAAGCAGAGCACGCCAGGTTTAGCCTAGTTAGCTGGCCAATGGAAGAACACATTCCTGTTCTTCTAGGCCCACAAGCAATGCTGGAGAAATAATACACCAACAGATACGACAGCTCCCAGATCTCTTTGCCTGTTTTGGTTGTGCTGGGAAAGTGGCATGACCTTTTTGGGAGTTAAGAATAATGCAACATTTGAATCTGTGGCTGTGATTATCCAGATGGTTTGTATCTTTTCATGAGCTTGAGTTTTTAAAAAGTTACAGCTGTTTCCAATTTGTTTTCACAGCTTGTAGAGAGGGCACTTAAAGTTATCCGTTTTCCAAAGGAAAGGAGCTCCAGATGGCTGAAGAGAGAATGGGTCATTCCACCACTGGATGTCCGTGAGCATGAGCCTTTGAAGCACCTTAACCCAATTGCTGTTGTAAGCAAACCTGATCGTTTTTCCTATTCAATCATAGGATGTGGGCAACACTGGCCAAACCTGCTCTTATTGCCCGTCCCTAGTTGCCCCTTGAGAAGGTGGTGGTGAGCTGCCTTCTTGAACCGCTGCAGTCCATGTGCTGTAGGTTGACCCACAATGCTATTAGGGAGGGAATTCCAGGATTTTGACCCAGCAACAGTGAAGGAATGGTGATACATTTTCAAGTCAGGATGGTGAGTGGATTGGAGGGGAATTTGAAGGGGGTGGTGTTCCCATGTATCTGCTGCCCTTGTCCTTCTAGATGGAAGTGGTCGTGGGTTTGGAAGATGCTGCCTGAGGATCTTTGGTGAATTTCTACAGTACATCTTGTAGATGGTACACGCTGCTGCTACTGAGCGTCGGTGATAAACGGAGTGTGTGCAATGTGATGCCAATCAAGCGAGTTGCTTTGTCCTGGATGGTGTCGAGCTTCTTGAATGTTGTTGGAGCTGCACCCATCCAGGCAAGTGGGGAGTATTCCATCACACTCCTGATTTGTGCCTTGGAAGTGGAAGTGAGTCACTCACCTCAGTATTCCTAATCTTTGTCCTGCTCTTGTAGTCGCAGTAATTATGTGATAGTCCTCTTCAGTTTCGGGTCAGTGGTAACCCTCAAGGTGTTGATGGTTGAGGATTCAATGATAGTAAAGCCGTTCAAAAAGCTGTGGCTAGGTTGCCTCCTAATAGAGTTGGTCACTGCCTGGCATTTGTGTGGCGTGAATGTTACTTGCCAGTCATCAGCTAAACCTGGATATTGTCCACGTCTTTCTGCATTTGGACACGGACTGCTTCAGTGTCTGAAGAGTCGCGAATGGCGCTGAACAATCATTGCTGAACTTCTGAATAAAAACCAAAAGAACTGTGGACGCTTTAAATCAGGAACAAAAACAGAAGTTGATGGAAAGGCTCAGCAGGTCCAGCAGCATCTGTGAAGAAAAATACAGGGTTAATGTTTCAGGTCCTGTTCTGCGGAACGGATGCCAGACCCGAAACGTTAACTCTGTTTTCCTCTACACAGATACTGCCAGACCTGCAGAGCTTTTCCAGCAACTTCTGTTTTTGTTCCTGATTTACAGCGTCCGCAGTTCTTTCGGTTGTTACTTAAATTGAGTTCATCTTCTGTTCAAGTTGGGTCTCAAGCATGGCTCCAGGGTTTCTGCAAAGTCTCTGCAAGGTGTTCCAGGCCTCAAGGAGTTCCCACTCTGGGTACAGCAACAATGATGCTGAGGAGCCCCAGCCCCAGGTGCCACCACAGCCAAGAATCCAGGCTCCAGGCCTACCACTGCCTGGAGTCACTGCTGTGGGCACCACCACCGTCAAGAGCCCAGGCTCTGGGCCTACCATCACCTGGATCCACCATACTGTGTACTGTCACCATCAACAGCCCAGACTCTGGGCCTACAGCTGCCGCTTCCAGGAGTCCTGATCCATGCCAATGACACTGCAGCCGCCACCCCACCAACACCACTCTGGCCTCAAAGATGAAGAAAGGAAAGAAAAAGAAAAAAGATGAAAGAGAGGGAGAAGGAGAAAAGGATGCCGCTATCCTGAAGTGGTCAGGCTCAGGTCTCTGGATCACATCACTGACAGTTCGTGACGATTGTTAAATATTGTCTTGTCATTGTTACCTGAGCTTCAGTAACACAGAAAAATAGTCCCTCCTAAAGCCACATCTGTCACTTCCCCTTGAATGTAGTCTCCCTCTTTCTCATACCCACTCTACCTCAGAAATTCACCTTCCGAAAGGGTTTTCTGGCCGTGAGACAGAAGGCAGAGAGGAACAGTGGATAGTTATTTTTCAGTCTGAAGGGAAGTAGACTGTGATGTCCCCACAGGAGACTATTGTTTTTGCCATATGTTTGGAGAAACGTAGGAAATAGGAGCAGGCCTTTCAGTCCTTTGATCCTTCTCCATCATCCAATCAGATCACCTTAGTGCAATAATGGATGAGTAGACTCTGCATAAAGTAGGTGATGCAATTAGAAGATCAGAGAGATCTCAGGGTTTTTGTTTCGAAATCTTTGAAGGAGGAATTTGACACTCCTTAGCTTTCAAGCATGTTCTGACAATGCTTTTGGAATTTGTAAACTTGCATACAGGAGATAAACTTTGTGTCATAGAGTCATTCAGCACAAAAACAGATTGCTCTGCCCAACTCATCCATCCCTCTAAACCTTTCCTATCCATGTACTTGTCCAAAGGCCTTTTAAATGTCATAACATTACCAGCTGCTACCACTTCCTCTGGCAGCTCGATCCATACACACACCACCCTCTGTGAGAAAAGTCACCCCTCAGGTCCGTTTTATATTTTCCTCCTCTCACCTTAAACCCATTCCTCAAGTTTTGGACTCTCCTACCCTTGGAAAAAGACCTTGGCTGTTCACCCTATCGATACCCCTCATGATTTTATAAACCTCTATAAAGTCAACCCTCTGCCTCCTGTGCTCCAGTGAAAAAAGTCCCAGCCTATGCAGCCTCCCCTTATAACTTGGGAACATTTTAGTGAATTTTTTTTGCACCCTTTCCAGTTTAATAACATCCTTTTTATATAGCAGAGTGACCAGAATTGTATGCAGTACTCTAAATGTGGCCTCACCAATGTCTTTTACAACCATAAGATGACGTCCCAACTCCTATACTCAAATAAAAGCAAGCATGCCAAACACCTTCTTCACTATCCTATCTACTGTGATGCCACTTTCAAGGAACTAGGCACCTGCACCCCAAGGTCTCTGTTCAACAACACTCCCCAGGACCCTACCATAAATTGTGTAAGTCCTACCCTGGTTTGCCTTACCAAAATGCAACACATCACATTTATCTAAATTAAACTCCATCTGCCACTCCTCAGCCCATTTGGCCCAGTTGATAAAAATCCCATTCTACTCTGAGGTAACCTTCTTTACTGTCCACCACACCTCCAATCATGGAGTCATCTGCAAACTTACTAACCATATCTCCTATATTCACATCCAAATCATTTATATAAATGGCAAACGACAGTGGACTCCACACACAAGCCTTGCAGCAAACCATTGTTGACAGGCTGAACAATGACCCTCTACCATCACCCTCTGTCTCCTACTGCCAAGCCAATTTTGTATCCAATTGATGGCTCTCCCTGGATCTTGTGATCTAACCTTATAAACCAATCTACCATGCAGAACCTTGTCAAAGGCCTTGCTTAAGTCCATGTAGACAACATCGCCCACTATGTCTTCATCCATCTTCTTAGTCACCTCTTCAAAAAACTCAATCAGGTTTGTGAGACACGATTTCCCATGTCTAAAGCCATGCTGACTATCCCTAATCAGTCCTACCCTTTCCAATGCAGGTAGATCCTGTCTCTCAGAGTTTGTATAATTGTGGTCACCCTGCCACAAGTAGGATATTATGAAATTGGAGAGGGTGCAGAAAAATGGAGGGTTTGAGTTCTAAGGAGAGGCTGGAAAAGCTGAGAAAGCTGGGACATTTTTCACTGGAGTGTAGGACATTGAGGGATGACGTTATAAAATCATGACAGGCATAGATAAATTGAATGGTAAAGGTCTTTTCCCAATGTTGGGGGAGTTCAAAACTAGAGGGTATAGATTTAAGGTGTGAGGAGAAAGATTTAAAAGGGATCCGAGGAGCAACTTTTTCACACATATGTGGTTCATATATGCGAATGAACTGCCGCAGGAAATGGTAGATGGAGGTACTTTTATATCGTTTAAAAGACATTGGGCCATGAATAGGAAAGTTTTAGAGGGATATGAGCCAAATGCAAACAAATAGGACTAGTTTAGTTTGAGAAACTTGGTTGGCATGGACAAATTGGACCGAAGGGTCTGTTTCTGTGCTGTATGACTATATGACTCTATGACTTTATAACTTGCCCACCACTGACGTTAGGCTCACCAGTCTACAGTTCCTTGGCTTTTCCTTGCAGTCATTCTTAAATAATGGCACCACATTAGCTACCCTCCAGTCTTCCAGCATCTCACTCTATGGCTATCGAGGATACAAATATCTCTGCTAGGGGCCCCACAATTTCTTCCCTAGCTTCCCACAATGTCCTGGGATACAGTTGATCAGGTCCTGGGGATTTATCTACCTTAATGCGTGTTATGTGTTAACTATCCTTTTTCTCTCCCTCCACCTCCCCACCGTCTCTAGATTCGATCAGATGCTGAGGATGAACCAGGTGTTATAATAACCTACCGCATCACTGGCAAAGGAGCTACCGAGCCACCTATCAATCTGTTTATAATCGATCCTCAAACCGGTGAATTAAATATTACCGGAGAGGTGGACCGCGAAGTAAATGCAGTTTTCAAAGTAAGTTGCAAGTGATTCTCTATATTGGAAGAAAACTTGTCAAAACTCTATTGAGGTTCCAAATCCTTCAAATGCTGTGAGTATTGAGAGAAGTGTCTGTGCATCAGAATTAAACTCTAGTCAATTTAGAACCCCTACAGTGTGGAAACAGGCCATGCCACCCAACTTGCCCATGCCAACCCTCTGGAGAGCATCCCGTACAGACTTCTTACCCTATCCCTGTAACCCTGCATTTCCCATGGCCAATCCACTTAACCTGCACATCGGGAGGAAACCCAATCAGACACGGGGAGTACATGCAAACTCCACACAGGCAGCTGCCCCAGACTAGAATCGAACCCAGGTTCCTGGCAGTGCAAGACAGCAATGCTAACCACTGAGCCACTATGCTGCCCATTGTTCCTTGTACGTTTACAATTCTTGTTGATTGACTATTTAATCCAATTAATATTGATTTAAATGTCCCATTCACAAACATTCCCCATTGTGTTTTGATTTGATTTATTATTGTCACACATACCTAGGTACAGTGAAAAGTTTTGTTTTGCGTGCAGTACAGGCAGATCATACCATACAAAGTGCATGAGGGTTAAAGAACAGAGCGAGGAATACAATGTTATGGTTGCATAGAAGGTGCACAAAGAACGAGATCAACATTAGATTTGAAATTTGAGATGTCCATTCAGAAGTCTAGTAACAGCAGGGAAGAAGCTGTTCTTGAATCTGTTGGTATGTGTGTTTAAGCTTTTGTAGAGGTTGGAAGAGATTATAACTGGGGTGGGAGGGGTCTTTGATGATGTTGGCTGCATTCCCAAGACAGCGAGAAGCATAGATGGAGTCATTGGATGGAAGGTTGGCTTGTGTGATGGACTGGGTTGTATTCACAACTCCCTGTAGTTTCTTACAGTCCTGGGCAGACCAAGTTGCCAAATTAAGTTGTGATGCACCCAGATAGAATACTTTCTATAGTGTATCTATAAGAGTTGGTAAGATTCGTTATGGACATGCCGAATTTACTTAGCCTCCTGAGGAAGTACAGGTGTTCTTTGTTGCATTCTTTCATGTGTTCTGACTAAGAAGGCTAGTTTATCTACAGACACAGAAGTTTAGAGGAATTGGGGGTTGGGGGGATCTCCCAGAAACCGATAACATTTCTAATGGGACTAGGCTAGGTAAATAAAGGAAGGATGTTCCTTTTGACCGAGGGGAGTCAAGGACCAGGGGGTCACAGTCACTCAGAGATAGCAAGACCTAGAGTCAGTCAACGCAATGTGGAGCTGGAGGAACACAGCAGGCCAGGCAGCATCAGAGGAACAGGAAAGCTGACGTTTCGGGTTTACACCTTTCCTCAGGACTGGGGAGGGGGAAGGGAGCTGGGAAATAAATAGAGGAAGAGGATGGGGTAGAAGGTAGGTGGGATGGTGATAGGTGGATGCAGGTAGGGGGTAGTGGAGGTTGGTCAGTAGGAAGGATGGGGCAGATAGGTGGGAAAGAAGATGGACAGGTTGTGCCAGGTCAAGGAAGCGGGAATAAGGAGTAGGTCATTTAGGACTGAGATGAGGAGAAACGTCTTCACCCAGAGAGAGGGGAACCTGTGAAATTCTCTGTCGCAAAAAGCAGTTGAAGTCAAAACATCGAATGATTTCAAGAAAGTGTTAGATTCAGTTCTTAGAGCCGAAAGAATCAAAGGGTATGGGGAGAAAATGGGAACAGGGGACTGAGTTGGATGATCAGCCATTATCATATTGAATGGGGGAGAAGGCTTGAAGGGCTGAATGGCCTACTCATGCTCCTATCTTCTATGTTTCTATGATTTTGACTCTCAATAGCAACTATAAAGTCATATCTGAGATGCCGTAATATAATGAGTGATGTGGAGGTGACGGTGTTGGATTGGGATGGATAAAGTCAGAAGTTACACGACCTGATGAAGGAGCAGTGCTCCAAAAGCTTGTGATTGCAAATAAACTTGTTGAGCTGTAACCTGGTGTTGTGTGGCTTCTAACTTAATATAATGAATGCCCCAAAGCCTTTAAAAGAGTCAACAACCAAGTGCTAAGGAGAACTATTAAGGAAAATGACTAAAATTCGTGCTTGGGGAGATCATCTTTGAAAAGGCTGTTAAAGTTAGGAAAAGAGATGGACCAAAGCAACACATTTTGGGAGGATTTGAAAGCTTTGTTGAATGTCCTTGAGAAATTTGCAGGTGGTTTCAGGTTGAGGAACTGTAATTAGGTGGAGACATTGGAGAATTTATAGTCCTTGGAGCTGCGCAGATTAAAAGGAGATTTAATCGAGATGTTCAGGATCAGGAAGGGGTGAAATGGGGGTAAGTAAAGACAAACTAATATTCTTGAGTAGATTTGTAGCTCAGGTTGTGGATGCTGTGGTTGGTTTGCTTCGTCGGAGGCTGCACTGATGATGTTACCCAGCAGGGTAATGAAACGCCTGCAAAATAATGAACCAGCTCAGCAAGCGAACCAACCACAGCAAAGGCAAACTCTTCCAATGACTGAGGTCTTGGTAACCAAAGGGTGCTGACTGTTAAAAGAACATTTTTATACACGGATGGTGAAAGCACATTCAAAGGTCACTATCAAAATTGAAAAATACCATAAGGAGAAAATATTGCAGGGAAAAGGAGTGAAAGAACGGGCAGTGTCTCTACCAGATTTCTCTTCAAAAGGGCAGGCATAGACTTTACAGGGCTGAATAGCCTTCTTCTGCACTGTGCTATTCTGATAATATACAATCTGGGCAATTGGTTACTTGCAGACTGAGGTAAACAGATTTTTTTTTATCAGAGTAGGTGGTTATGGGGAAAAGACAGGAAAGTAGAGTTGAGGGTTATCGGATGAGCCATGATCTGCTTAAATGGCAGAGCAGACTTGATGGGCCGAATGGGCATCCAGGAGATGAAACCGAGTGGCTTTCACCTTGCCAAATTTTTGGAAGTTTTGCCTTCCCAAAACGTTAACCTTTAACTGCTAAGCAATTAGAGGATGGGTGATAAATGCCAGGCTGGTTCACTAATGTCCTTTAGGGAAGGAATCTGCCATCCTTACCTGGTCTGGCCTACATGTGACTCCAGACTCACAACAACGGGGTTGACTCTTAACTGCCCTCTGGGCAATGAGGGATGGGCAATACTTGCTGGCCTAGAAAGCGACAAGCACTTCCCATGAATAAATAATCAAAAAGGTCCTAACTCTAACCCAAAGTCTATCGCAGGTCCCAGGGTCAGTGACATGTATGTGTATTCGGATAGGAGACAGATGGTAAGTGCAAGAACTTGGATAGGACAATGAGATAACTATATAAATGGGGAAGGAAAATCTTTACTGGAGATTACAAACATCTTTCATGATATTTTATAAAATTATTTTGAGATTGTGATTGTGGTTTCTACTAAGTTTCTACAACATCAGAGAAGTGTCTTTGGTGAATCTCCCTTTAATATTTTCAGCTTACAGGCCAGGCCTATGATCAAAATCGAAAGCCAAGAGAGAAGCCAATAGAACTCAGCGTTAAAGTTTTAGACATCAATGATAATCCTCCAGTTTTTACAAAACAAGTCTTTCAAGGGAGTGTTGAAGAACAGAGTCCATTTGGTAAGTTATTTGCTTTTTGGTTTCTAAATTTGAGTTTGGCCAAAAGTCTGTTGTGAAGGATGTTGTTAAACCAGAAAGGGTATAGAAAAAAATAAACCAGGATGTTGCCGAGTATGGAGGCTTTGAACCATAAGGAGAGGCTGAATAGGTTGGGGCTCTTTTTTACCCCAGAGTGTCAGATGCTGAAGGGTGACCTTATGGAGGCTTATAAAATCATGAGGGGCATGGACAGGGGGAATAGTCAGGTCTTTTTCCAAGGGTGGGGAAGTCCTAAACTAGAGGGGTTAGCTTTAAGGTGAGAGGGGAAAGATTTAAAAAGGACCTGAGGGACAATGTTTTTCAGATAGAGGGTGGTGCATGTATGGAATGAGCTGCCAGAGGAGGTGGTGGAGGCTGGTACAATTACAACATTTAAAAGTCATCTGGATGGGTACATGAATAGGAAGGGTTTAGAGGGATAGAGCCAAACACAGGCAAATGGGACTAATTCACTTTCAGAAACCTGATTGCATGGATGAGTTGGACTGAAGGATCTGTATCAGTGCTTACTGACCAACAGTGGGTCCTGGTCAAACGGTGCCTCAATTCTCACACTTGCTTCCAAATCCCTCTGAGGTGTTGCCCTTCCCCTCCCACCCCCCCACCTTCAGTCCAACAAGTCTCTGAGTCATCCATGTTCCCCCATCTCTGGCCTTGTGTGCTTCACCATTTTAATTGCTCCATTGTTGGTGACCACGCCTTCAGTGCCTCAGCCCCAATCTTTGGAATTGCTTCCTATGCCTCACTACTCCATTACCTCTCTACCTCACTACCCCACTACCTTTCTACCCAACTACCCCACTACCTCTCTACCCCACTACCTCTTTACCTCACTACCCTACTACCTCTCTACCCCACCACCTCTCTACACCCACTACCCCACTACCTCTCTACCCCACTACC
>NC_063335.1:119171298-119190048 GCF_021869965.1 Rhincodon typus
AATCTTAAAAGTGAGATGCCAGGGAATTTCTTCTCCCAGATAATGTCTGGAATTCTCAATCACAGAGAGTTGAGGAGATCTGATCACTGGAAGTATTTAAAGAGAAGGCATTTAACTATTTAAAATCTCAGGGAACTAAGGGCTATGAGGAGCTGGATTGAAAGAGAGTTGAGGTCTAGAGCAGATTAGTGTGATCTTATACAATGATGGCGCTGGCCTGAGTGGACAAATGGTCTACTTCTGTTCCTGTTCCTTGTGTTTATTATGTTAAAGGTACTATTTAAATGAATTGTTGTTATTGGCAAAGGACATATTGTGTCTCACTTTGTTCTTGCTCTAAGGCATTAACACTTCAAGTTATAGCAGCCTTCCTGTGTGTGTGTGTGTGCGTGCATGCGTGTGTGTGTGTGTGTGTGTGTGTCTGTGTATGTATGTGTGTGTGTATGTGTATGTATGTCCGTGTGTGTATATTTGTGTCTGTGTTTGCATGGGTGTCTGTGTATATGTGTCTCTGTGTCTCTGTGTTTGCATGTGTGTGTGTGTGTGTTTGTGTGTGTCTATGTGTGTCTGCCTGTGAGTGTGTCTGCCTGTGAGTGTGTCTGCCTGTGAGTGTGTGTCTGTGTGTGCGTCTATGTGTGTGTCTATGTGTGTGTGTGTGTGTGTGTGTGTGTGTGTGTCTGTGAGTGTCCTCCAAAATTTAACATTTTTAGCTGGCTTATCATTCTGATGAATCTGTGCTGCAATTCTTTCAAGACCAGAGTATCGTTTCTGAGGAGAATGTGTCTGGAACTGAATGCAGGGGAGGCATGTTTCTGTTTGTCCGAGAAGGTTCACTTGAAATAATGCAATCTCTGTTTAAAAGTCAGCATTGTTTGCTTCCCTGTAGGCACCTCTGTATTACAGCTGACTGCAACTGATGCTGATGAAGGGGAGAATGCCATGATCCATTACAGGATCATAAACCAAGGTAGCAGAGCGGAATTTACTGCAACAGCAAATGGAGAAGTTAAAGTTACAAAGCCGAACCTTGACCGTGAAGTGAGTGAAACCTGTTTTGTGTGAGCTGGTTAACATTAACTATCAGGCTTACAATGGGTTAGCATGTTGAGTTAGTCTGTTAAACTCTTGCTGCCACATACCCAAATCTCAATGGACTGTGAAGGTAGATGTTGAAAGGGTGTTTCCTCTTGTCAGGAAATCTAGAAAGCGGAGCGCAATTTCAACCTGACAGATCTCCCATTTAAGCAGGAGGTGAGGAGGAATTTCTTCTCTCTGAGAATTTTTTAGTGTTGTGACCAAGGGAGGGAAAACATCCCGGAATATATTTAAGGCCAAGTTAGAGAGAGATGTTTGATCGGTGATGAAGTACAGGCTTACTTGGGGGCAGGGGAGGGGGTGAGGTCCCAAACTCTGGCTCAGAAGGTCCAGGTTCAAGTCCCCACCTGCCTCAGGCACGTGTCATTAGCATGTCTGAAAGGTTGAAAGTGGAGTCAAGATGAGGATCAGATCGGCCTTAATTCTATTGAAAGCAAGGCAAACTTGATGGGTATTATTGGCAATAAAGCAAGGATCATACCCCTAGATCAATGAGCCGTGTCTTCATTGGGGTGACACGGTGGCTCAGTGGTTAGCACTGCTGCCTCACAGCACCAGGGACCTGGGTTTGATTCCAGCCTCAGGCAACTGTCTGTGTGGAGTTTGCACATTCTCCCCGTGTCTGCATGGGTTTCCTCCGGGTGCTCTGGTTTCCTCCCACGGTCCAAAGATGTGTATGTCAGGGTGGATTAGCCATGCTAAATTGCTCATAGTGTTCAGCGATGTGTAGATCAGGTGGGATAAAGGGGTAGTGGGATACTTTTCGCAGGATCAGAGCAGAAGGGCCTGTTTCCACGCTGTAGGGATTCTATTCTAGGATAAACCTGTTGGACGATATCCTGACGTCTTGTGACTTCTGACATTATATACAAGGACACTGTCAATTTGAAGGTTGACATTTATCAACTCAGATGTAACTGGATGAACCTATCTTAAACTAACCAGAGGCTGGGGACGGTGACCTTATAGAGGTTTATAAGATCATGATGGGCACAGACAGGGTGAATAGCCAAGGTCTTTTTCCCAGGGTAGGGGAGTCCAAAACAAGAGGGCATAGGTTTAAGGTGAGAGAGGAAAGATTTAAAAGGGACCAAAGGGGCAACTTTTTCATTCAGAGGGTGGTGCGTGTATGGATGGTGCTGCCGGAGGAAGTGGCGGAGGCTGGTACAATTACAACATTTAAAAGGCATCTGGATGGGTATATGAATAGGAAGGGTTTAGAGGGATATGGGCCAAATGCTGGCAAATAGGAGTAGGTCAGATTGGGATGTCTACTCGGTGCGGACAAGTTGAACCAAAGGGTCTTTTTGTGTGATGTATAACTCTGTGACTATAACATTTGCCAGAAATACATCCCCAAACCCTTTTTATGCTGTTTCTTATTAAGACCCAGGATTTCTATAGTTTCATTCTTGAAGCTCGTGATCTGAGAGGGAAAAGTCAAGGACTCAGTGCGACAGCAACAGCTCAGATCAAGATTTTAGATGTTAATGACAATATCCCCACTGTGAAATATTTTGAGGTAAGATTAACTCTGACACAGCTTTCTTTTAAGAAAGGCAGCAAATAAAACTGATCATGGGCAATCATTTCAAACTATGCAGAACCCTTTTTTTTTCTATGGTATTAAGGGAAGTCAGTAGTTTTAAATTGAAGCTTGCAGCACAGCAACCATTCAATATGTGAAGCTCGACACCATCCAGGACAAAGCAGCCTATTTGATTAGCACCACATCCACAAATATTCACTCCCTCCATCACCGACGCTCAGTAGCAGCAGTGTGTACTATCTACAAGATGCACTGCAGAAATTCACCAAAGATCCTCAGACACCACCTTCAAAACCCACGACTACTTCCATCCAGAAGGACAAGTTCAACAGATACATGGGAACACCGCCCCCTGCAAGTTCCCTTCCAAACCTCTCACCATCCTGACTTGGAAATATATCGCCATTCTTTCAGTGTCGCTGGGTCACAACCCTGGAATCCCCTCCCTCAGGACATTGTGGGTCTACCTACAGCACATGGACTGCAGCGGTTCAAGAAGGCAGCTCACCCCCACCTTCTCAAGGGGCAACTAGAGACGGTGAAATAAAATGCTGACCCAGGCAGCAACGCCCATATCCCATGAATGAATAAAACAAATCTGTTCCGTCCTAGTGTTTATGCTGTGCATGAGCCTCCTCCCACCCCTCTTCATCTCACCTCAGAAATAAATCCTTTTCTTTTCTCTGTTGTGTGTTTGCTACATTCCTCATCAAAAATATCTATGCCATTCCCCTCAACCAAGTTGCACATATTTCCCCCTCTCTGGGTAAAATGGTTTACGCTGAACCCCAAATTGGATTAATCAGTGATGTTGCATACTGATAGCCCCTCATCCTGCTGTCACCCACAAATGAAAACATGTCCTTCATGCCTCGGGATGTTATTACTTCCAAGGCACTATATAAAGGTAAGTTGAAGTTTGTGTTGTCAACTCTATCGGACTCATTCAAAATATTTTAAAACCACTCTCGGGTCACTCCTGAGTTTTTTAATTTATTTATTTTCCTCTGTCCTGTGGGCACCTGAAAGGGAAATTCACAGCTTCAGGAATCCTTTATTGCATTAGAATTCTTAAACCCATTCGCATGATTCTTGTCAGCCTGTTAAAAAGTTATGCTGTTGCGCTCTTTTGAGGTTTCCCAACCTATTTTAATCAGCCTCATTTTAGCACTGTAAATAATGTTACTCCTGTTCTCTGCTTAGCATGAAATTTTAGTGTGGAAATGTCTTCAGAAGTTTAACAAGCGTTTTTGTACCTCAGTGTGCATGTGCCCATTCCCAGCAATAATCTTCCACTTTCTATCTTCCTAGCTGTATACTTTTGTCAAGGCCAGTTGTGGTAAGAGTGACTGTGGATTCAGGATGGTCACTTTTGACACGCATTCTCTGTGACCCAAGGTTGTACAGAGAAGCACAGCATTTCTCTCTCTTTTTAAATGGAAAACATTCTCAGCTCAATTGGAAATCTGGAGATATACCACCATATTTTGCATTTAACCTAGAAGGGTTAATTGACATTGTGAGATAGGGTCCACCCATCAGAATCCTGGGCAGAGCTGAGCACAGAGTGTTAATGCGTCTCTGCTGGTGCTTTGTTGCTAAGTTGCTAATGATAATGTGTACATTGAACATCATGTCTTACAAGAGATCTCAGATGCAATGCTACTAGGTATCACTGCCACGATTGAATCTGTTGACTGCACTGTTGGTTTGTAATGCTGAGTGATACCGTAGGTTCAAGCATAGAAAAAAGGAACAGGAGGAGGCCATTTGGTCCTTCGAACCTGCTCTGCCATTCAATATGATCATGGCTCATCATCCAACTCAGTCCCCTGTTCCTGCTTTTCCCCCCATATCCTTTGATCCCTTTAGCCCCAAGAACAGTACCTAACTCCTCCTTGAAAACATCCAATGTTTTGACCTCAACCACTTTCAGTGGCAGAGAATTCCACAGGCTCACCACTCTCAGGGGGAAGATATTTCTCCTCATCTCAGTCCTCAGTAGCCTACCCCGTATCCTTAGACTGTGACCCCCTGGTTCTGGACTCCCCTGGTTGTTGGGAACGTCCTTCCCTGTGTTTACCCCTATCTAGTGCTGTTGGAATTTTATAGGTTTCTATGAGATCCCTCCCTCGTTCCTGTGAACTCCAGTAAACAATTCTCTAACAAATCCAAACCTCTCTCCGTACATCAGTCCTGGATCCCATGAAGCAATCTGGTTCAGTTTGTGCACTGGCTGAGGTCACCATGAAGATCCTTCCTCTATAGTTCACCCCTTGTCTGAGGTGTAGTGACCAATACTTCACTCTCACACTATCTATCAAGATTGAGTCTGTCTGCTGCTATAAGACTTTGTGTTGGCATCCTTATCCACTCGGATATCAATAGAATCATAAAATCCCCGCACTGTAGAAAGAGACCATTCAGTCCATACCCACCTTTCAAAGGGCATCCTACCCAGACCCAGCACCCCTTACCCTATCCCTGAATTTCCCTGTGGCTAATCCACCCAGCCTACACATTCTTGGACAATTTGGCATGGTCAGTCCACCTAACCTGTATATCTTTGGGATGCAGGAAGAAACCCACACAGACACAGGGAGAATGTGCAAACTCCACACAGACAGTTGCCCAAGGGTGGTAATTGAACCCAGGTCCCTGGCACTGTGAGGCAGCAGTGCTAACCACTGAGCCACCATGCCTCCCACAGAGATTAGACAAATCTAATGAAGAATGACTGATGGGAGTGTATCTGCTAAAAGTCCCACGGTTCTAACCAGCTGTCCATTCAGACAGATCCCTTTACAATATAACCACTGATTTGTTTCGAGAAGATTATTTTCAATGAAGCAAATTTTCATGATTTCTTTTTCAGTACGAATTAAGCGTGAAAGAAAATGTGAAAAATATCCAATTGATACGCATAAAGGTATTAGATAAGGATGAAGAGTTCAGTGATAATTGGTTGGCACACTTTGATATTATTGAAGGCAATGAAGGCGAGTATTTCAGGATTGAAGTCGATAATCGAACAAATGAGGGAATTTTGATTAATCAGAAGGTAAACTTGTAAACCACATTTACTCAATTTTATTTCGTGGGATTTGAGCACTTGTATTAAGGCTGGTCCATCCCTAATTCCCCTTGAACTGTGTGGTTTGAGGCCATTTCAGAGTCAGCCATTTTGCTGCAGACTCACATGTAGGCCAGACTAGGTAAGGATGTCAGATTTCCTTCCCTAAATGGCATTAATGAGCCAAATAAATTTTTTCCCCGACAATTGGCAATAGTTTCACAGTCATCATTAGACCCTTAATGTCAACTTTTTGTTCGTAATGAATTTAAAATTAAATGCCACGGTGAGATTTGAACCTGAATCTGTCTGGTTTAATAATCCAGCATTAACACCATTAGGCCATTCGCTCCTTGAGGAAGTTGAGTGGACTGGGAGGAGGAGAAGTACAGTTTCTTAAGAATAATAACACAGCTAAGAATTTACTTATGAAATTATGAGGCAGGTAACAATACCTGGCAGATGATGGCCCAGTGTTATTATCGCTAGATTATTAATCCAGAGACTCAGGTAATGTTCTGCGGACCCAGATTTGAATCCTGCCACAAGCAGAGGGTGGAATTTGAATTCAATAAATATCCGAGATTAAAAAGTCTAATGATGATTGTCATCATTGCTGATTGTCAGGAAAAATCCATCTGGTTCATTAATGTCCTTTAGGGAAGGAAACTGCCATCCTTACTGGTCTGACCTACATGTAACTCCAGACCCACAGCAATGTGGTTGACTCTTAGCTGCCCTCTAAGCAATTAGGGATGGGCAATGAATGCTGGCCTGGCCAGCGACCATCCCATGAATTAATTAAAATTAGGTTTCTACTCCTTTGAATATGTAAAATTAATGATTGATTTAATTGCATTGTTAAGATGGGAAAAGGATTTGATAGAATTGGTAAGGAAAAGCGATCCTCTCTCCATGGGGTGGGAGTCCAAACAGGGGAATGTAATTGTAAAATCAGAGGCAGGCCATTAATGTGTGATATCAGGAAGTACTTGTTTGCAATAAAGGAAATAGATTCTGGAACTCAACCCACTCCAAATGTGAAAAGTCCCATTAGGGCTGGGGTCAACTGAATGTTGTAAAACTTGGGTAAATATTTAAGGTGTAGTGTTAAAGGCTCGTGACTTAAGGTGGGCGTGTGGAGTTAAGATACAGTTCAGCGCCAAACTTAACAAAATGGTGGAACAGACCAAGGGGCTGAATGACCTCCTCCTTTTCCCATGTTTGTTAGTACAACAGAATAAATGAATACGTTGAATCATAGAATTTTGTAGTACAGATGGAGGCCATTCAACCCATCATGTCTGTACCAGCTCCTGAAACAGCTTCCCAGCTGGTCCCAATATCCAGCCCTAACTCCGATGATGTCATTGATTACTTTTATTCTGATTTGGTCAGAATTCTTCCCCATTTTCTTTTTGTTGAATTTCCTCCATTTTCACTGCCTTCTCTTCAACCATGTCCAGGAACTGAACTATGAAGAAGTGAAACAGGTGAATTTGGTTATTCGGTTGGGTAACAAGGCACCATTCCACAGCTCGGTCTCTACAAGCAGCATCTTAAAGCCTATTAAAGTAAAACTCATAGTGGCAGACGTGACAGAAGGTTATGAATTTAGACCCTCAAAATGGATGGTAACAGTTACAGAAACTATCACCAGTAAGCTGGTTAATAAAGTGCTGGGGAAGTATCCTGCTGTTAGTGCTGATACTGGCAAACAGAGCAAAATGACCAAGTAAGTAATGGTTCTGTTGTTCGTTTTGTAGAATTTTGTTTCAAAAAAAGCACATCCAGCCAAAAAGTTTCAACCGTATTTCACAACATTCATGACAGGTACGCCAAGGATGTTGATGCTGCTAACTGGTTAGTGATCAACCCTGACACTGGGGAGGTTACTTTCAATGGCGTCCCCGATCGAGAGTCTAGCTATGTGACTAATGGGACATACACTGCAACCATATTGGCCATAAATAATGAACGTAAGTAGATGAAGAAATACTAACTCGAATTTTAACATGTATCAATAAACAAAGATGTGGAGGTGCCGTTGTCAGACTGGGGTGAACAAAGTCAGGAGTTACACAACACCAGGTTGACACCAAGTCAACGTCACCTGATGAAGGGGCAACGCTCCGAAAGCTTGCGATTTCAAATAAACCTGTTGGACCATAACCTAGTGTCACGTGACTTCTGACTCCATAAACAAAGGTGAAGTTACCATAGTGTTACCAGACCATAGGCTGCCCTCTCGTTAGAGGCCACAGAGAGATGGTGGGAGGTGGTTTAACCTGAGGGTCACCACACCTCAGGCGAGGTGGGGGTGGGGGGCAGCGGTTGAGAAGCAGAGTCTTTCATGGAATTGGACCCATGCTGTTGGTGTCACTCTCTGCATTGCAAACCAGCTGTCCAGCCAACCCCCCTCCCCCCCCCCCCCCCCCCCCATTAATAAGCACAAATACACTAAAATGAAAGCAAAGCGCTGCAGATGCTGGCGATCTGAAATCAAAACAGAAAATGCTGGAGAAACGTTGCGGGTCTCCGGAGGGAGAAATAGAGGTAACATCTGAGCCTGATATGACTCTTTTCTGGAACTTAAGAAAACAATACACTCTTCAAATTCTATTTCCGTTTTGGTGGTATAACTATAGCATTACTTTTCTGCCAGTGTTTACAGGATGGTGCTAATTAAATCAGATATTATCTACTGATAAGCAAGTCCAATAATGATAGATTTATGAATGGAAATGATTTAGAGATGGCTCCTGACAATGTCAAAAGATGGGACTGTGATTGTTTCTTGTTCCAGTGTGGGATTGTCCTTTAGGAAGGAAAATTGTTGGTACATTGTCTTTGAAACAAATTGGTTGTCACGATATACTTATGCCATGCGTGTTTATAAAATATTTTAGGTTTTCAACTATAAGGTTTAAAATGAGTTTACCGTAGAACATAGAGCAGTACAGCACAGTACAGGCCCTTCAGCCCACGATGTTGTGCCGACCTATTATCCTACGAAGATCAATCTACCCTGCATACCCTACATTTTACTATCCTACACATGCCTATCCAAGCATTGTTTAAAAGTCTGTAAAGTATCTGACTCCACTACCACTGCCGGAAGCGCATTCCACGCACCCACCAATCCCTGTGTGAAGAACCTACCTCTGACATCTCCCCTATGCCTTCCTCCAATCACCTTAAAATTATGCCCCCTCATAATAGTCATTTCCACCCTGGGAAAAAGTCTCTGACTATCCACTCTATCTATGCCTCTCATCATCTTGTAAACCTCTATCAAGTCACCTCTCATCCTTCTTCGCTCCAATGAAAAAAACCCTAGCTCCCTCAACCTTTCCTCATAAGACCTGCCCTCCAGTCCAGTCCAGGCAGCATCCTGGTAAATCTCCTCTGCACCCTCTGTAAAGCTTCCACATCTTTCCTATAATGAGGTGACCAGAACTGAACACAATATTCCAAGTGTGGTCTAACCAGGGTTTTATAGAGCTGCAGCATAATCTCACAGCTCTTTTAAATTCAATTCCCCTGCCAATGAAATATCTTGCATTCTCCAGAAGAAGTTTGTTCCACGTGACACTGAGTGTGTGGACTTTTCTACTGATCACAAACTCGGCATTACAGGTCGATAGTTTAGGACTGAAATGCAGAGAAATTAATTCACTCAAACCATTGTGAATCTTTCAACGTATTTGAGCCTGGGGCAGACAGAGCCTAGTACTCACAGGGGTTGTAGCTTTTACCATTCAATCATTTGGGATCAGTTCCATTTTTGATTGAAGAAATTAGGAGATATCGTCTGTTGTTAACTGGAAGCTTTTGTCGTTATTTTGTGATAAGTTCATCTTATTTCTAAAGAAAGTACAAACTAGTCCACATTTTAGCTGCTACTTTTTGTACACCTTGAGGGTTTGTGTTCTCTGTACATGTTGATTTCAAGGCAAATGTTTATAAGCAGCGGACTCATCAAAGACTGTTGAACTTCTAACTTATTCCTTTGTTTTTTATAGTTTAAACTATGGAAGACTTTAATGTAAACTATTACCTATTTCTTTATTTTTCTGCTATTTTATGAAGCAATGGTTAACTTTGTAACTCTCATTTCTCTTACTACTTTATACCTAAGCTTTTTTTTTGTACCTGGGTACCTTGCGCCTAAGATGGCACCATATGTGGCGACATTATACACTTTTCACTGTACTCCTGTGCTCCTGGACTTGAGTACACGAGACGATAAAATCTAAAATCTAAAAGAAACTGAAAAATCATCGCAAAACTTTAATTATGGTTTCGGTGTCAATCTGAGCAACGTTTCTTTTTCCTCCGCTGTCTTTGTCTTTCCTTTCTCAGATACTCCAGCCTCAACTTCCACAGGAACCATTGTTATTCGAGTGCAAGATGCCAATGATCATTGGCCAAACTTTGTGGATTTACATCCGTGTATGTGTGGCAATGCAAAGTCCTTGAGCCTCACTGCTTTTGATGCAGATGGACCTCCGTATGCAGCCCCTTTCCAGTTTAATCTAGACTCTAATACGAAGTGGAAATTAGGTCATACTAATGGTAAGACATGATAGTGACCTTAGTTTGAGGAGAATGATTTTTCTTAAAGAATCTTCATTTACTACTTTAGTGTAGGCAGTGATGTCACTGGATTCGCAAACTGCACAGGCCTAGGTTAATGCTCTGGGGACACAGGTTCAAATCTCAACAGGGCTGCTCGTGGAATTTTAAATTCACTTAGTAAAATCTGGAGTTAAAACTATCCCAGTAATGGTGCCCATGAACATATCACTGATTGTTGTAAAAACACATCTGCTTCACCCAGCCTCTTAGGGAAGGAAATCTGCAGTCCTTACCTGGTCTGTCCTACAAGTGACTCCAGACCCACAGCGATGGGGCTGACTCTTAACTGCCCTATGAAAAGGCCCTAGCAAGCCACTCAGTTCAAGGGGCAATTGGAGATGGTCCAGTGCTGAACTGGCCCTGCCAGAGATGTCTACAACCCATTGTTCCTCGACATACACATTTAAATCCTGATCATAACCCGATAGATTCCTAGAAACATGAACACACAAATTAGGAGCAACAGTAGGCCACTGAGGCCCCTGAGCATATTCAGCCATGCAATAAGATCATGGCTGATCTGATTGTAACCTCAAATCCCTGCTCTCATGCGCCCTTTCTCGTGGTATGTTTTAGTTTTTACTGACTCTCCATTCTACCGAAACGTCTCACCCCATTGTGCTACAGTGAACTTTCTGTGCCACCAATCTGCCCATTCCATCAACATGTCAATGTCCTTTAGAACTTCTACATTGTCCTCCTGACTGTTTACAATGCTCCCAAGTCTTGTGTTCTGTGCAAACGTTGAAACTGTCTAATGCTCACCAATAATTAAAATGTATCAGAAAAAACAAGGGTTCCAATCCTGACTCCTAGGAAACGTCACCATAAACCTTCCTCCAGCCTCAAAAATATCCATTGATTATTACTGTTTCTTTCCCAACACTCAGCCAGCTCTTTTTATACCATGACCTCACCACACTGTTGTGTGGCACTACTCCTACCTTGGACGTAACATCTTAACTGTTGAAGTTCTTAATGATCCTTCAGTTGAGTGGTAGAATTTGTATAGGTTAAAACCAAAGTTAATTTTTAAACCGTTCATTCCTTCAAGCAAGGTTAGATTTCACACCTAATGCTCCACTTTCTTAAGATGGTTACAAATCATGAATTTAGTAATGAAGCTTTTAATTACACAACATTTTATTTATGCATATTTTTTAAGAAAAAGTTTGATATAATTCTTAGGACTAAATGGATTAAAGGGAATGAGGAGAAAACAGGAACAGGAGACTGAATTGGGTAATCAATTGGCTATGATCATATTGAATGGCGGAGCAGGCTCGAAGGGCCAAACACCTAACCCTGCTCCTGCTTTCTTATTCACCCCAACTCCCTATTTTCTGCATATAAACTGATGTTTTCCCAGCCACCATCAGTTCTGAGGAAGGGTCACCAGACCCGAAATGTTAACTCTGTTTTCTCCTCCACAGATGCTGCCAGACCTGCTGAGCTTTTCCAGCAATTTTATTTTTGCTCCTGCTCCTACTTTCTTTGTTCCTGTGTAAAAGTGGAAAGCCCTTTTTATTTATTTATTCACAAGTTGTGAGTGTTGCTGGCTAGGCCAGTCCCTAATTGCCCCTTGAGAAGGTGGGGGTGAGCTGCCTTCTTGAACCATTGCAGTTCATGTGCTGTAGGGTTGACCCACAATGCCCTTAGGGAGGGAATTCCAGGATTTTGACCCAGTGACACTGAAGGGACGGGCGATACATTTCCAAGTCAGGATGATGAGTGACTTGGAGGGGAACTTGGAGGGGGTGGTGTTCCCATGTATCTGCTGCCCCTATCCTTTGACATGGTGGTGGCTGTGTGAGCAATGCTATGCTCTCAATGACTAACACTTTCAATCCTTTCTTTAAAGCAACTAGCATGGAGCTGATTCCTGTCGGACATTTATGGCCTGGAATATTTACTGTACCGATATCTATCAAAGATAACGATGGAAATGGGCACTTGGTAAACCTCAATGTTCACGTCATTGATTGCCATGAGGTCAACACATGCAGGACAGAGAAATTATTCCTGTCACCAAAGGCATACCTTGGTGCTGCTGCTGTGGGTCTCATGGTGTTGGCCTTACTGCTGCTCCTGCGTAAGTATGAAATGATTGATAGCCCTCAGCTATCATTGTAACCCAGTTTGCCGTTGTGACAAACTAAAATTGATCTTTTTGCAACTGTGTTTCAAAATCATCATCCATTGGCTTGTCTAATCTCTCGATTCAGAAAGAGAACAGCCAGCCCTTCATAGCGGGAGTAAGAACTGCCGATGCTGGAGTCAGAGATAACACACAGTGTGGAGCTGGATGAACACAGCAGGCCAGGCAGCATCACAGGAGCAGGAAAGCTGACATTTTGGGTCTGGACCCTTCTTCAGAAATGGGGGATGGGGAAGGGAGCTCAGAAATAAATAGAGAGAGGAGGGGTGGGGCTGGGGAAGGTAGGTGGGATGGTGATAGATGGGTGCAGGTAGGCAGTGGTGGGGATTGGTCAGTGAGGTGGGAGGGGTGGATAGGTGGGAGAGAAGACGGACAGGTCAAGGGGATGAGAGGGAGGGATGGTCATGAGATGAGGCCAGGAGTGGGGAGATTTTGAAACTAGTAAAGCCCACATTAAGACCATTGGGCTGTAGGCTCCCGAGGTGGAATATGAGATGCTGCTCCTCCAGTTTGTGGGCGGCGTCATTGTGACACTGGAGGAGACCCAGGATGGACATGTCACCCAGGGAGTGGGAGGGGGAGTTGAAGTGGTTAGCAACTGGAACGTGTTGTCATTTGTGGCGAACCGAGTGCAAGTTCTCTTCAAAGCAAGCCTCCACTTGGTCTCACCGATGTAGAGGAGCCCTTCATACCTGTGCTTCTTCTTTGAATGATCTTTGTAATTCGTCCTGCTTCCCTGGAGTCGGACAGATGTGTCCTTTTCAAAGTGTTGAAGTCCAGCAAATTTTTTATTAACCAGGAGTGTGCCAGTTGATCAAATATCCCAGCTAATCGAAAGGTCCACATACTCAGTGTAAAAACACAGACTATGTAACAGAAACATAATGCAGCAGGTACACACATCAATGTTATACTTTACAGCATAGCTCACTTAAATAAGTGAAACTATATACTATGTATATTTATATATATAAAATATATATATTTATATATATATAAAATCATCACAAATAATAAAGCAACTTTGCCTTAAATAAAACTTACTGGCAGAGAGCCTTCTCAGTCACACCCTCATCTGACCACTCGGAGATCGCAATAATGCAGTAAACTGTAGTACGTACAGTTCTGGTCGTCACATTACCAAAAGGATGTGGATGCTTTGGAGACGGTGCAGAGGAGGTTCACCAGGATGTTGCCTGGTATGGAGGGCGCTAGCTATGAAGAGAGGTTGAGTAGATTAGGATTATTTACATTAAAAAGATAGAGGTTGAGGGGGCACCTGATTGAGGTCTACAAAATCATGAGGTGTATAGACAGGGTGGATAGCAAGAAGCTTTTTCCCAGAGTGGGGGACTCAATTACTCGGGGTCATGATTTCAAGGTGAGAGGGGAAAAGTTTAAGGGAGATATGCGCGGAAAGTTCTTTACACAGAGGGTGGTGGGTGCCTGGAACGCATTGCCAGCGGAGGTGGTAGAGGCAGGCACGATTGCTTCATTTAAGATGTATCTAGACAGATACATGAATGGGCAGAGAGCAGAGGGATACAGATCCTTGGAAAATAGGCGACAGGTTTAGACAGGGGATCTGGATCGACGCAGGCTTGGAGGGCTGAAGGGCCTGTTCCTGTGCTGTAATTTTCTTTGTTCTTTGTTCTTTGTATATCTTTTACCGGTTTATTGAGAGTGCCAGTTCATAAGGTGCCTGTTAAACCAATCTTTGCTGTATTTCCCTTTTGCAAGTTCCTGTTGCATCTACTCCCCAGTTCTCGATCATTCCAACTTGATGCTTAATGTGAGCTCTCCCCCGTCTTTGTCTCCCCTGGATGCTGTCCATTGGTGTCATCCCTCTCCTCCCTTGTTCGGCTCTTTTGTTATTGAGCCGACTGCAGCCAGAATAATTTCCAGCCATGGTTTCTCTTCACACTCCTGCTTGGCTTGAGGGAAACAATGACCTTGTCACTCAGCGAGTAACGCAGAGCAGCAACCTAATCTTCTATACTCACAAGTTCAAATCCTGTTGTGTAAGGCAATGGTTCTGAAGGAGTTAAATGTTTGTGTAACACTGAGCTCCACCCAATCTGATGATGTCACACACTCTGGGTGGAGGCGGTGTTGAGTTCTGTGTGAGTTCGCAGAGACAGCAGGGAGCCCTCAGTAGTTAGGCTTGGCTGAACCAATGTGAATCAATGCTATCATGCAATAAATTATCTCGATATGCAAATCAAGTCCCTCTTCTATTTAGCCTTAGACTTGGGCACTACCTGGATTTACATCTGCCACTAATAATTAGTCAGGCCCTAAACTCAGCATAAAGCAAGGAGGACATGGAGAGAGGCTTTTCACCCCCTCACTCCTTTCATAAGTGTGAGGACTGGAGTAAATAATTATTGACAAGAGAGACACATTCTGGAAGCTTTTCATCCAGAATTCATCAGGGCAAATGCAAGAATGCCAACTTTTCAAATGATCACAACAATTTAAACTTCAGGAGAACAGGGTGCTTATTGGCCAAGGAGAAATTATAGGCTCCTGGGTGATTCAGAAGAGTTGCGAGGCTGGAACATATAGTTTGCAGAGAATGTGTCTCTGAATGCAAATGTTTGCCACTTCTGTTGAGTGTAAATGAGACACCAGACAAGCTCAACTGCGTGTCTTAAATGGCTCATTTGTGTAACTACTAATACATTCTGGATTGTTCAGCAAGTTGCTGAGACATGCTTTGCTTTGGATTTTGTGAGCATGAGCTGGCCAAGAACAGTCTTCCCCCTACCCACAACTGAAGAAACAGGCTCTTTGACCCAATCAGCCAATCATTTCTTTTGTTTGTTTATATAAATTCATAGTTTAATGTCATTAGTTGGGTTCTCGAGGCTTGATTGTTTAAATTGTGACTTTACAGTTGTTCCTTTGTTGCTACTGTTTTGTCAATGTGGTGGTGGAATGAGGAAACGAGGATTCTTTGTGATACCGTCTGAGCCTGTGGGATCCCTCACAAAATGCAACTTTGAAGGTGGAGGGCCTGTCGACACGGTTTGTAATCTCAACCATTTCAAATCCACTCTTCGTCTTTAGTCAGTTGTGGCAAACAAAGCCCCTTCTCTGGTGGAGAAATGGTGGTGTGATTGACTAGTAATCTGGGGTCTTACAGCAATGTTCTTGGAGTGGGGGTTGGTCTATGGGTGTTGGAGAGGAGCTATGGGCGTAGGTGTGGGGGAAGGTTCCGGCTTTGGGGTGGGCCCCGGGTGTGGGGTTAGGGCACTGGGTACGGGGTGGAGGAGGTGTTCTGCATTCGGGGGAGGGTCACTCTGGATATGGGGTGGAAGAGGTGCTTTGGGTTTCTGGGAGGGGCTGTTGGTTTGAGGGAGGGTCTCTGGGTGTGAGGTAGGGGCTCTGTGTGGGGTGGAGGAGGTGCTCTGAGTTTGGGGGTGGGGCTGTGGGTTTGGGGGGTCTCTGGGTACAGGGTTTGAGAAAGGCTCTGAGAATGGGGGTGGGGTTCTGACTGGGGGATGGTAGGGACTGAGGGTGCAGTGTTTGAGAAGGGCTCTGGGTGTGGGGGAGAGTCTCTGGGTGTGGGGGGGGGTCTCTGGGTGGGAGGGGGGAGGGTCTCTGGGCGCATAGTGTAGGCTGGGGTTGTGGGAGTCTAAAAGGTGACAGCTGTGGGGTGAGGGCTCACCATAGATTATGGTATTAGGTTGGGTGGGGGCAGTGTCAGGATGGGGGTTAATTAATGTAGGGTTTTAGTTGGGACCAATGGGGACAAATTGCCTCGGGTTGGGCGTGAGTCACATTACATGGGCCAATGCGAATATTTCCCAAATACGAATCTGTGCCAAAATTACCCCGTTCCTTATCCATTTTAGCCAGCTCCTGTACAACTGCTTCATACCTCAGGGTCCATTTTCGATGAGTAATGCCATGAATCTGTTATCAGTTCATTGGTAGCTGGTGTTAAATGTATCCATAATGTGCAGCCTACATGTTTATTAAAAAGTTGCTACCAATTATCTAATGAAAGTCAACTATGTGGTTCACATTTCTTTCAAAGATATTTTAGAAACAACTTGTTCAGAGGTTCGAGTAAACTGAGCCCTCTTGTCCATAGGTAGGGAAACCATTACCGTACCATTACAACCTCCTACACATTTATTACATTGAGCTCACAGGCAGCGAGGGATGGATAATAAATGCTGGCCCAGCCGCATCCTATAAATGCATTAAATGAAAGATAGAGCTGGATTCATTGCATTTCTCTGCTATTAAATACGATCGTGGTTGATGCTTTGTCTCAACTCTACTTTCCCACCTGCTCCCGACATCTTGTGATTCTCTGAGACACAAAGGTCTGTTTATCCTGGCCTTAAATATCTGCACAAACCTCACCCCACCGCCCGAAACAGGAAATTCCGAAGATTTGCAATCCTTTGAATGAGGTAATTTCTCCCACCTCAGTTCCTTTGTCCTGAGACAGTGCCCCTGTGTTTTAAATTCCCCTGCTGGGAGGAGGGAGGGTGGCGGGGGATAGCCCCCTACAGTGTCTACCTTGTAAAGCCCCTTCAGAACTTAATCTATTTCAGTGAGGTCACCTCTCATTCATCTAAATTACAAAGAATATAGGGCCACCTCATCATAAGGCAACCCATCCTACATCCCTGGGACCAGGATTCACTGGGTTCTTCTTTGTAATTCTACAAAATGACCTGACTGATATCTGAGTATTGGTGCATTTAGGGAACTTATGCCTATTGTAAGTCACAAATGCGTTTACGTTTGTCACAGATGGTGCCAGTCATTTCTCACGGCGGTAAAGCAGGAATAATTCAAACAACGGTAAGCTTTGATGGAGCAGGAGCTGGAAGAAGCGCAGTTTCCACTGATTTCATAGGATCTGGTGATGTCGTACGATCTGGTGGCATAGAAATGTCTAAATTCGATGAGACGTTTGAGAAACAGATGAAGTGGGAGGAGGAAGAAGACAAACACCATGTTTCCAAAACAACTTCGAGTCAATTGGTTCCCATTTGGAATGAGAGAGTTTGGCATGGTGTCCCTGGAACCTTGGCAGGGGGTCCAACTTGCAGTCAATTCTCATCTGGTGAAAAACTGTGGGAAGGTTCTTGTAAAACTTTCATCGATGAATACATCCGTAAGGTAGGCAGTGGTCATCTCATCGTAACCTACCTTTGTGGGGTGACATGCTCTGAACATCACATACAACAACATGGGCCAGTAAACTGGACAGAGGGATGGTATCCATTAACAGGACGAGGCCTGTAGTACCTATGCTGGCCCTAGGAATGACCTACCAATCCGTCCCACTTACTTACTGTTTCCCCATATTAATGTACTAATCCAATTCCCTTTCATGAGCTATCATCAAATTTCCAATTCCACTTCAGGGGAATTGAGTGTAAGAGCTGTGAGGTTATGCTGCCGCTCTATAAAACTCTAGTTAGACCACACTTGGAATATTGTGTTCAGTTCTGGTCGCCTCATTATAGGAAGGATGTGGAAGCTTTAGAAAGGGTGCAGAGGAGATTTACCAGGATGCTGCCTGGGACTGGAGGGCAGGTCTTATGAGGAAAGGTTGAGGGAGCTAGGGCTTTTTTCATTGGAGCGAAGAAGGATGAGAGGTGACTTGATAGAGGTTTACAAGATGATGAGAGGCATAGATAGAGTGGATAGTCAGAGACTTTCTCCCAGGGCGGAAATGACTATTACGAGGGGGCATAATTTTAAGGTGATTGGAGGAAGGTGTGGGGAGATGTCAGAGGTAGGTTCTTCACACAGAGAGTGGTGGGCGTGTGGAAAACGCTTCCGGCAGTGGGAGTGGAGTCAGATACTTTAGACACTTTTAAGCGACTCTTGGATAGGCACATGGAGGATGGTAAAATGTAGGGTATGCAGGGTAGATTGATCTTAGTAGGATAATAGGTCGGCACAACATCGTGGGCCGAAGGGCCTGTACTGTGCTCTACTGTTCTATGTTCCCTTTCAGACAGAAGATAAAAAGAATTTAAAAAAATGTTTTATCTTCATCCTGTTATGGCCTGGTAATGTGGTGGAGCAGGTACAATTGAGGCATTCAAGAGGGCATTGGGTGGCTTATTGGTGGCAATGATGGGCAGGGATATTGGAAAAAGGCAAGAGATTGCCACCAGGTAATAGAACTAGTACAGGTATGAGGTGGGCTAAATAGCCTGTTGCACCATAAAATTCAGTGATTATGTGAATTGT
>NC_063335.1:119190548-119202265 GCF_021869965.1 Rhincodon typus
AAGTGTTGCAATATTGCAACACTTAGGCTCAGGAAAATCCCACTAACATCAATGTATAGTGACCAGATGATTTGATTTTAATGATGTTGGTTGGGGGACAAATATTGTTGAGAACAGAGGTTCAGGAAAAGTTTCATCTCATCTACACTGATGTCTATTCATGGGATAGGAGCAAAGATGGCCATATGCACAGCGGGAAAAGTCAGACATTGCAAGATATGACGACTGTGTTGGAACATATGTAACAGTAACACGTGAATAGTACTGTGTCAGTCACTGAGGAAGGAGAACAATATGGCAGGATGGTCAATCTAATCCGAAAAAGTGATGGAGAAAGAAAAGAGAGTTACAAAAATTCACATGGTGATAGTGGCATTATGATGCCAGGAATATAGAGCTGAGGTTAAAATCAGATCGACAATGGTCTTACTGAATTCCATAACAGGATCAAAACGCCTTGTTTGTATGCCAGTGTGTAGCAATCCAGAATCCCAGGTTATTGTTCTGGGGACACATGTTCAAACCTTCCCCACTGGCACTTAAATCAATTGGCAATCCAAATGATTTAATTCAAATCCTGAATTGAATGCTGGTGTCAGTAACGGTGACCATGAAATGGTGGTCAATTGTAGTTTTAAAAAAAATCTGGCACATTAATCTCTTTTAGGGAAGGAAATCTGCCATCGTTTCCTGGTCTGGTCTACATGTGACTCCAGACCCACAGCGATATGTCTGACTCTTAACTGCTGTCTGAAATGGCCCGTCCAGCCAATCCATTCTAGAGGCAATTAGGGATGGGAAACACACACTGTCCTTGGCAAAGACGCCACCATCCCACAAAAAAATAAGGAAAAAGTGCTATAATGTATGGATTATTGTCATGATACATTGAAGGTTTACAACTGAATATGAACATTCACAAAAGGGAAACCTCAAGTAATACGGACTATCATAAGGAATTATTGCTGTGAGATTGACAACTTTTCTTCAACAGGCAGAAAGATTCTTTCAACGATGCTGCAAACAAAACTCCAAACCAATTTTCAACAGGGTTCAGGATGATGAGCTTCAAAGCTTGCTTGTGAATTCACTTTTACAAAGCTGATTTGAAAAGCATGACTTTTTTGTTTTAGAAAGAGAGTGAGTGATTTGCTGGAGGAAATGTTTCTTGAAAAGGGATTTAATAAAAATCCTGATACGAATTCCACATAGTGTCTTGCAGCATCAATTCTTCATCCTGATTAAAATTCTGAAACAAGGAGAGAGAACAATTTTTGAGATGAACATTCAGACATTTTCCACCGGCCTGATTTTCTCAATTCATCACGCTGTCTCCTGCAAAGGATCATAGAATCATAGACGATAGCTGAGGCCCTCAAGCCCATCGAGCCTGTACCACCAAAGCTACACTAAATCTGCACTGGTCCCACTTTCCTGCACTGGCATGCTCTCTGGAGGGTTGGTGTGCACTTCAATGGGCTATGTGGCCTACTTCCACACTGTAGGGACTCTATAAAGTATTTCTCCTTATACCTGTGCTCAAAGGGTGACACCTAATTTTTAAAAACACCCCCTAGTTCTGGACCCACCCACAGGAGGAAATATCATTTTCACATCCACTTTCTCTACATGTTATATACTTTAATTACCCCTCACTCTTCTAAACTCCACTGTAAACTAGCCCAATGTGTCTAACGTTTCTTTTTTTAATATCAGTGTAGACTTGATACATCAAAGTGCCTCTTCTGTACAGTGTGACTCTACGAAAACCTAGTCATTGCTGGTATCAATTTAGCAAACCCTACTGAACCACCTCCAACACATCAATCTTTCAATAAAGAGACTGAAAGGACACACAATATTTGAGATGTGGTCTCACCAATACCCTCTGTAACTAAAGCATAATTTTACTTTAATGTTCCACTCAGAATAAAGAACAGTATTCAACTGACCTTCTCAATTACTTGCAATCAGCATGATATAAACACAACATCAAAATTACACTCACCACAAAGTATTGGTATTGGAATTGGTGTCGGACTCTCAGGTGCTGAATGAAATTCCTGCTGTGATAATTTGGATCCCCCCATGGCATTGATGCACAAATTGGACAGACCTACAGGACAAGAATCCACAGCTTCAGATAAAAAAAAGTACTGCCATGTTAAACGATAGCATTCTCATCTTTTAAGAATGTTGTTGGTACAAGTCCCACTTGAGTAGAATAATCGCGGCAGACTCTCTGGTATAGTTCTGAGGGAGTACTGCACTTTCAGACTGGATGTGATGTTAAACCATCATCTCTTCTGGCCTCTCAGGTGACGAGAAAAGGTTCACAGCACTATTCTAGAGTAGAAGGTGGCTGACACTCCCCTCTCCAGTGCAGTTAGGGATGGGCAATAAATGCTGGCCTAACCAGCGATACCTAAAACCCATTTCTTTTTATTCATTTTTGTGGGATGTGGGTGTCGCTGGCTGACCCCAGCATTTCTTGCCCATCCCTAGTTGCCCTTGAGAAGGTGGAGGTGAGCTGCCTTCTTGAACCGCTGCAGTCCTCCTGCTGTGGGTTAACCCACAATGCCCTGAGGGAGGGAATTCCAGGATTGTGACACAGTGACAGTGAAGGAACGGTGATATATTCCCAAGTCAGGATGGTGAGTGACTTGGAGGGGAACTTGCAGGGGGTGGTGTTCCCATGTATCTGCTACCCTTGTCTTTCTAGATGGAAGTGGTCGTGGGTTTGGAAGGTGCTGTCTGAGGATCTTTGGTGAATTTCTGCAGTGCATCTTGTAGATAGTACATACTGCTGCTACATTAGCACATTAACAAATCAGCAGGGGTGTCCTCCTTGGTAATCTACCCAATTAAGTATCCCTTAAATCACAATAAACCATATTATCTGGTAATTACTACATAGAAGTTTGTGGCAACTTGCTGTATATGAATTGGTTGCTATGTTTCCTATAATAAATGCTGGTCAGCTGGCGACATGAGTGAATAAAAACCATTACAATAGGGAATACACTTCGGAAATAGTAGGAACTGCAGATGCGGGAGAATCCGAAACAACAAGGTGTAGAGCTGGATGAACACAGCAGGCCAAGCAGCATCATAGGAGCAGAAAGGCTGACGTTTCGGGCCTAGACAGATTTTCTGATGAAGGGTCTAGGCCCGAAACATCAGCCTTTCTGCTCCTATGATGCTGCTTGGCCTGCTGCGTTCATCCAGCTCTGCACCTTGCTGTCAGGGAATACACTTCATTGGCTGTAAACCTCTGGTGGTCAGGAAACGTGCAAGTCTTTGTTTCCATCAACTCCACGAATTTCTCAGGCAATATTTGAGTAATTTTGGAACAAAAAATCAACATTAAAAATCCCACACAGAAGGCAATTGAATCCAACATATTGCCTTGACACAACAATATAAAGCTCACTGTGATGGGGAGAGTGTTTTGAGAGTTAATTGTGAATCCTCCCGGAAACTGGGCTCCATTCTCAATGTTTTAATGTATCTTATCAGTTGGACATTATTGGGAATTTGTCCCAGTTAGATACAAAGGACAAAGGCCTTTTGTGACCTCTTAGCAAGAGTTTCATTTTCTGTAGTTAGGATGTTCTGAGGTCACAAAAAACATACAAATGCAAGTTGTCCATCTCTGTTTCTCCAACAGGAAAAGCTGAGATGAGCCTTCTATGTCTCTCTTGCTGGTGTGGTGTGGAGTGAAGGGCAGAGGGTCCTCTCGATTTGAACATTAGATAAACTCGCATCATCATCAAGGAGAGTGCCAACTGATTTTCTGAAGAGTGGCGCACACAATGTAAATGTTTTTATTGCACAAACAATTTAATGATCAAGAAGAAACAACATGAAAGCACTTACCACATGCTGATAGTCATGATAATGATCTGTGCAACAGTGCAGCACGAGGTCATTCATGTCATAACCCATTTGTTGGCAATATGGACAGGTAAATGTAGATCTGTTTGGTTCCATGGCACTTGAAAATAGGGCAAAAAGAAGTACTGTGCTATATTGTTTTGGAGGTCACATTGATGGATGAACATCAATAAACAACTCTGAAACCACTTATAGGACAATTCTATGAAACAACTTTTAAATTGCCTCTACAAACATTTGTAGAAGCCACATAGATGAGCAGAATGAGTAAAACATCACTAACTTCCTTGTGTTGGAGATTTGTACTCAGTGATGTATATAATCCAATGAACCACAAGAGAACATATTACATGAAAGCTATTTTCCCCAGTTACTGAACACCTAATGAAGTGTTGAGGTACAAGGGTTCACAAGTATTAAATTACATTTTATCAATGACTTGGATTTCATTTGTCCTAAATTCAAATCTGGACTGCCCCAGAGTCTAAACCTTCAGGCACCAGCCAGATAAAATAATCTATGAAGACAGTGCAGCATTGCCATGAACAAAGCAATTGGGAATATAGGATAAAAGCTGAAAGAACTGCAGATGCTGTAAATCAGGAACGTAAACAGAAGTTGCTGGAAAACCTCAGCAGGTCTGGCAGCATCTGTGAAGAGAAAATCAGAGTTAATGTTTCGGGTCTGGAAATGTTAACTCTGATTTTTCCTTCACAGATGCTGCCGGACCTGCTGAGCTTTTCCAGGGAATACAGGATCCCCAAACTAATTCAAAAAAAGTGCAAAGCTTTGATATATTCCGTTGGTTTGTGCATGAATGTTTCTCACCTTCAATGAACATAACTGAACAACATAATAGGTGTGACAGTTTATCGTAAATTGGTTGTTGGTGTCGTTATGGGCACATTTAGGATTGTTCAACAAGTTCTGGAATCACATCTATGAGTAAACGTTTTGATGTGGAATTATTTTTATTCCCCTGGCAGGTTCAAAGCTTACCTGAATGAGGCAGGTGTTGGCTGAGGTAACGCACTTGTATTGTAGTTCGGACCGTATTCCTCCAAATACTTTGCACAGGTTGTAGTGTGTGCCCTCATGTTGATCAGATACATCTGAAAATAACCCCACACTTTTGATATACACAGAAACATAGTAGCATGAGACAATGAGACGCAGGAGCAGAATAGGCCATTCAGCTCATCGAGTCTGCTCTATCATTAAGATCATTGCTGATCTGATAATCCTCAACTCCACTTTCCTGCCTTTTCTGCACAGCTCTTGATTCCCTCACTGATTAAAAATCTTCTGTCTCATCCCTGAATATATTTAATGACCCAGCCTTGACAATCCTCTTTGGTAAAGAATTCCACTGATTCACTACGTTCTGAGAGAAGAAATTCATCCTTATCTCTGTCTTAAATGGGTGACCTCTTATTCTGAGATTATGTACTCTGGCCCTAGAACCCCCTGTCCAATTTAATAATAGGCTGCCTATAGCAGGGCAACCAGAACTGGACCAAAAGTGACCTGACCAATGTCCTGTACAACCACAACATGACATTCCAAATCCTATACTCAATGGTCTGAACAATGAAGGCAAGTGTGCTAAACGCCTTCTTAATCACCCTATCTAACCTGTGACGCAAATTTCAAAGAACTATGTACCTGAACCCCTAGGTCTCTCTATTCAATAACACTTCCCAGGCCCTACCATTGACTGTATAAGATTTACCCTTGTTTGTTTTACCAAAATGCAATGCCTCGCAATCATTCAAATTAAACACCATCTGCCAATTCTCAGCCCATTGGCCCAATTGACCAAGACCCATTTGTAATCTTAGAGAACCTTCTTCACTGTCAACTGTACCACCAATTGGTGGTGTCATCCACAAACTTATGGACCATTATTTACTTACTAAATTCTCATCCAAATGTTTAAATGACAAACAAAAATAAACTCAGCATTGATCCCTGCAGCACACCACTGATCCCAAAGATTCATCCATCTTTATTTTTTCTACGACCTCTAGCACCACCTCTTCCGTAATGTGGACTGTTTTCAGGACATAAATATTATTTCCCTGAGTTCGCTAGCCTCCATGAATTTCTCCACAGTAAAAATTGACATGAAATTTTTGTTTAGTATCTCTCCCATCTCCTGTAGTTCCACACATAGACGATCTCATTGATGGTTATTCTCTTCCCTCGTTGCTCTTTTGCCTATAATGTACTTGTTGAATCTCTTTGGATTATCTTTCACCTTATCTGTCAAGGTTATCCCATATCCCCTTTTGCCCTCCTGATTTCCCTCTTAAGAATGCCCCTAACACCCCCTTACACTGTTCAAGAGATTCACTTGATCCCAGTTGTCTATACCTAACGTATGCCTCCTTCTTATTTTTGACCAGACCCTCATTATCTTTATTCATCCATTGTTCGCTCCTCCTACAGCCTTACCTTTCACTCTAAAAGGAACTCTCTGAACTCTCGTTATCTCACTTTTGAAAGCCCCCCAGTTGCCAGCCATCCCTTTACCTGCGAACAGTCTACTCCAATCAACTCTTGAAAGTTTCTGTCTCATACCACCAAAGTTTGCCTTACTCCAACTAAGAACTTTAACTTTTACACAAGGCCTATCTTTTCTATAACTATTTTTAAACTAATAGAATTATGATCACTGATCCCAAAGTGCTCCCCCACTAGCAATTCAGTCACTTGCCCTGCCTTATTTCCAACAGAAGGTCAAGTTTTGCTCCTTCCCTAGAAGGTAGATCTACATATTGATAAAGAAAATTTTCTTGTAAACATTTTGACAAATTCCTCACCATCCAGGCCCTTAACACCATGGCAGTCCCAGTCTATGTTTGGAAAGTTAAAATCCCCTACAGTTACAACCCTGTTATTCTTACAGATATCTGACTCCTGGATCTGTGTCTTCTCAAGATGTGTCACCAAACGTAAGAGGTCAGGAGAGTGCACTACGGTCTATGAGATTTTGTTAGACTTTGCCTATATTACAGTGTCTCAGACAAAAATGGAGAAACCCCGTCGAGTCTGTTCAAACTCCATAGGTTAAGATGAGATAGTGCAGGCTCTGCAACCGAAAACAACACGTGTAACCAAAGCTTCAAGAGCCTGCTCTTCATGAGCTAACCTCAATGTCACAACCTCTGCAATTTGCTTTCATTGTTCTCATCCAGGTCTCAATGTCAGTTGCTGGTCGCTCCATGGAAGAAGTGGGATTCCGGCACAAAGGACATTTTCCATTGTTCATGTTGAAGTTTTGAACGTGGCATTCTTGGCAAAAGCTGAACGAAAAAGAAACAAAAAGAAAACAGTGAGGCTGGGGCTCTTTCTAATACAAAGAGAAGGATGACATGGTGGGGAGGGGGTGGTGTGATGAGGTGGGAAATGGCATTTGTAGTTATGGAGAAGCTTGCTAGAGCAGACAGAGAGAACTTGCCAAATACAAACAGAAAGTGCTGGAGAAACTCAGCAGGTCTGGCAGCATCTGTGCAGGGAGAAAAAAAAAGTTAACTTTTCAAGTCCAGTATGATGGTTTGGAATGTTTCCACTTTTGGAGAGACCAAAATTAAGCATCATAAATATAAGACAGTCACTAATACACAACATCTTGTCTATTCTGAAGAAGAGTCACACCAGGGCGGGTTCTGGATAGGGTGCTCTTTGGACGCTTGGTTGGGGCAGACTCAATGAGCCAAATGGCCTCTTCTGCATTGTAGGGATTCTATGATTCAATGATCCATCCGAAAGGGTGACACCCAGAACTGGACACAAACTTTATGAATATTTAGGGACAAGACATTAGGCAACTAGTGCCTGCAAGTTTGTATTTACCGAACCTACCGGAGTTCTTTAAAAAAGTGACATGCTATTGCTAAAGGGGGTCTGGTAGATATACTATCCATAGACTTCCAGAAGGCAAAAGCAAGGAGACAATGCTTCGGTTATACATGGCATTGAGAGACAATATCTACTGGAGTTTTGAAGGTTAAGAGGTGACTTGATTGAAATGATTAAGATCATGAGAGGTCAGGACAGGGTGGACATGGACAAAATGTTTCCTCTTGTAGAAGGATCTAAAACAAGGGGGTCAACTGTTCCAAAATAAGGGGCTACCCATTTAAACCAGAAACAAGCCAAAAATCCTTCTCTCAGAGGGTTGTGGGTGGTGAGATAATTTCTTGAAAGGTGATGGAAACAAATTAATTTACCTTTTTTTTGAGGCAGAGATGGATAGGGAAGAGGTGAAAGGTTATTTATAGGTGAGTGGGAATGTGGAGCAACCAGATCAGCCATGCTTTTCACGAATGATAGAGCATAAACGAGGGCCAAGTGGCCTACTCCTTGTTTGTATGTTCATATACTTGTCATGTACATAGATAAAGCCAACCATAAATAATGTCATGCAGGGTCCAAACCAAGGTCCATTGATTGTTAAAGGAGATTTCGGCATTAACGGCGCCCCAGAACCAGGGGTTTAAGGATAAAGGATAAATCTTTTATGACTAAAATGAGGAGAAATGTCTTCGCCCAGAGATGTGGAGGTGCTGGCATTGGACTGGGATGGACAAAGTCAGAAATCACACAACACCAGGTTATAGTCCAACTGGTTTATTTGAAAACACAAAGTTTTAGATCCTCGCTCCTTCATCACATGAACTCTTCACCTGATGAAGGAGCAGCACTCTGAAAGCTTGTGGTTTCAAATAAACCAGTTCGACTGTAACCTGGTGTTGTGTGATTTCTGACTTTGTCCACCCCAGTCCAACACCGGCATCGCCACATCAAAGAACTGTAGAATGATTACAGCATTCTGTACAGCTATTCTGTCTGTCTTATCCCTGCTGGGTTCTCAGCAACTGTAACTCAATATGTTCCACTTGCACTCTCCCTCTCTCCCCCTTAGTTCTGCAAATTTTCTCATCTCAGAATATTGTTCCCTTTCTAAAGTTATCACTGAGTCCGCCTCCACCACATTATCAGGTAGTGCATTCCAAACCTTAACCACTCATTGCAATCAGACCTTACGTCTGGTTCATAGATGTCTGGTTGAGGAACATTCCAACAACTGGAATGAACTGGAAGGAATGGTCTCCTTCCTGCATTTTATAAGATTATGGCTGATCTAATTGTGGCTTCAACTTCACGTTCCTGCCTATTTCCCAACAGTCTTTGGCTCCTTTGTTGATCAAGAAACTATTTACCTCAGCCTTAAAAATATTCAACAAGCCTGCCTCCGCCACTCTCTGTGGAAAGACATTTCCACAGAATAACAATCCTCATCTGACTCTCACATGGGAGAATCTTAGTCTTAAACTGGTTCCCTCTTTAGTTCTGAGATAACAAGGCATAGAGCTGGATGAACACAGCAGGCCAAGCAGCATCAGAGGAGCAGGAAAGCTGACATTTCCGGACTGGACCCTTCAGAAATGCTTTAGTTCTAGTCTCTACCACAAGGGGGAGACATCCTTTCAGACCCACCCTATCAAGTCCCTTCAGGACCTATGTTTACATTGTTTTAGATTTAAATTTTATTGTTACATGTACTCAAATACAAAAGCAGAAGAAACACCTGGACGAATACATGAATAGGAAGGGAATAGAAGGATATGGATCCTGTAAGTGAAGACAGTTTTAGTATGGAAGGGCAAAACGTGTCAGCACAGGCTTGGAGGGCCGAAGGGCCTGTTCCTGGGCTGTGTTGTTCTTTGTTCTTTGTACAGAGGTACAGTGAAAAGTGTATAATGTCACCACACAAGGCACCATCTTAGGTAGGTACAGAATCATAAAAACAAAGTAGAAAGAAAGAACAAAGTTAAAAGTTAGACATTACAGTAATTCTTAGTATTAAGTAGAAAAGTAAAGAAATAAAGCTAAAAGTCAAACATTACAGTCTTTTGAAATTGCTTAGCCACATTGGGACCACACTTCCTACAGGAGCTCGATTGCCTCAAGTTTGATCAGATCGCCTCTCATTATTACAAATACCAATGAGCAGCCTTTCTCCCCCTCTGCTTTGATTGTGAACAGATTCACAGAAATTGTTACAGTGCTGAAGAAAGCCATTCAGCCCGTAGTGTGTGCACTGGCTCTTGGAGCATTTTAACTTGGGGGCATATTCCTGCCTTGTCCCGTAACCCTGCACTTTGCTTATTCCAATGACCCTCTTGAATGCCTCAATGGAGCCTGCCTCCACCCCCATTTCTAGGCAGTGCATTCCACACGCTGACTACTCGCTGAGCCAAAAACATTTTCTCCCACATCACATTTGCTTCCCTTGTAAAGTCACTTTAAATCTGGGCACATTAGTTCTTACAAGGAGGAGAAGTTCCTCCTTATCCACTGTGTCCAGACCCTTCATGATTGTGAAAACTCTCATTACATCGCTCTTCAGCCTTCTCCTCTCCAACAAAAACTGATTCGAAACTTCTCCAATCTACCCTCATAGCTGAACTTTTTCATTCCTGGAACCATTCCTGTAAACTGCTTTTGCGCTCTCTCTCTAATGCGTTCCTATGCTTCCTATGCAGAACTGTAGCTGAGCTCTAATCAGTCTTCTGTCCACAACACAGAGAAACTCAGCAGATTTGGCAGCGTCGATGTACAGAGAAACTGAGTTAATAGTAAATGGAAAAGGGTTGCAGAACTGGAAACATTATCTGTTCTGCTTTCCACAGATACTGCCAGGATTGCTGGGTTCCTTTCTGTTTTTATTTCAGGTTTCCAGTGAGTGGCATTCTGTTGTTGTGTGAGTGTCTGTTTTGAGAGCTGAATGCAAGTTCAGCATAACTTCCCTGCCCTTGTACTGCATTACCAACATCAACCTCTCCAAGAAGAGAAAGCCAGTTTCACAGAAAAGTGGACAACTCCTTGGAAAGAATAACACACTCAAACCTTGCCTTAATGTTCAAACATTACTTACACATGTTGGCACTGGGTTCTGATCGGCTTGTGCAGTACTTGCATGCAGATAGGGCACTCAAAATCCTCAGCTTCTTTCGAATTCATCTGTCCTGGGTTCTTTCTGAGGTGAACTGTGGGATCTTCCTTTCGGAATCAGCCACCCCCCAGAGATGATTAATGACTGAACACTATCAGTGGAGCTGGAGTCCCAGAGCGAGCGTGGAAACTGACAAACTGAAACTGCAGCAGCTCAGTGCTGTGTCTACTTTACTGGATCAACTGGGAAGTCTCAAGCAGCGTTAAATTTCCCGGACATGTGCTGCCATTTCCGGAAAGTCAGACCCAAAAATCACTTTCACTTTCGACATTTGAACAGCTGTGTTCACTGCAGGGTGGGGATAGGCTCCGCCTTTCACATTCAGTGAAACTCCTCGTTGCTGTTTTATGTCACAAACCGGTCTCAAATCTCCAAAGGGGTGAAAAGCCTTAACCTCAAATTGATGCCTTTTTAAGAGAAAGAAAAATAAATAACAAATTGTGGTCTTAATCAGATACAAGAGGTAAAACGGGACAGAATGCAGATTGAGTTTTAAACTAAAGTTTTTGCATGGTTAAGTAATTGGATGACAAAATAATTACAGCGTGAAGGAATGAGACTCCATAGCTCTGGAAGTTCTGTGCTATAGAGATTAATATGTAGAAAAGGCAAGTTATTCAGGGTGCTGGAAATCTGAAACAGAAACAGATTGTTGGAGAGATAGTAGGAACTGCAGATGCTGGAGCATCCGAGACAACAAGGTGCAGGGCTGGATGAACACAGCAGGCCAAGCAGCATCATAGGAGCAGAGAGGCTGACGTTTCGGGCCTAGACCCTTCATCTGATGAAGGGTCTA
>NC_063335.1:119217265-119240548 GCF_021869965.1 Rhincodon typus
TGATGCTGCTTGGCCTGCTGTGTTCATCCAGCTCTACACCTTGTTATCTCATTTTGTGTTGTTTATTGTAACAGGTTGGTTTAATGGCTGAGGAAACTCAATATTCACCAAGACACAGTATGAACCAGTTGATTTTTCAATATGAAGGTAAACACAGCCCAGTGGCACTCCCAATATTTCTCACCTCTCCCTCACATCTTTTAAGATATTCCTTTAAACTCTATGACTCTACATCCCTTTGATCAAGCATTTGCTTACCTATTCTATCTCTTCAAGTGACTTGATATCAAAGTTTGCTTCACAATTTTACCTTTGAAATGTTTTACATTATAAAGATTGGTCCAGAAATTACAGACCAACCACTTTAATCTCAGTCGTGGGGAGGCTTCAAGAAACAATTATTTGGGATAGAATTAATAGTCACATGGAAAAATGTGGGTTAATTCAGAAGTGTAGCATGGATTCACTCAAAGTAAACAGTGTCTCGCCAAAAAAATCCGAAAAACTGCAGATGCAGGAAATCAGAAACAAAAATAGAAAGTGCTGGGAAAACTCAGTAGGTCTGGTAGCATCTGTGGAGAAAAAGCAGACTTAGGGGTCCAATGACCTTCTTCAGTTCTGAAGACCCTTATTTCATAGAACCCCTACAGTGTGGAAACAGGCCCATTCGACCCAAAAAGTCCACACCAACCCTCAGAGCAACCCACCCAAATCCAGCCCCCTGTAACCCACCTAAACTACACACCCCTGAACACTATGGGCAATTTAGCGTGGCCAATCCACCTAGCCCACACATCTTTGGACTGTGGGAGGAAACCAGAGCACCTGGAGGAAACCCACGCAGACACAGGGAGAATGTGCAAACTCCACACAGTCATCCGAGGGTGGAATTGAACCTGGGTCCCTGGCGCTGTGAGGCAGCAGTGCTAACCAGTGAGCCACCCCAAAACATTAACTCTGCTTTCTCTCCACAGATGCTGCCAGACCTGCTGAGTTTCTCCAGCAATTTCTGGTTTAGTGTCTAACTAACTTGCTGTAGTCTTTTTTGGAACAGGTAATAGAGAAAGTTGATGAGGGGAAGGCTGTTGATGTGATCTACATTGATTTCCAAAAGGCATTTGATACAGTGCTACACAAGTGTTGTGAGGAGTGTTGTAAGTCATGGAATAAAAGAGACACAATGGACACAAACTTGGCTGAGTGATAGGAAACAGAGAGTAATATCAGTGGATTTTTTTGGGCTGGAGGATGGTTGGTGGAGTTAGGATAACGTACAATTGCACAGAGCTCAGGCTCAAAGCCCGTGGCTACCACGTGGTGTAGGTTGCTTTTCCTGATTTGAAGGTAAAGTCCTCATATTCCCAGAGGACCACAAAGCTGACTTCTGATGAGTTTAACTTGAGGGTCACCACACTTTAGGTGAGGGGCAAGGTTGAAAATTTGGGATCTCCATGGTAACTCCATCAAGTAACAGGAATTAAACCAGTACTGTTGGTGTCACTGCATCAGAAACCAGCCATCTACCCAACTAAGCTAACTGATTGGATAGACTGGATAAGTTGGATGATTTGATAGATGTTTTCAGCAACCTGAGGGCTTTGAACAGAGTGTGAAACAGTTCCCACCAACAAATGGGTTGAAAACTAGAGGGCACAATTTTACAGTATTTTGCAAACGAAACAAATACAAGGTGAGCAAAAACTTTTTCACATAGCAAGTAGTTAGCGTCTGGAGAGCACTGCTTGACAATATCGTGGAGTCAGATTCAACTGAGATGTTTAAAAGGATATTGGATAATTATTCAAAAGAAACTACATGCTGAGTTATAGAGACAACAAGGTGCAGGGCTGGATGAACACAGCAGGCCAAGCAGCATCATAGGAGCAGAAAGGCTGACGTTTCGGGCCTAGACCCGAGAGTGCTTGATTTATTGTTCTTACATGTACCAAAATACAGTGAAAAGTGTTGTTTTGCATGCTATGCAAGCAGATCGTAGCATACAAGTGCATCAGGGTAGCAGAACAGAGTGAGAATACAGAAGTGTTACAGCCACAGAGAGATCAGAATTGACATTTGAGAGTCCATTCGGAAGTCTGATAACAGCGAGGATGAAGAGACAACACAGTGTGGAGCTGGAGGAACACAGCAGGTCGGGCAGCATTACAGGAGCAGGAGAGTTGATGTTTCAGATTAGGACCCTTTTTCAGAAGCACAGACTCGGGGACCGTTTCGTGGAGCATCTGCTCACTTTACGCGATAATCAACACCACCTTCCGGCTGTCAACCATTTTAACTCCTCCTCCCACTCCCCTGATGACATGTCCATCCTGGGCCTCCTTCTCATTGTGCCACAATGACGCCACACGCAAACTGAAGAAACAACACTTCATATTCTGCCATGAGAGCCTACAGCCCAATGGCCTGAACAAAGAATTCACCAGTTTTAAAATCTCCCCATCCCTGGCCTCATCCCACATCCAAACCTCCCTCTCATCCCCGTCTCCTTGACCTGACTCAACCTGTCCATCTTCTTCCCCACCTATCCGCCCCTCCCACCTCACTGGCCAATCCCCACTACCCCCTACCTGCATCCACCCATCACCTGTCCACCAACCTTTCCCCAGCCCCACCCATCCTCCCTCCCGCCTCCTTGACCTGACACAACCTGTCCATCTTCTCTCCCACCCATCCGCCCCACTCATCGCACTGACCAATCCCCACCACTCCCTACCTGCATCCAACTATCATCATCCCACTTACCTGTCCCCAGCCCCAGCCCCACCCCTCCTTCCTCTATTTATTTCCAACTCCCTTCCCCCTCCCCAGTTCTGAAGAAGGGTCCTGACCCGAAACATCAACTTTCCTGCTCCTCTGATGCTCCCTAACCTGCTGTGTTCCTCCAGCTCCACACTGTGTTATCTCTGACTCCAACATCTGCAGTTCTTGCTATCTTTGAGTGGCGAACAGCAAGGATGAAGCTGTTTTGGAATCTGTTTGTACATGTATTGAAATTTTTGTATCTTCTGCCCAATGGAAGATGGTGGAAAAGAGTAAACCGGGGGTGGGAGGGATCTTTGATGATGTTGGCTGCTTTCCTGAGGCAGCTGGAAGTCTAGATGTAGTGCATGGATGGAAGGCTAGTTTGTATGATGGATTGGGCTGTGTTCACGACTCTGTTGTTTCTTGCAGTATTGGGCAGAGCAGTTGCCATACCATGCTATGATGCATCCAGATAGGATGCTGTCTATAGTGTATCTGCAATTATTTGTAACAGTCCTTGTGGACATGCTGAATATCCTTAGCCTCCTGAAGAAGTAGATATGTTGCTGTGCTTTCTTGACCAGGACAGATTGTTGAAGATTGTCACTACAGTAAAATTTCAGGAGGTGGGTCAGAAACAATGGGACCAAATGGTCTTCCTCTGCACCATAACAATTCTGTGATTCTATGATCATGTATTGCAGGGCTTTGTAAGGTGGGGTTTGGAGCTGAAATGTTGGGGGTCCATGCTCTGAGATGGCAATAGTGGAGATCAACCTGAATTATAACAAGTGTGTTCCTGCTCTCACAGCCCCCCTACTCCACTCTCACTGTTCTGAGTGGCTGTGATAATTTTCAAGCCTCTATATGGAGTTACAGTGGGAAAGAGATTGGGATGTACTGCTATAATACAGATGTTTTTTTTAAATATTTACAATACTTATTACTAATGGTGTATAGTATGCCTTCAAACTGTAATTCTTTCTCCTTTATTTCATACTCTGGTAACGAACTAGAAACCAAATGTAGTCATAGAGGTCTACAGCATGAAAACAGGCCCTTCGGCCCAACATGTCCATACTGCCCAGTTTTCATAATTAAACTAGTCCCTCTTGTCTGCATTTAATACATATCCCTCCATACCTATCCCATCCATGTACCTGTCTAAATGTTTCTTAAATGACAAAATTGTATTTGCCTCCACCACTACTACTCACCACCCTCTGTGAAAAAATTGCCTCTCTGGCCTCTTTTGTATCTCTCCCCTCTCACTTTAAACTTGAATCATATTCGTAGCTGAAACATCTACAATTAAAAGCTAGTCCAGTGGCAACTACGGAATTGTTAGGAATAGTTGTAAAATCCAGTCTGGTTCACTAAATACTCACCCTGCATGACGCCTTGTTCTTTGACATTGCTCTGCAGCATTCCTTTTCCTCTCAAATAAAAACAAAATATGGCAGGTGCTGGAAATGTGAAATAAAAAGAGATGCTGGAGAATCCCAGCAGGTTGCCTGCATCTGTGGACAGAGAAACAGGGTTGATGTTTTGAGTCCGATATGACTCCTCTTCAAAACTGAAAATGATAGTTTTTATGCTTTATGTAGAGGAAGAAGAGGAAGTGAAACAGATAGTGACAGGGCAAAGGGAATGCTGATGATGGTAAAGGAGTGATAAACAGGTGTAAATTGTAGGTGTGAAAAGGAGTACACGGGGCCACTCTATAGAGGGCACATGCAACATGACACGATGTACTCAATCTAACTTTCATAATAGACACCATGCTATATAGTCAAAATGTTACATGATCAAAGGTCCAAGAATCCCCTCTTCCAGAGCTGACAACCTGAATGTACAGAGATAACAAGGTGTAGAGCTTCAGAAAAAACAAAGAAGGGTCCAGACCCAAAACGTCAGCTTTCCTGCTCCTCTGATGCAGCTTGGCCTGCTGTGTTCATCCAGCTCTACACCTTGTTATCTCAGATTCTCCAGCATCTGCGGTTCCTACTATCTCTAAAACAACCTGAATGTACACACAGGTTGCCATTTGTTTCAATGCAGCTGAAAGGAGACTCATTCATTGTGTTTATAACATGACAGATTTCATTACAACACGAGGTCACCAGCACTGTTAATACTTATCAATAGGCTGAAGTCTGGCAAAAGAACTGAAAGGTAGTGGGGTTAAAATTGATTCAGAGATAGTAGGAACCGCTGATGCTGGAGAATCTGAGATAACAAGGTGTACAGCTGGCTGAACACAGCAGGCCAAGCTGCATCAGAGGAGCAGGAAAGCTGACGTTTCGGGTCTGGACCCTTCTTCAGAAAAAACAAAGAAGGGTCCAGACCCGAAACGACAGCGTTCCTGCTCCTCTGATGCTGCCTGGCCTGCTGTGTTCATCCAGCTCCACACCTTGTTGTCTCAGACTCCAGCATCAGCAGTTCCTACTATCTCTTCTATTCCCATAATTTATGTCGACAACCCTTCTGGAATAATGGTACCACATTATCTGTCCATCAGTCCTTTGGCATTTCTCCTGTGGCCAGAGAGGATGTGGAAAAGATGCACATCCAGTTCTTTCTCTGCCGTTTGTCATTGGGGGGAAAAGGATTCTGAATAGTTTATGCTATAAAGACAAACATCAGAAGAGGAGTAGGCTATTCAGCCCTTTATGCCTGTTCCACCATTCAATGAGAGCATGGCTGATCTGTGGTCTAACTCCATGTTGGCCTATAACCCTGAATACACTTGATTGACAAAAAATTATCCATCTCAGCTTTAAACTGATCCAGCAGTCGTGGAAGAGAGTTCCAAACCTCTACCACTCTTTCTGTGTAGAAGGGCTTCTCGAACGGTCTGGCCCTAATTCTCATGACTATGCCCCTAGTTCTATGATCTCGAACCAGTGGAATAGAATGGCAATTTATTGTCATGAGTATTCTTACTAAACAAATACAGTGAAAAGTTTTATAAGTCGTCATACCACAGCACCTAAATTAATGATAGAAGTCATAAATAAGAAGTAAAAGTTCATCACAGTTCAATTAACAACTCCTGAGTTTGGAGCACACTGGAAAAATGGGCCAACACTGTAACGCGGTGCCTGGCTCAGATTGACCTGCCACACCGTGACGTGACTTTCATGCCGGGACTTGACTTTCACGCTGGGCCATTGGAAGACCCGGAAGTCACCTCCAAAGCAAGGATGAGACCTCCACACCAATACAAGACCGCTGTGCTGGGATCAGACCTTCATGCTGGCCTGCCGAAATCCATGGAAGCCACCAAAGACCTCCACGACAGGACGAGAATGCTATTCCAGGCTGAGACCACCCTTCCTGAACAAGACCACCACAACAGGAGACTGCCCCGCCAGGCGCCGGGCCTATCCCACCATTCTGGGCCATTGGAGGCGACTTCATCGCTGGGCCTGGGCTGGGTGAAGATGCCTTCTGCTGAAGTTGTTAAAACAAGGCAAGGTACCGTAATAAATGAAAACATTAAAAAAACTGTAGAAAGAAGTAATCATTGGCGGTCCCTTGCAGACAAGGATGACTCTCTTCCGCTCTCAGGGTGAGTCTATAAGTGACTGCATAGACTGATGCAGCTACCGTAGACTCTGTTACACTTGGGGCAATGGTTGCAGGTAAGGGTGGGTGGGGCATTGGGGTGGCAGTGCGCTGCCTTCGCTGTTTTTGCCTGGTTTCCACTTTTTCCTGACTGCAAGTCCCCAGGTGCTCGACGCCTTCCCGGATGATCTTCCTCCACTTTGAATGGTCTTGGGCCAGTGAGGCCTTGAGGGTATCACTGAGCCGCTTCTTCTATCCACCTGGGCCTCACCTGCTGTTTCAGAGCTGGGAGAAGAGCACCTGCTTGGGGAGTCTTGTGTCAGTCGTGCGAATGACATGCCCAGCCCATTGTAGCCGATCAAAGGTGTTCAGTGCCTTGATGCTGGGGATGTTGGCCTGGTTGAAGACGCTGGTGTTGGTGCATCTTTCTTCCCAGCGAATTCGCAGGATCTTGCGCAGGCAGCATTGGTGGTACTGCTCCAGTACCTTGAGATGTTTGCTGTAGACTGTCCACGTCTCAGGGCTATACAGGATAGCCAAAACCATCACAGCTCTGTAAACCATGATCTTGGTGTCAGATCTGTTGTTGTTGTTCTCGAACTCCCTTTTCCCCAGGCGGCCGAAGGCTGTGCTAGCGCACAGGAGGCAGTGCTGGATCTCTTCATCAATAGCTGTTTTGACTGACAGAACACTTTTGAGGCATTGGAAATAGTCAACGCTCTCCAAGGCCTCCCTGTGGACCTTAACGATTGGGAGTTCGCACCACAATGCCAGGCCAGGTTGATGGAGCACCTTTGTCTTGTGGATGTTCAGGGTGAGACCCATGCTCGTGTATGCCTCTGTAAAGGTGTTGACAGTGATCTGGAGTATGTCCTCTGAAATTGCACACACACAAGCATCATCTGCGTACTGCAGCTTGATGACACTGGTTGAGCTGACTTTGGTTTTGGTTTGAAGTGAGCGGAGGTTGATTAATTTCCCACAAGTTCTGTAAGTTAGCTTCACTCCAGCGGGGTGCTTGTCGGCAGTGATGTGAAGCATTGCAGCAAGGTATATCAAGAAAAGTGTTGGGGCGATGATGCAGCCCCGCTTGACACCGGTGCGAAAGGGAAATGGGATGTTGGTGGAGCCATTTTTGTTTACCACGACTTCCACGTTGTCATGGAACAGGCGAAATATGGCGACAAACTTCATGGTGCAACAAAAACAGAGAAGGATGCTCCATAATGCTTCCCAATCAATGGTGTCAATGACCTTTGTAAGGTCAAAGAAGGCCATATAAGGGGTAGGCTCCCTTCTCGGCATTTCTCCTGCATCTGTCACGCAGTGAAAATCATGTCCTTTGTGCCCGTCCGCGGCCAAAAGCCACACCGCGGCTCCGAAAGGAGTTCCTCAGCCAAGGGGAGGAGACGGTTGAGGAAGACCTTGGTGAAGAAAAAGTGAAGTGGATGGAGTAGGTGAACTCAAGTCTCCTGGGCCGATGAGCCCACATTGTGCTGCTACTCCGCTGCCATCTTGAAAATATTAGTCTTTGGAAGTAATTTATCTCTTCACGTGTCTTTTTTTTGTTAATATATTGAATCTTCAATCGGTCACCCCTTATCAGTTTAAGTTGTAGATAAACCAGGTGAAATAAGATAACAGAAAGTTACATAAACCCTCTACACCTTTGGGAATGCAGACTTTGGAAGTACTGCGCAGACGTGACCAAAGGGGCGGGGCGATGAGGCTTGCGGGGTGGGGGTTGACCCTTTGCGGTGATTGACAGCTGTGCAGCTTGGTCGAACTGCGCAGACGCGTCCTCACGGCGGCATGGGAATTCGCATCACATGATGGCGGGTCCTGGAAAGTGATTGACAGGATGGTGCACGGTTGGAGAAACACAGGCGCGTCTCCAGGAGGCGGGAAGAGTGTGACGCCACGTGAGGGCGGACCTCAGACGGTGATTGATGGTAAAGTCTATTGCGCGACCGCGCAGGCGCTCGGCGTGTCGGGGAGGGGGCGGAGCTGGAGTTCGGAGCGTGGGGGAGGGGCAGGCACGTGACGCGGCGACGGGAAAGCAGGGAGATTGCATCCAACATGGCGGCGCTGGGCCTGGCCTCCTTCCCTTGAAGGAACCCACTTGTCGTCTTTTCGATAAAGAGCAGCGGGAGGTGCGCCGTCAGCGTGTCTCTGAGGGTCCTCGTGATGGCTCAGTGCGTGCAGAGCGTTCAGGAGTTCATCCAGGACACCTTTGTGCCTATGGTGGCTGTGCTGTGCAGTGAGGCCGCCGAGAGCTCGACACGGAAAAACAACCTGAGCTTCGCCGAGCTGGTCAGGCCTTTCTGCCGCCTCACCTCCGAAGGTGAGTTTGCCGGATGGGAGGGAGCCAGAGAGAGATAGAGGCCTTCAGGTCTTTGGCCTGAAGGTGCCTAGTTATTCGCTTCTCCTGTTGTCAGATCCCCCGGGCTCTGTCACCCTCACCCGTCCTCCTCGTAAACTGTCTCTGCGCTTCATTCAGCACCTCTTTCACCCTACACCGCTGTCAGCTAGAGAAGGTTTATTTACCTTCCCGTGACTGTCCAAGTCCAACCGCACTAAACAAATGTTTCTGTGCTTTATGTTTCCCTACAAAGCATGCTGCAGAAAGTGCTGGGAATACTCAACAGGTCTGATACCGGAGAGGGAGAAAGAGTTAACATGTTTCATGGCGATGCCAATGTACTAAAACAGGGAAAAAGTTAGACATGTAATGGATTTGAAGCAGGGGACATAGGCTAGTCTGTATTTTTACTCTTAAGTTAGTGAGAAAGCTTTAGAACCCTGTTGAAACAACTGATCAGCTTTTCAGCTGACTCAAGTAAATTTTGTTCTAGACAGAGGTCCAATGAAGCTCATGTATTGTACTTCAAATTCAGCACCAATCTAATAAACATGTCTGAAGTTGACCAGGCTGGCTTGTTGCTTGTAATTATGATTTCATCCTATGCTGAAGTGAGTGGATTTATACTTGAAAACAGTGCATGGTATTTGCAGTTATGTGAAGTGAAAGCTTTTGCTGTTTTACATGTGTCATTGCTGGTGAGGGAAACAAAAAAAACTGGGATGATATCTAATGTTTTGATGTTGTAATGTATTGGTACTTTATAAAATAATCATGAGATTCAATTCTCCCAATGAGGAATTAACTGCTGGATGCATAAATGGTACAGTTTATGTTTATGCTTTGTTAATAGGGATGTGTTTGTGCAGAAATAATTCATTTGGGCTGAACAACTGGAAATGGGAGCAAGAATGGAATCCTTAACTTTTTTTATTAAATAATACTGGCCTGTTGCATTGAGTTCAATAGGCTTACAAATTCACTAGTGATACATTGAACAGGTCAGTGTATGAAACTGTCTTTGCTGCCACATTGAATTTCATGTCACAGTTTTGAGTTGGGTGATTTATCTTGATGCCTAAGTGTAGCATGTAGCAGATGTGTGTCCTGGCATTGATGTTTGTGTTAATGAATCCACTGGGAAGAAGTAAAGTGCATCAGTTGTATTACACTGGTTTTTACAAGTACTTGGAAATACCCTGCCTCCATGTCTCCATCTTGACCTGGAGATATAAAATTTCAGGAATGTAAGATTTTGGAGCAGGAGAAGTCTGTCTTCTCTGCCTTTCAGTAAGATCTTGGTTGATCTGGTTTCAAATCCTCTCTTCTGGCTGCCTCCTGTAACCCTTGACTCCCTTGTTCAAAAAGGATCTGTCTCACTAAGCCTGGACTAAATTCAACAACTATGCTTCACTTGTTTTATTCATTCTCAAAATGTGGGTGTCGCTGGTCAAACCAGCAATGTATTGCCTTAGAGAATGTGATGATGAGCTGCATTTTGAACCTTTTGCAGTCCCTTTGGTGCTGGTGCACCTGTAGTTTTGTTAGGAAGTTCCAGGATTTTGACCCAGCAAAAGGGAAGGAATGAGAATATATTTCCAAATTGGGATGATTGGCTTGGAGAAGTACATGTGGTTGGTGGTGTTCCCATGTACCTGCTGCCCTTGTCCATCTTGATGGTAATGGTCTTGGGTATGGAAGATATTGTTTAAGGAACAATGATGACTTGCTGCGGTGCATCATATATAGATGGTGCACACTACAGTCATTACCTTTGAAGGAAGTGAATGTTCAAGATGGTGGATGATGTACCAATCAAACAGGACTGCTTTGTCCTGGATGGTGTCAAGCTTCGAGTGTTGGAGCTGCATTTATCCAGCAACTGGAAAGCATTCTATCATACTCCGGCCTTACGTCTTGTAGATGGTGGATAGGTTTTGCGGAATTAGAAGCTGTGTTATTTGCTGCAGAGTTTCCAGCCCCTGGCCTACTCTTGTAGCCACAACATTAATGTAGCTGGTCAGTTCTGTTTCTGGTCAATGATGACCTCCAGGCTGTTTGCTGAGGAAGTGATTACTGCAGACTCTCAACAGATTGAGAGAGGAAAAATTCTCCCACTGCCATCTTAAAAAGAGGCCTCATTCTAAATTGTTTCCCCTAGTTTTAGTCTCCCTGGCAAGAGTAAACATCCATCTGGTATCCAATCTTTCAAGTCCCATCAGAATCTTGTTTGCTTCAATGATATAATCACCAGTTTCTTATTGTTTAATGAGATTTGACTAATTGCTTATTCATCACCATTCAGGAGAAGATGGTGGTAAGGTGTTTTATATCTGTATGGCTTGCTGGGCTATTTTCGAGTGCATTTAAGGGTCAGCCATGTTGCAGGTCTGAGACAAATCTAAACCACAATAGGCCAAGACTGCAGATTTTCTTATTTGAAGCAGATACGTTTTTTATAATCTGCAAGTTTTTTGTGCACCATAACAAACCAACTTTATACTCCAGACTTTTTAAGTTTAAATTCCATTAGTCACTTAGTATTTAAACCTGTCTCTAAACCATTAATCCTGGCCTCTAGACTACTAGCCCAGTAACATTACTGCAATGCTACCATCTCCTGTCATCGTGTTTTCATCAGTGCTGGGTCATAATCCTGGGACTCCTTTCCTAACAGCACTTAATGAATACATGCCACGTGCTCTTCGGCAGTTCATGAAGGCAGATCGCCATCACTTTTTCCAGAGCAGTAAGTGCTAGCCAAGCCTGCAACATCACGCGAATAAATGAAAAAAAAAAAGCAGGCAATGCTGAGTCTTATGAATTATAAATAGATTTAACGAACAAATGGATAAATCTTGCATAATTTTCCACTTTTATTATTTTATTCTTGTATTTATTCCCCAAGTTTCAGGATCCCAGTGGTCTAAAATGCATCTATGGTGCATTTTCAAAATGATCATTGAATTTAGATTTTGATAGGCACAAGCTTTTGGATTGAATGTTCTCAGCTATGCCATCTGTGTATATGTTGGGTACACGTTTCTGTAATGTATGTTTTCTTTTGTGCCTTGAAGAATTAACCATTTATATTTAGTAGAAACTCAGGAACTTTAAATACTGTCTTAACTCATTTGCTTACCAGTCCAGATTGTCCAGGAATTGTGCACCACACTCCTAAGTGTCCTTTTTGCGTCACCTTTAAAATTGTGGCACATGTTTGCTCTCCAAGTTCTTCCTCCCAAAACATAATAACTATAATAAAATGTAGAAAGCTAAATGAATGATCTATAACTGTCGATGTGCATTGTAACTGTTATTTTCCACAATGTGTCGACCATCTTTCCCACAATTACATGTTTTTTTTGTTTAAAATCCTGTGGACTTTGATCAACCTTGAAGGCTACTTGTTCAGTTGCCCATCCCATCTCTGAGTGGGGAAAATAAAGACTGTTCAGTTTTTGACAATTCAATTTTTGTTTTCACATTTACAATTTCGCATATACAAGTTTTACAAGTATCTATTATGGTAGTTACATTCCATGCTTGGTTTTCTTTGACATTTGATCTTCCTTGACACATGATTCTTTCAATTGTTTTGTTAGACTGACTTTGTTCTCCGTTCATTCTTATCTGTATTAATAGTCATGAAGTCACTTCCAGCTGCACGTGGTCAAAGTTGCTTGGTTTAACTTTATACAGTAGGTTTTCTAAATACTAAAAAGCAGGAGTACAACATGTCCCAATGTGGGGTGGCACAGTGTTTTGGTGGTCAACACTGCTGCCTCACAAGTGCCAAGGAACCAGGTTTGATTCCAGACTTCGATGAGTGACTGTTTGGAGTTTGCCCGTCTTCCCTGTGTGGGTTTCCCGTGGGTGCTCAGGCTTCCTCCCATAGTCCAAAGATGTGCAGGTTAGATGGATTGGCCATGGGAATGCAGGGTTATGGGGATGGGGGAGTTGAGGCAGGGAGTTGGAGGGATGGGTGATATGCTCTTTGGAGGGTTGGTGTGGACTCAATGGATTGAATGGCCTGCTTCCACACTGTAGGAATTCCATAATTCTGATACTGATACACTATGATTTTCTTAACTATATGTATTTGTTTGCTGTGACTTTAGAAGTAATGCTACTTATACATCCTCAGGTGGATGCAACAGATCTGATGGCACTCTTAGAAAGAGGTGTTCTTTGGTTCAATATCCCGCACGATACCAAAATCATAGAAACGTGGGACAACAAGGTGTAGAGCTGGATGAACACAGCAGACCAGTTCCTACTATTTCATAGAAACATGATTTGGTTGTTGTCACATGGCTATTTGCAGGAGCTTGCTGTGCTGTAGCAAGTTAATTTTTCTGTTACCTGTATAACAGCAATGCCAATGCTTGTAAAATTGTTTAATTGGCTATCAGATTGCTTTGTACAACTATCCTGAAAAATGCAATTTTAAGTATATATTTGAAAGGCAGAAGCTTTGTGCATTTAATTTATAATGTTTAAAGGGGCTGCATGTGCAAAGACTTGGGTGTTTCCATACAAATCTTTGAAGGTGGTAAGACATGTTGAGTTCTTTTTAAAAAGAGTATGGGGTCCTAGGCTTCGTATGTAGAGGCGTGGAGCACCAAATCTAAGACGCTGTCCTAGCTTGTTATAAATCCTTAATGCGTACTTCGTAATGAGAATCATGGGTACGAACTAATGAGTTATAGGTTGTCCCCTTTAGACCGGTGATCATTACACTGAGATTTAATAATCTTCAAAATGAAGAGTTTAAGGAAAGAAGGAGCACCTATTTTCAATGACTGGAAGGTTATGAACTAGAGAACTTAGATTTAAGATTATTGATTTTTGAAAAGACACCAGATTAAAAGCAAGTTTTTTTTATCTGGAATGAGCTGCTTGAAAGGGTGGCAAAAGCAGGTTCAATTGTAACTTCCAGAAAATAGTTGGAGAAATACTTGGGGAAAAATTGTGAAGTGGGGCTTGTAGCATAATTTTAAAGAATGATTGACTGAACAGCCTTCAGAGATGCTGGGGTCTCTTCCATTTTTCTGAAGGGTCTAGGCCCGAAACGTCAGCCTTCCTGCTCCTCTGATGCTGCTTGGCCTGCTGTTCATCCAGCTCTACACCTTGTTATCTGGGGTCTCCTGTATCCATCTGCTTTGTTTAATTACACTGTATCTCCGTGTACTCCAAGTCGGTATATAATCAGAATGGAATTGGAACATGCAACATTAGTAAACAGTGAGCAGAATGTTGGTTTCAGCTGTTTAGTGAATTTTTGCTATTTTTCCTTTCTGCCTAGTTCATATGCGAGATCCTAACAACCAGAGCCATGTTATTAAAAACCTGAGGATCAACGTTACTGGAATTGTTACCCAGCCGCCACAACAGACTGCTATTCGGAAACTGTTGAGTGAAGTGGTTTCTGCCAGTCAACCTGCAGAAGGATTGGTTGCTAATGTGATTACAGCGGGAGATTATGATCTCAACATCAGTGGTAAGCCCTCAGTTTCATGTTTGTTAATTACTTTTGCTGTGAAAGGAACCTCAACTTGTGCTCCTATGATGCTGCTTGGCCTGCTGTGTTCATCCAGCCCTGCACCTTGTTGTCTCGGATTCTCCAGCATCTGCAGTTCCTACTATCTTTGACTCAACTTGTGGAAGGTGTTTGAAGTTTAGATTTCGTTCTTTGAGTTGGAAATTCAAACAGCTTGATTAGCCAAGATATCCTGATGTTTTTCAGTGTTTGTATTTATCTAATTGAGTTACAATTAGAGTATAACTTGCAATCTCTAAGACAGTTTGGGCCCTGAAATTGGGTGGATATTCTCTGTAGCAGTACTCTGCAATTGAAAAGGGACTTTGCTCAAATGGATATTGTGTAAATGTTTCTGGCTAAACTTTGAAATGACCATTGTTTCCCCATTGACCAGACTATTAGTTTGCAAAGTGGATGATTCATTAAATTCGTGCTATCCATCCTGTTTGTGGATAATTGAAGTAGCCATGAGATGATTTCAGTGTTTGCTTCAGATAAAAAGAAAATTGAGAAGATTCAGATAGCAATGACTCCTGGTGATGGCTTGGTTTGAGAAGGAACCAGCCTTCCCAGACCACTTCGCAGCACGCCTTTGGCAAAATTCCATCTGGAGTGCCTTATCTTCAGTCACCTGGGACAGAGGGAGGGAGGGAGGGAGTGAGTGAGTCAGTGGGCTTTCCTGTTCACCTGATTTCAGGCCCAGCCGAGGTGGCTGTCTGCAGGTCTGGCTGGAAGTGGTTTTTTTGGGGACAACACCGTGACTTGGCCATGCTACGTGGCCCTGGATAAGGAGCATGTGGGTCTTGTTGCAAATCTTGAGACTGTCCCCAGTTGGTTAGACTAACTGGAACAATTGGATGATCAGGGCAATGTGCATGAGTGAGATGTTTCCTTGATTTTCTCTCTCTCTGGCTGTTAGATGACTTCACTGCATCAATCTGGTGCATCTTTATTGAGGGGACTGTAAAAGTCAGGAATAGAGAATTGCAAAAAGACACAGACTGCCAGACAGGAAGAGCTGCAAAGAGCAAGATCTATTTGAAGGAGGAGTTTCTTCACTGAAGAAACACAGCACATGAGAATTTGTATGGGATTTAACAATACATTGCGCAGATGTTTTATAATCAACTTGTTCAGACATAAATGCCTGCACAGTATGTACAGATTGGGACTGTGCATCATCGTATAGTGCCAGTGATTTGATAAATTCATTCTTGTATTGGATGTGATTTTACTTTCTCTAGTATGTTAGAGAACAGAACCATTATTTGGGTATGCCCTAAAGTAGATTAGTAATAGACATCCGCTGTGGAATGGGCTTCTGAAAGCTAACTGATGTACATATCCTCATAAAGGAATGACATCCGATTCCAGGAGAGCTGCTGTCTGTTCTTTTTTTTTTTTTTTTTTAAAAAACACATCTCCATCTTACAAAGCTCTGAAAATGACCAAACTTAGCAAGATCTAAAATCCGAAGAGCTGTGGAGAGATTCTGGAAAGGTGTTGCCATAAAGATCAACCTCTTTATTGAATTAGTTGAATACCTGTAGGCTGAGGGAAAAAAATGTGACTGCTTATATTTGTCTAATTAGCATAATTTTGTTTCCGGGCCAAATAGCTGGATAGAAGCATTATTTTTAAATTGTTGCGAATCAATATAGCACCCTGTCTCTCAACCTTATTTTTATCCACTCCTTTTATGTAACTGTGTGCCTTGCTCAGGATAGTTCCTGCAGTCCCAAGTCAAAACGTATGAAGTCTGATCTATTAGGTTATATTCTATTAAGATATTAATATTAGCTCATCCTGAATGACGCTTGTGGTCTTGCAGGTGGTCTTCTCATTCTGGTAGTTTTGACTTAGATCTGTGGGACTTTGTGGCCTGAGTATAGAGAACTTATGTTTGTGTATGGAATAGGATCTGAGGTGGTGCTGCAAATAACGTTGGGTCTTGATCCTTTTGTGATTAATTATAACGAGCATGTGCATGTACGTCATCAAAATTTGCATTTATTAACCCGAAACCTTTCAGTTGTCACTTTTTTTTTTTTGCCATTTAAAAATGTTTGCTTTTCAAATTTAATTTTGTGATGAGATGAACTTAAACAGCCCAGTATGAACTAACCCATTGTTTTCTGGGGAAAGAATGCCTAGAAACTTACTTCTGTGAACTGAAAATTCCCAATCTTTAAAAATAAGGTTTTCATAAAAATTGCAGAACTATTTCAGTGGTGGAATTGTCTTTTTTTTTTTGATTTCAAATACCTTCATTTAGTTTTGAGCTTTGTATGTTGGGCCTTCTGTTTGATGGCCCAGGCTTAATAGTCAGTGGTAAAGCAGTAATGCTCCCTGTTGATCTTTAAAACTACCCTCAAAGATCTGGTGATCTTGGTCCTGCAGACTTGTCTTTTCTCAGCAGTAGTTTAAACCTGACAAAGATGTGCAGCTGCAGAGATGGCAGGATAAGTAAACCAGGAAGCACCAAATGCCTCCAGTTTTTTTAATATTTCAAAATATAAATAATTGGTTATTATAATTAGATCAAGTTAAAATAAACTTTTAAAAACTTCACACATTTCTTTAATCACCACAATGCAGAAATTTGACATTCCACAAATCGAAAATTACCTCTTTGGGGTCATTTAGAGTGTTCAGTAATTATTTATGAAGTTTTTACACTGTTTAAAAATCCAGTTGCATTTGTTTCAATATTATATTATTTTTTGAGGAGTTGTAATAGCAAGACTAACCGTGCAAGTTTGATTTTCTCACCAGTTGAATGATTTGCCATTGATTTATGACTTGCAGATGCCACAAAATTGTACCCAAGTGAGAAGGGCAAATCACTGATAGCAATGTCTGGACCTCCACCTTGCTTTACATGTGTGTGGACTTCCAAAATTCCTGTCAGATCTAATGAAGTGTGTAGGAACTTCATAAAATATTTTGCTTGAGAGGTTAAAGTTTTTTGCAGTAAGTTTGTAGCTTTGAATTGGATTTGTATTTCTATATTGTGTTGACATAATTTTACACTTAAGTTCTGACTAGTGGCAAGGCGTCTGGAAATGTTTGTTCACATTTAAATGAGGTGGCTAAATCTTTGAAAGTGCACAGTTCAGTCTATTAGGGGAGAAAAACTGCTATTAGTGAGCAACTGGGTCAACAGTACCTCAAATGTCTAGGAGCTCTTGCGTAGTGTGAGGATATTTAGGAGAGAAAGACATACAGCATCAAAGGTGCTATTTATTTACCATTTTCAGACAATCAGTTGAAAAAGTGGTGGCTGTAAAGTCCAAGAAGAGGAGGAGATCGAGAAATAAGAACGTTGAGAGATGAGTTTCAGGAATGCATATTCAACAATAAGTTGGCAGTATTAACAGGATCTCTGGAAGCTCCTTAGGAACATTAGGTAAAGAATATTAACTAAAGAAAACATCAAGTAAATGTAGAACTGAGGGGAAGCCAACTGAACAGTTTTAAAAGAGGTAGTGGTGAGGTTTAAATGTCTTTAAGGTTGTTATTGAGTCAGCGGTTTGAATCATTTCTGATATTTGTAAAAAATGAGTTTCTGATTTTTGTTTAGTGTAACATGGTTCTTGTTAAAAGTTCATTATTAGCTATTTGTGAATATGTTCAGTGACTGACTGCCATAGTTAACAATTGCAAAAATAAGACTTGTGGTTTATAAGGATAAGTTTCATCCTGGCATCTGACTTGTCCATTATGATTAACTGGAATCATAACAGAGGAGGACCTCTTTGCAATATTAAAATGAATAGAGCTGAAAATCGACAAATCCATAGGTCTGCATCTAAGTGTTGAAGCAGGAGACGATAGAGACAGTTGATGGACTGGTGATTAACTTCCCAACTTGCAGAGATTCTAGAATGACTTCTGCAGACTGGAAGATAGCAAACTTAAGAAGGGAGAGAGAGAAAAGCGGGAACATTACTGATTTTACTCTTGTATCGGTATTGGGGAAAATGCTAAACTCTAGATGGAAGGAAGTAGACACATGGTGGTAATGATTTGATTGGCATAGTCAGCATGGATTTATGAATAGGCAGTTGTATTTTCTTAACTTGTTTGGTGTTTGTTTGAAGTTACTAACAACATTGATAAAGGAGAACTGATGGATGTAGTATGATGATGCTTTTGATAAAATCCCTGTTAGAAGTCTGGTTAGAAGAATTAAGACAGAAGGGGTAGGAGGTAATGTAATAGTATGGATTAATGATTGGTTAACAGAAAACAGGACTAAATGGGTCATTCTCACTTTGGCTTGTGGGTACTGCAAGATCTGCACTTGGGACCCCATCTGTTCACCATCTATATCCCTGGTTTGGACATGGGGACAAAATGTGATATTTTCTAATTTGTAGTTAACACAACACAAAGCTAATTTGGAATAAATGCTATGATGTTTCAGGAGGACTTTGAGTGGGCAAGAACATGGCAGATAGGAATATAGTATGGAAAAATGTGAAGTCATCCACTTTGCTTGGAGAAACTGACGTGCAGAGTGTTTAAATGGAAAGTGGAGCTGTACCAAGAGGCCTAAGTGTCTTTGTGATAGTTTTGGTGAAGTCTAATATACAGGTGCAAAAGCTTTTAGGAAGGCTCGTGGAATGTTGTTTTATTGCAAGAGGATTGAAGTACAGGTATAGTGAAATCTTTGGTTTTATATGGGCTTAGTTCGACTACACCACCTGGAATACTTTGTACTGTTTGATTTCTTTATCTTAGGAAAGATTTTTGTTACCAGAGAGGGAGTGCAGCAAAGCTTCACAGACCTAGGGATGGTGTGAATATGCAAACTTGGTATAGATTCTGTAGAGTTTCGAAGATCTCATTGCAACTTAGAAAATACTTTAAAGGGATAGACAAGGTAGATGCAGGTGAAGATGTTTCCCTGGTTGGGAAATAGTACGTGGCAGACACTTATTTGCTGTGATGGTCACCGATTCTATTCACAGATAGTGAAGGTAATATATTTTTGTTTAATTCAGCCAGGTTTTACTCTGGCATCTGACTTGTCCAGTATGACCATCAGCTGAGATCATTACAAGGATAATGACCATTATTGCTGACTGTTCACCATCATTGAACTGCAAAATTTTAGTTGTGATGGTTGCGGTTCTGGAAGTCCAGAGCCCTAGTCTGGTAATCTAGAGATCGGAGTTCAAATCCCACCATACCAGTTTTTAAATTTAAACCCCATAATTGATAACTGGTAGTTTATTCCTGATTTATGATAATGGAGATTGTGTGAAATTACTGGATTGTTGGATGGGTGGAGGTGGGGAAGCATCTCCTCCTTTTGGAAGGTAAGTTTGCAGCTCTTGCCTTGTCAAACGTATGTGAATCTCCAGATCCACAGTTCAGTGGTTGATTCATAACTCAGTTCCCTAAGGATGGTTGGTCCGTGCTGTGCTCTGAGGTAAAACAAATCATCCAAAGCAAGTAAATGCAGATGTAAAAAGCTTGGAAGTCAGGTTAAAATGCACTGAGTAGAAAGTGCAATCAGCATAGAATTCTGGAAACACTTTGGTCGTGGCAAGACAGTTGAGGATTCGGGTTTATTTGTTAGAACTGGACATTTTTAAAAGACTTCATTCACTCCTACTTGCCTTCACTGGTCCATCTCTCTTTCCTTCCTTGACGTTGCTTTTGACACTTATGATGTGAGGCTTGTTAACTCTTCAGCCTCTTTCTGTTCTGCTGAAAAACCAGTAACCAAAAAGATTAGCTATATTCATCTCTCTACAGATGCCAATGACTTAATTTCCAGCAATTTCTGTTCTTATTTTGGAATTTCAAAATCTTTTTTGGCTGTTTTCATAAATGTCTATTTTAAAATTATAGAAATTTATCTTTTTAGTGTAGTATGTTGAAATCTGCGACTGAACTATTTCAAGCTGTTATGTATGATACAGCAATTGACAATTTAAGGTGATTTTGCTGGTAGGTAACGGTATTGATAATGAATGCGTTTTATTCATTCATGGGATTCGGGCATCTCTACACCATGTATTGGTAAACCCAAATTGCTGAGAGGGCAGTTAAGTCAACTCTAGTAGTCTGGATTTAGAGTCACGTGTTTGCATGACCTGATAAAGATGGCAAATTTTCTTTCTAAAGAACATTTTTAGGAACTAGACAGTCTGCAGTGATAATATGATAGCTGTTAGGCTAGCTTTTTTTTTTGGGATTCCACCATGGCAGATGATGAAGTTTGAAGTCCATTTTAAAAATTAATTTCTTTAGCCCAACCATGACAGTGGCTCATTTAATCCTTTGCAGTTCCTTGCTGACTATACTTGAATTAGGAAATTAGTTGTTAAGCAAGGGGTATGGGTTCCTGCGTGTTGTGTAGGACTGTTTTAACATTGTTAAACCTCCCTTTGACTAGAGGGTGTAGACAGCTGATGTCGCAGGAGCTTGTCACATGGATAATGGCTCTCCAATGATTTGGTGATGTTTTCTTTGGTCAGAAACCAAACAGTTGATTGTGAGTCTACTGAATATGTTGTGAGCAACATAGGAGTGTTTTGTACTAAACCTGATGTGGTTTGTGGTTAAGTATGTTCATTCAAGCTTGTAGTTTGTTTGTTCAGTACATGCAACAGCAAACACAAAGCCTATAGATTCTTAAATATGTATGTAAAGGTGTATGCTAATCAGAAGTTTGTCAAGATCCATTTCTGCACATCAGTCATTTGAGGATCAGAAATTATGTTTAATTCTAATGACTGACTCATTTAATGAGTAACCAAGCAGGAATTTAGTGCTCAAAAGCTAATGTCTGAGGACTGTGTAGTTGCAGTTCTGTTTTTTGGTGAAACTGCATCATTGGACTGTTTCTAGGCTGCAGCATTTTCAGTCCAGGAAGTCGTTGGCATTAGTATTTTTTCCCCAATTAATGGCCACATTCTGACCATTCCACATGCAAATAAGTAGTTTCTAATGTCGTCTTTTAATTTTTTTTGAGATTTGTTTTAAAATTGATTGCCTTAAGTTTATGCCCCCTTGGTCATTTGGCCAAAAGATGGAATCAACACATGTCCATAAGATCTATCAGCCTTCTCAGCTTCATCTTCTCGTGAACGTTCATTTTGGGGAAGGGGGTGTCCCAGCTGTATAATCGCTACACAATTATTCCGGAAACTCGGCAAAGGGCTTTGAATCCCACCATGGCAAATAGTCATACATCATGGAAACAGATTCTTTGATCCAAACTCATGCACATCGATCAGATGTCCCAGTAGACCCGTCAGTCCAACTTGTCCGCTCCTACCAGACATCCCAATCTGACCTCATCCCATTTGGCCCATATCCCTCTTAAACCCTTCCTATTCATATACCTACCCAGATGCCGTTTCCCGAAACATCAGCCTCTCTGCTCCTATGATGCTGCTTGGCCTGCTGTGTTCATCCAGCCCTGCACCTTGTTGTCTCGGATTCTCCAGCATCTGCAGTTCCTACTATCTCTGCCGTTTTAAATGTTGTAACTGTACCTGCTTCCACGCTTCCTCTTGACAGCTTGTTCCATACATGCACTACCCTCTGAAAAAGTTACCTCTCAGGTGCTTTTTAAATCTTTCCCTCTCACCTTAAACCTATGCCCCCTAGTTTTAGGCTTCCCTCACCCTGGGGAAAAGACCTTATCTATTTACCCTACCCATGCTCGTAATGATCCTATAAGCCTCTGAGGTCATCCCTCAGCCTCCAATGCTTCAGGGAAAGTAGTTCCAGCCTATTCAGCTTCTCCCGAGAGCTCAAACCCTCCAACTGTGGCAACATCCTTTGTAAATCTTTTCTGAACCCTTTCAATAAAAAAAAAAAATTGGAATTGAGAATCTATTGATGACCCTGAAACTATTCAGAAAAGCCCCTCTGGTTCAATAATGTCCGTCAGGGAAGTACATCTGCCAGCCTCAACTTGTCTGGCCTACATGTGACTCCAGAACCACACCAATGATGTTGAATCTCAATTACCCTCCGAAATGACCTAGCAAAGTATTCAGTTGTACCAATCTCTACAAAGAATTGGAAGTGGACGGATAACCTGGCCTCAACCCAGGCACTGGAAAAGACAACAGCAAAAACAGCCCTGTCTACCCTGCCAAGTCCTCCTCGCTAACATTTGGGTTAGTGTCAAAACTGGGAGAGCTGCTTGTCAGAGTAGTCAAGCTATAGCCTGACGTTGTATGGAAGATGTGGTTCCATGAGTCTGACTGTCCCAGTTGCCACATCACCATCCCTGGATATGTCCTGTCGCACCAGCAGCGTGGACCCAGCACAGTGATGTACTGTCAGGTGGGAGTCCTTAACATTGACTCTGGACCTCATGAAGACTTGTAGCTTCATGTTAAACGTGGTCAAAAAAGTGGCCTGCTTGTTACCATGTACTGCCCTCCCTCGACTGATGAATTAGTGCTCCTCCATGTTGAATGACATTTGGAGGAAGCACTGTGGATGGCAAAAGCACAAACTGTACTCTGGGAGATTTCATTGCCCTCCACCAAGAGTGGCTCGACAGCTATAATACTGAACGAGCTGGTCAGGCCGTAAAGGACATAACTGCTAGACTGAGTCTGTGCCAGGTGGTGAGGGAACCGATAAAGGAAAAACTTGACCTTATCCTTACCAACTGCTGGCTGCAGATGCATCTGTCCCCAATAGTATTGATAAGAGTGACCATTGCAGAATCCTTGTGAAGATGAAGCCCCACCTTCACATTGAGAATATCTGCGGTTGTGTTGTGTGGCACAATCACTGTGCTAAGTGGCTCAGACAGCAAGCATATTGAACAACTCAACACTGGGCACCTGAGAGGTGCTAGGGGCTGTCAACAGCAGCAGAATTGTACTCCACAACCTGCAACCTCATGGCCTGGTATATCTCCCACTCAACCATTACCATCAAACCAGGGCATCAATGGAGAATGCAGGAGGGCATGCCAGGGGCAGCACCAAGTGTACCTGAAAAGGTGTCAACCTGGTGAAACTGCCAGGACTACTTGTATGCCAAGCAGCATGTGAAA
>NC_063335.1:119241048-119270990 GCF_021869965.1 Rhincodon typus
GCAGCAAGTCTTTGACAGAGATATTGACTAGCGAACCTGGTGATACGTTGAAATGGCAGGCAGCCAGAGTCCCGGGTCATTTTTGCAGACAGAACATGGGTGCTTTGCAAAGCGGTCACCCAGTCTATGCGTCATCTACCCAATCTGGAGGAGAGCACAGACCTCACGAATTGTCTAAGTGTTCTCCTCCTATTCCAGTGCTGGACATCAATCCATCGTAAACAAGCCTCCAGAGAGCTTGCAGCTGCTCAGTTATTCCAGCTTTATCATCCTTGATGCTTTGCCTCATTATGCATACCACAGAATTGTTACAATGCAGAAAGGGGCCATTCAACCAATCCAACTTGTCAGCTCTCCAAATGAGCATCTCACCTATATCATTTTCAGATAATGGTCAAATTCCTTTTAGAAAACCTAGATTAAACCTACCTGTCCTTCCACACTCGGGCAGTGTGTACCTGATCTGAGTCATTTGCTGCATTAAAATGTTTCCCTCTTGTTGCTTTTGCTGCTTTTACCAATTATTTTAAATCTGTGCCCTCTCGTTCTTGGAACAGTTTCTGCTGAATTATGCTGCCTGGAGCCCTCATGATTTTGAATAGTTCTATCAAGTCTTCTCTGAGCTACCTACTTCCCAAGTCTCCCTCCAGTGCCTTCACATCCTTCCTAAACTGTCGTGACCAAAGCTAGACAGCTGAGGCCAAATTAATGACTTGTACAAGTTCAACAAACCTCCTTGGTCTTGTACTCTATGGCCCTATGAATAAAGTTTAGGGAATGTGCTTTCTTAACTGTCCTGCCACCTTCAATGACTTGCACACGTATACACGTGTACACCAAGGTCACACTATTGTGTGCATTTCGGTAACTAGTAAAGTGGTGCCTGACTCCCTTCAGTTTTGCTATGAATAGTCTGGAGCTTTTCATCCTTGTCTGTTCTCCTATTGGTTGGATGTAATTTTATTTTTGATTTAAAAGCTAAGTTCTGAAAATACTCAGGTCTGACAACAGGGGTAGAGAGAGAAGCAGTTAGTGTTTCAGTTCAATGGTCTTTCAACAGAAATGGGAAAAGTTAAAAATTAGATGTTTTAAGCAGCTGAAAGTGTGGGGAGAACTGACATGGGAAGATCTGTGATTGAGTGGAAGGCAGAACGGGTTGAATAACAAGTTGGAGTTCAAACGGAGTGGGAACAACCTTTTACATCTGCTAAATGTTATCAATACATAGATCCCTCTCAAAGCATCTTCTAACTTTTTTCTTTATTATTATGCAGTACTGATGTCAGTTCAGTTTGGGTGCAGTACTTAACACTTGTCTGTGTTAATTTCATCTTGCTATTCCGAGATACTTCGCAATCAGCTTCTTTGTTTTTCCCAAACTGCCTTTCAGTCTGCATGAAAATTTAAGAATTTTGCTTTGCACCTCTGAATCCTGGTTATTAATGTTCAACTAGTTAAATTCCCAGCATCCATTCCGGGGAGCACCCTGGTTAGTGATTTGAGCCACTTCACAAAATTCCTCTAATAAACACCCACCAATTGTAATGACAAGTTCAGTTCCACTTTGACTGTAAAGCACTTTGGGATCTCCTAAAGTTTTGAAAGCTGGCAGAGATATGTCTTTCTCTTTCTACCTTCCAGATAATTTCTTTCTTCTGGATTTTCTAAAACCTGAATTCCCTGAAGCTTAAATAGACTTGCACGATTGAATGTTGTCAGACATTTTTACAAGGCAGGAATGTCCATTTGGGATTTGACTTCATTAGAAAAGCTTTCGAGATAGATAGGGTCTCCCATTCTGAATCATTATCGTCCATTGTTTGCAGGTTTATTACCATCAGTCTTTGTATCACTAATGGGTCAGATGTTACCTTTATTGAATATAGGTGCCATGTTGGTGTGTTACCTTGTCCTCTCAGCACAAAATTACTTTCTTTGTTTTCTCCATCGATAGCTTGTTAATTTTATCCCTGTGGATCATTTATTTTGCACTGGGCAAATCTATTTAGTCCAAAGTTTTAAAAAAAAATTACTTGAATGTTATGTACTATCTAAATTACAATTAGAATTGAAATTGGGTTGCTCCAGTGTGTTTTAACCAAAATTAATGTTCATCACCATTTGTTGAGAGTACAGAATTAACATTTCAGGCCAGTCGCCTTACATTTAGTATTTTTCGTCCTAATCTTTTCCTTGTTCAATGTCTACACATCTGTCTGCAGCAAAATGGTGGGAGACCGCTTTGTTTCTCCTTTTGAGCAGAGGCACAAGCAGTCCCTTGTCCACCACTTTACTCCACGTGGTCGAAGCTGTCCTGACATTAAACAGCTTCTACTATAACTCCACTTGCTTTCTCTAAATCAGAAGTTTTACTATTGAAGCCTTTATAGGTTATAGCTTTGCTTGCAATTTTATGTGATAGGTGGAACATTGTTCTCGTCTCCCTTCTAGTCGCCTCCCTCTCCATTGCTTTTTCAAAAAAAAGTTATTGTTAGTTTAGGAACAGGAGTAACTTATCGAGCAACTTCTACTATCATTGAGATTGTGGCTGATCTGTGAATGTTTGTTTGTTTTTCTTCCTTCCAGTCCAGAAATGTTGGAGATCCATGGTTCATTCACCTGGCTTGGGCAGACTCAGTACAAAATTCAGCTGAAGGGGCAGGAGGTTTACACAGTTCCACTGAAGGCTTGTTTTGTTCACGCTGGTGTTTATAATCTTGGGACACCCAGAGTCTTTGCCAGGCTTGCTGACCAGAATGTGCAGTGCGAAACCAGCCAACAGAACTCAACACCAGCCTTGATAATTATCAACAATGTGTGAGGAACTGGCAGCACCAAACATCCCTATCACGATCAGTCTCGGAAGGAATCGTATACTGATTGCTTTCTTTTGTAGCTATTGTTGAAATTTCCTGCAGCTGTACCCTGCACCCACAACAAATACAGAACTAATATCTCAAAATTGTACAGAATAAATGGGAGGGAAGGGGTGGGGGGTGGTTGGTAGGTGGAGGAAATGAGAACTAAACCACGCGTAAAATTATTTTGTCTTTCACAATAAAAGGAATTCTGAACTTGGATGTGCATATGTAAGATGATTTTTGAATATATTTATCATTCATCCCTGCTTATAATTAGACCTTTTTTTAATGCGAACATTGAATATAGATGTGCAGTTTGGGCCATCTGTTGATAATGCAGTTTAAAACTGCTTTTCCATCACATTGTTTGAAATATCTGCAGTTGTCTGAGAGGATGTCAGTTGTAATTTTGGCTTTTCCTTTCTTCAGCCTTCATTTCTTTCTTGCTAAATGAAAAGACCAGTGATCACTAACTGTGTAGTTTGTGGGAAAAGAGCATTAATGCATGAGCTAACTCCTCATTGGTAACTGTGCAAAAACAAATCATTCATGTTCACCGTTTTAAGGTGTAAAATTAACCATTGCTTAAATGTCTTATTCCTATGCCCTGTTGTTTTATATACTCACTTGTTTCCTCAATATTATCTCAGGTTTGAAAGATGAAGCTGAATAATGAAGCATACCTATTCGATCTGTCTTTTTGGTTTGATTGAATTCAAGCCCAAGTTTCTTTCACAGCCACAGGGTTTTATGAGTTGGACCCAGCTAGCTACATTATGATGGAACTTTGCAAATTTAATGTTATTTAATGTATCAACAGAATTAAAATGAACACAAATGTCTTTTCAAGAAATGATGTATTATATTTATAGCTAATGTCTGTAAATAGAATAAAACATAACACATATATAATTTGAGTTTGTTTCTGACTCGCATGGAAAAGTAATTTTTTAAAAAATTTATTCTTGGTGTAGGTATCGCTGGCTGGGAAAGCATTTATTGCCCCGACTTAGTTGCCCTTGAGAGGATTGTAGTGAACTGCCTTCTTGAACCACTCCCTATGCTATAGGTAGCCCCAAAATACCACTGGGGAAGGAGTTCCAAGATTTTGATTCAGCAACACTGAAGAAACAGTGATATATTTCCAAGTGCCTTGGATGAGAACTCTGATTGATAATGGTGTTCCTATGTATCGGCTGTTCTTGATGATGGTGGCTTTGAGGTTGGAAGGTGTTATTTGCCAAGCTTTGAATTTCTGTGGCACATCTTGTGAAAAGTGCACACAGCTGCTACTGAGCATTGGTGGACCTTGTGGATGTGGCTTGTTCTAGAATGTTTCAAACTGCTTGAGTATTATTTGGAGCTGCGCTCATTCTGGCAAGAGGCGAATAAACCGTTACACGCCTGACTTGTGCCTTATAGATAGAGTATAAGCTTTGGGGAGTCCAGAGGCAAGTTACTCACTACAAAATTCCTAGCCTCTAACCTGCTGGTATTTGTATGGCTAATCCAACATCTGGTCGATGCTAATCCCAGGATATTGATGACGGGGCATTCAGTGAAGATTGTGAAAGGGTGATGGTTAGATGGTCTCTGTTGGAGATGGTCATTGCCTGGCACTTGTCAGTCCAAACGTGGATGTTGTCCAGATCTTGCTGCATTTGGACATGCACTGTTTCAGTTTCTGAGGAACATTGTGCAGTTGTCAGCAAACATCCCCACTTCTGACCTTGTGATGCAGGGAAGGTCATTGATGAAGCAGCTGAAGATGGTTGGGCCTAGGACACTACCCTGAGGAACTCCTGCAGAGATGTGCTGGAGCTGAGATGACTGACCTCGAACAACCACAACCCATTTTCCGATGTGCCAGGTAGGGGACTCCAGCCTGTGGAGAGTTTTCTCCAACTCCCCTTGATTTCAGTTTTGCTACAGTTCCTTGATGCCAAATCTAGTGAAATGCAGCCTTGATATCAAGGGCTATAACTCTTGCCTTACCTCTGGAATTCATGTTTTGTCCATGTTTGAACCAAGGTTGTAATGAGGTAGTTAAGTGGCCCTGGTAGAACCCAAACTGGGTGTTGCTGAGCAGATGCTACTTGATAGCACCATTAACGACACCTTTCATCACTTCACTGATTTAACAGTAGACTGGTGCAATAATTGGCCGGGTTGGATTTGCTCTGCTTTTTGTTTACAGGACATGAGCAGTTTTCCACATGGTCATGTAGATGCCAGTGTTGTAACTGTGTACTGGAACAGCTTGGCTAGAGCTGCCCCAAGCTCTCTAGCACAAGCTTTCAATACTGCTGGAATGTTGTCAGGTCCCATAGACTTTTTAGTATCCAGTGCCTCCAACCATTCCTTGATATCACATGGAGTGAGTTGAAAGTGATTGCAGGATGGATCTATGATGCTGGGGACTCTGGAAGGGCCCAAGCTGGATCATCAACTTGACACTTCTGGCTGAAGATTGGTGTGAATGCTTTGGCCTTATCTTTTGCATTGATGTGCGGGGATCCCGCAGCATTGAGGATGGGGATGTCTTTGGAGCCTCCAGAGTTTAAATGTACTATTCACATGGTAAAGCTTAGATCTGATCTGGTTGTGGGATCACTGGCTCTGTCCAGCACTTACTACTTGCCTGCCAAACTGTGTACTAGCAGCATTAATTTGTTGCTTTACAAGGTTGACCCCTCATTGTCATGTATATCTGGTGCTGCTCCTATCACTCCCTCCTGCAGTTGTCTTTGAACCAGGGTTGATCCCCTTGCTGGTATGGCAGTGCTGGGGATGTGCCATGCCCTGAGGTTACAGGTTGTTGTTAAAGTACAATGCTGCTGCTGATGGTCTTGGGGATACCCAGTCTTGAGCTGCTAGATCTGTCTGAAGTTTCACCTATTTAGAATGGTGGTTGTACCACACAACCATGGAGGGTATTCTCAGTTGTGAAGACAGGACTGTATGGTGGTCATTGTTCCATGGAGATACATGCAACAATTGGTGAGGATGTCGTCAAGTTGTATTTTTATTTTGTCATAATTCCTTACTTATCAACATTTTTATGTATAGGCTGCTCAATCTTAAACATTGAATAATGTTACTGAAATAACATTGCCTTAAACTTTTTTAAATTATGGGATTAAAATAATGGGTAACATGCTAAAAGCTCCTGTCCACTGTCTGTTTGGTGAACATAGAAGATCTCGTGGTATTATTCTGAGGAAAGGGCAACAGAGCTGTGACCAGAAATATCTAGTAGTCAAACCCTACCTTTGACATAAAAATAAACAAATATCTTACCATCATAAGATCTTGCTGTGTCAAAACTGACTTGTGTTTCCAGCATCAGAACAGTGACTACACTTTAGAAGTACTTCATTGCCTGTAAATGATTTTGGAGGGTCCTGAGGTGGTGAAAAGTGCTAAATGAGTGCAAGTTCGTCCTTTCTTTCAATTTATCCCACTGCTCACAGGAACAATCAAAACTATGTCCACAACCCATTATGCCATTAGCATTGGAAAATTTAAGACTAACTCTGTCCAAAATGATAAAGTTCAGTCTCAAGTGGATTCACAATGTTAACTTTGAATATCTAGATGACCAGGGAGTGTAGAAGCCAACTTATGCTGCCAGTGTAAGGTAGTGTGAGGAAAGGAGTGTTCTGAAGGACTGGCTGCATTTATGTACTGTCCTTTAGTGTAGTAAAATCATAAGATGGATCACAGGAATATTATCAGAAAAATGTGTGACAAGGGGATAGTAGGTCAGCTGACTTTTAAAATTGGGTTGACTGAGTCTCTTCAAGGGTAGAGAAGTAGAGGTTTGGGGGTGGGGTGTGGAATTTGGAACGTTAATACTAGGAAATTGTATCCCTGATTTTAGTTGGTACATGATTAGATTCCAGAGAACTAAAAGGTGGTTTGAATTGAAAAAAGTTCTAGTGATGGGAATCAAGTAACAGATTTCAAAGTGGGAAATTAATTTTAAAATTGGTATTACCAATCTGGGATTCAGATGCAACATCCATAAATATTTCTGCAGTTTCTCTTGAATATCCACACTAATTGTAAGTGTGCTAGTGTCCTTTCCTTTATTAGATTTGTATTTTCTTTCTTGTTTCTTATCCTTTTTCCCCCCCACCCGCCCCGGTTTAGTACCTCTTGCCCTGCTCCATCCATCTGATTTAGTTATTTTCTGTTTGAACCATCCCTGTTACTGTATATAATGAAAACCAAAGAAAGGTATGATGCTGGGTTCAACCATGACCACTCAGCTCCTGACCTCATACAATCATAATTCCAACATGGGCAAAAGAGCTGAATTCCACAGGTGAGGGTACCTGCCTTTGGTATCAAGACAGTGTCACAGAGCCCCAGAAAAACTGCAATCAATGGGAAAAAGTGCAAAACTCTCCAGTGGTTAGACTCTTACTTGGCCTAATTTAGGGTAAGTGGGGTTGTTGGAGGTCAGTCATATCAGATCCTCGGCAGAGTGTCCTAAGCCCAGGGATATTCGGCTGCTTCATCCACAACCTACCTTCCATTATAAAATGAGAAATGGGGATGTTCACTGATGTTTGCACAATGTTCAGTATAATTCACAACTCCTCATGCTGTAACAGCCCATGTCCAAATGCACCCATACCTCAATAATATCCAGGTTTCAGTTGACAGGTGGCAAGTAATATTTGTGCCAGGTAATGAATGTGAGATTCTCCCTTGTTGGAGATAATGAATTATTGATATTCAATGGTATCATAATTACTTAATCCACCATTATCAGCATCCTTGGATTGGCCAGAAACTGACTTGTGAAGAGAAGACTAGGTCAGTCTGGAGTATCTTGCCATCTGACTCCCCAAAACCTGTCAACACTGCACAAGTGTGATGGAATACTTCCACTTGCCTGGATGAGCGCAGCTCCATCAATAGTCAAGAAGCTTGACCCCATCCAGCACAAAGCAGTCTGCTTGATTGGCACCTGGGCCACAGACATTTCCTTCCCCTACTGCAGTGTTCACAATCAACACAATGCACTGCAGAAATTCACCAAGGCTCCTTTAGTCAGCACTTTCCTAACCTGGAAAGACAAGGGCAGATAAATGGGAATACTATCACTTGCAAGTTCCCCTCCAATCCACTCACCATCTTGACTTGGAACAACATCACTCTTCCTTCGTACCAAAATCTTGCAAATCCTTCCCTAACAGCACTGCGGCTGTCCCTATACTTTGTGGACTGCAGCAGTTCAAGAAAGCTTTTTGACCAACCTTCTTGAGGGCAATTGGGGATGGGCAATAAATGCTGACTTAGCCACATCCCGTGAATGATCATTCATAGAATCCCTACACTGTGGGAACAGGCCCTTCGGCCTAACAAGCCCACAGTGAACCTCCAGAGGGTCCCACCCAGACCCATCCCCCTATCACCCACCTAATCTACGCATCCCTGAACACTATGGGCAATTTAGTATAGCCAGTCCACCTAGCCTGCACATCTTTGGGCTGTGGGAGGAAACTGGAGCACCCGGAGGAAACCCCCGCAGACACGGGGGAGAATGTGCAAACTCCACACAGACATTCGCCCAAGGGTGGAATTGAACCTACGATCCTGGTACTGTGAGGCAGTAGTGCTAACCACCCAATGTAATTCATGGAAAGCTAAACTGTACCTGCTCTGATGAGAGCAATATGATTGATTTTTAGCACACAGTCTGGTGAAATGTTCAGAAAACACTTGGGGATGGGCAACGAGACCTGGTTTTCCCTGTGACACTCCCATTTGAGTCTCACTGAATAGTGAAATAAGTTCAACGGGCTGAATGGCTTTGCCCCGTTCTCTCCTGCTTGACCTGAACTCTGCAAATTGGACTTAACTCCCAGTCCACACAAAGTTGCCTGGTAAACTAGTGACGATTACAGATTAACCTGTGAATTCAATTATCACTGTAGCCCACAAGGTGGTGATATGGCAGCGCAGTCTAGATTCTTGCAGAATACAATTAGCACTGTCTTTCATCAGCTTAAATGGTTTATTTTCTAGACCAAACACGCATAAAAGGCATATATGGTATATAAATGAATAAGCTTTGAATATTGAACTTACAGTGATGAAGTTCCTTCAGAGTTTAGATATTAACACTAATAGACATTGAGAATGCAACTGGCCCACTTTATGTTTAATTTGATATTCCACTATTTCCTTCAGTCAAGCCATTTGGTAAAGTCTGATGTATGAATTGCTGGTCAGTACAGTTTTCCAGCAGCTTCATTTGAATGTGTGAATCCTTTTTAAATTTGATCACAGGATGTGGATGTCACTGTGTTTATTGGCTGTGTTTCTAGTTCTAAGAATAATTGGCCTTTTGGTTAACGCTGAAACTCTGTATTGCCACATAAATTACAGAACTTAACAAGCAGGTTTATAGGAATTTTGCTGACAGTGTAAATGTTGCCAGCAAATCACTTAAAGCTACATACTCCTTTGTTGACAAAATGATGAGGTTATATCAAATGAGAAACACATATCAGTTGCCCTTTTCTCTGGAATTGAGTCTTGATAGTGGTCTGTCAGAATATGAATGGGTTTGTTAGGGTACATGTCAAAAAGGTTTCCATTCTTGGAGATGAGAGATAAGGATAATCAACATAAGACAGTCACTGATTATTTCAATTGGGAATTTAGGAGAACCTTATTTAAGGACTGCTGATAAAAGAGAACTGCTGTTGAAGTTTTTCATCTTGTACTCAGCAGGACAGAATAGCAAGAATGCCAAATTGAGAGGGATTTATACTGCATTAGAGGATCACTAGCATCTTCATGATGTTCAACATTCCACAGACAGCTGCTCTCGCCGCATCCTGAGATCCACACTCAGTGCCATATGGCGCCACATGCACACTCTTAACCTTTCTCTCCAAAAGCATTGCAACGCGCTGGCTCAGGGCTGCACCACTCCACAGTTCCACTTCATCTTCCGGCTCATTGGTCATCCTAATAAGAAACTGTTTCTTTTCCTTTCAGGCATCAAGGCCCACAAGATGCAACAACTCAGAGATACCCTTGGCCCTCTGGAAACTTCCTCCCCTCCCCTTCCCTCTGACTCCATCCCCTCCCCCAACCCCACGTCCTGTCGGGTATTCACCATCCCTCCTAACCTTCTGCTCTCCAATGCTGAATATTCTGTACTCGGCAAAGGCCTCAGCTTTAACCCTCTGCGTCCCCACCTTAACCAATTTCGGGCACAACATGACGCCAAACTCTTCCGCCGTCTTCACCTCCGTGCTCATTTCTTTTGACGAGTCCTCTCCCCATCCCACAGACCCCTTCACCCAGTTCCAACACTCCCTCCATCTGGACCCCTCCTTCTGGCCTTTTACCTGCACTCGATCTGTTCATTGAGAACTGTCAATGTGATATTGGTTGCCTCAATTTTTCTGCCCCCCTCTTACCAAATCCAACCTACCTCCTTTCGAACTGACTGCACTCCGTGTGCTTGGAGCTAACCCTGACTTTGTAATTAAGCCTGCCGATAAAGGTGGTGCTGTTGTAGTCTGGCGTACTGACCTCTACCTTGCAGAGGCTGATACCTCATCCTATTTTCCTCTGGACCATGACCTCACCATGACACATCAGGCCATTGTATCAACTACGGTCACTGACCATATTTTCATCTGGTGATTTCCACCACCCCCCCACCTCCAAGCTGATAGTCCCCAAGCTCCACACAGCTCACTTCTACCTTCTTCAAAAAATCCACTAATAGGCCTGTCCAGGCATACCCATTGTTTCAGCCTGCTCCTGCTCCACAGAACCCATCTCTTCCTACCTTGACCCCATCTTCTCTCCCCTGGTCCAGTCCCTACCCATGTATGTCTATGATTCCACTTTACGCCGGTTTCAAAATTTCTAGTTTGCAGGCTCCAGCTGCCTCCTTTTACCATGGACGTATAATCCCTTTACCTGTCCATCCCCTACCAGGAAGGTCTTAGGGCTCTTCGCTTCTTCCTAGAGCAAAGGCCTGAACTGTTCCCAACCACCATCACCCTCATTTTGGCTGAGTTCGTCCTCACCCTCAATAACTTCTCTTTGAACTCCTCTCATCATACTATGGGTATCTGCATGAGCCCCAGTTATGCCTATCTCTTCGTGGGGTACGTGGATCATTCCTTGTTCCAGTCCTATTCCAGGCAACCCCTCAACTCTTTCTTCGATACATCAATGCTATCATCAGTGCTGCTTCCTTCTCTCATCTGGAATTGGAAAAGTTCATTAATTTTGCATCCAATTTCCACCCTGCCTTCACTTGGTCTATCTTTGACTCCACTCCTGCCTTCCATTTCTCGACATCTCTGCTTCCATTTCTGGGGATAGACTGGCCACTAATATCCACTACAAACCCACTGACTCCCACAGCTATCTGGACTATATATCCTTGCACCCTGTTTCCTGTAAAGACTCCATCCTATTCTCTAGTTCCTCTGTCTCCATTGCATATGTTCAGATGAGGCCAACTTCGACAAGGGATCCTCAGAAATGTCCATCTTTTTCCTCAACCAAGGATTCCCTAGCATCATAAGGGTGGCACGGTGGCTTAGTGATTAGCACTGCTGCCTCACAGCGCCAGCGACCCAGGTTTGATTCAACCCTCGGGCAACTGTGTGTGTGGAGTTTGCACATTCTCCCCGTGTCTGCGTGGGTTTCCTCCCACAGTCCAAAGATGTGCAGGCTAGGTGGATTGGCCATGCTAAATAGAATATAGAACATAGAACATTATAGCGCAGTACAGGCCCTTCGGCCCTCGATGTTGCGCCGACCTGTGAAACCAATCTGAAGCCCATCTATCCTAAACTATTCCATTATCATCCATATGTTTATCCAATGACCATTTAAATGCCCTTAAAGTGGGTGAGTCTACTATTTTTGCAGGCAGGGCATTCCACACCCTTACTACTCTCTGAGTAAAGAACCTACCTCTGACATCTGTCCTATATCTATCACCCCTCAATTTAAAGCTATGTCCCCTCGTGCTAGCCATCACCATCCGAGGAAAAAGGTTCCCACTGTCCACCCTATCTAATCCTCTGATCATCTTGTATGTCTCTATCAAGTCACCTCTTAACCTTCTTCTCTCTAACGAAAACAGCCTCAAGACCCTCAGCCTTTCCTCATAAGACCTTCCCTCCATACCAGGCAACATCCTGGTAAATCTCCTCTGCACCCTTTCCAATGCTTCCACATCCTTCCTATAATGCGGTGACCAGAACTGTACGCAATACTCCAAGTGCGGCCGCACCAGAGTTTTGTACAGCTGCAACATGACCTCATGGCTCCGAAACTCAATCCCTCTACCAATAAAACGTAACATACTGTACGCCTTCTTAACAACGCTATCAACCTGGGTGGCAACTTTCAGTGATCTATGCACATGGACACCGAGATCTTTCTGCTCATCCACACTATCAAGAATCTTACCATTAGCCCAGTACTCTGTATTCCTGTTACTCCTTCCAAAGTGAATCACATCACATTTTTCCGCATTAAACTCCATTTGCCACCTCTCAGCCCAGCTCTGCAGCTTATCTATGTCCCTCTGTAACCTGCAATATCCTTCCGCACTATCCACAACTCCACCAAATTTGGTGTCATCCGCAAATTTACTAACCCATCCTTCTACGCCCTCATCCAGGTCATTTATAAAAATGACAAACAGCAGTGGCCCCAAAACAGATCCTTGAGGTACACCACTAGTAACTGAACTCCAGGATGAACATTTCCCATCAACCACCACCCTCTGTCTTCTTACAGCTAGCCAATTTCTGATCCAAACCGCTAAATCACCCTCAATCCCATGCCTCCGTATTTTCTGCAATAGCCTACCGTGGGGAACCTTATCAAACGCTTTGCTGAAATCCAAATACACCACATCAACCGCTTTACCCTCATCGACCTGTTTGGTCACCTTCTAGAAGAACTCAATAAGGTTTGTGAGGCACGACCTACCCTTCACAAAACTGTGTTGACTATCCCTAATCAAATTATTCCTTTCTAGATGATTATAAATCCTATCTCTTATAATCCTTTCCAACACTTTACCCACAACCGAAGTAAGGCTCACTGGTCTATAATTACCAGGGTTGTCTCTACTCCCCTTCTTGAACAAGGGGACAACATTTGCTAGTCTCCAGTCTTCTGGCACTATTCCTGAAGACAATGACGACATAAAGATCAAAGCCAAAGGCTCTGCAATCTCCTCTCTGGCTTCCCAGAAAATCCTAGGATAAATCCCATGCGGCCCAGGGGACTTATCTATTTTCACACCTTCCAGAATTGCTAACACCTCCTCCTTATGAACCTCAATCCCGTCTAGTCTAATAGACTGTATCTCAGTATTCTCCTCGACTACATTGTCTTTTTCCTGTGTGAATACTGACGAAAAATATTCATTTAGCACCTCTCCTATCTCTTCGGACTCCATGCACAACTTCCCACTACTGTCCTTGACTGGCCCCAATCTTACTCTAGTCATTCTTTTATTCCTGACATACCTATAGAAAGCTTTAGGGTTTTCCTTGATCCTACCTGCTAAAGACTTCTCATGTCCCCTCCTGGCTCTTCTTAGCTCTCTCTTTAGGTCCTTCCTGGCTAACTTGTAACTCTCAAGCGCCCTAACTGAGCTTTCACGCCTCATCTCTACATAAGCCTCCTTCTTCCTCTTGACAAGAGATTCAACTTCTTTAGTAAACCACAGTTCCCTCACTTGACCACTTCCTTCCTGCCTGACAGGTACATACTTCTCAAGGACACGCAGTAGCTGTTCCTTGAACAAGCTCCACATTTCAATTGTGCCCAGCCCCTGCAGTTTCCTTCTCCATCCTATGCATCCTAAATCTTGCCTCATCGCCTCATAATTGCCTTTCCCCCAGCTATAACTCTTGCCCTGCGGTATATACCGATCCCTTTCCATCGCTAAAGTAAACGTAACCGAATTGTGGTCACTATCACCAAAGTGCTCACCTACCTCCAAATCTAACACCTGGCCTGGTTCATTACCCAGTACCAAATCCAATGTGGCCTCGCCTCTTGTTGGCTTATCTACATACTGTGTCAGGAAACCCTCCTGCACACATTGGACAAAAACTGACCCATCTGAAGTACTCGAACTATAGCGTTTCCAGTCAATATTTGGAAAGTTAAAGTCCCCCATAACAACCACCCTGTTACTTTCGCTCCTATCCAGAATCATCTTTGCAATCTTTTCCTCTACATCTCTGCAGTGTTGCCCGTAGTGTTCAGGGATGTGTAGATTAGGTGGGTTATAGGGGAATAGGTCTGGGTGGGATGCTGTGACGGTCAGTGTGGACTTGTTGGGCCAAAGGGCCTGCTTCCACACTGTCGGGATTCTATGTTTCTATGATTCATTGTCGACAGGGCCCTCAACCGGGTCCAACCCATCTCCTAGCGATAGGCTTCCCCTTGTCCTTACCTACCATCCCACCAGTATCCACATCCAGAAGTTCATCAGACACCAGTTCTGCACACCTCCAGTGAGATGCCACCACCAGGCACATATTCCCCTCCCCTCCCCTCCTTTGTCCACCTTCTGCAGGGATCGTTCCCTCTGGGACACCCTGGTCCACATTTCCTTCACCACCAACCACCCCCCCCACCCCCGCAGCCCCACAGCACCAACCAGTGAAATTGTAACACCCACCCATTTACCTCCTCCCTCCCCAGTAGCCAACTGCCCAAATATACCTTCTACCTGCACCTCCCAGAATCTAGTCTACTGCATTTGCTGCTCACAATGTGGTCACCTCTACACTGGGGCAACAAAACGTAGACTAAGTGACTGCTTCACAGAACATCTGTGTTCTGCTTGCAAAAAAGACTCTGAGCTTCCAGTTGCCTGCCATTTTAACACACCACCCTATTCCCTGGCCAACATCTCTGTCTTTGGCTTGCTGCAGTGGACCCTGCAGCCCTCTGGACTCAATATCAGTTCAATAATTTTGGGGCCTAATCTCTCCCATGTCCCAGCCCCCACACCGCACACCAGGCCTTGTTATCACATAGCCTGCCATCACACACTACCAATTGTTAGTCACTAACAGTCCCCATTAACAGCTATTCACTCTCCCAGCCAGACTGTTATCAACTCCTTTATCTGTCCAACTGCTCTTCTCTCTCTTTGGGCTCTATCCTTTATCCTATTGTTTACTCCCTACCCCACCCCCTTCCTATTTTCTGCATATAAACTGACACTTTCCTACCTGCTACCAGTTCTGAGGAAGGGTCACGAGACCCAAAACGTTAACTCTGACTTTTCTTCATAGATGCTGCCAGACCTGCTGAGCTTTTTCAGCAACCTCTGCTTTTGTTCCTGATTTACACCATCCGCAGTTCTTTCGCTCCTTAGATAGCACCTTCCTAATCTATGACCACTTCCATCTAGAAGGACAGGGTAGCAGGCATTGCAATGGAGATTGCACTAAGGAACAGTTAACAGCCAAGCCTTTGTTTCAACTCAAACCGGGCAAATTGACTAATTGGTCAAGGCATTGTAATAGGGAATGCCAGAGAATGGCAGCCCACAAGCTTTTGTTTGGTTGAAATAGATACAATGCGAGGACCCGTTCTTTCTGTTTGCAAAGAACAGAGCCCCGCAAGTGAATATATGTAGTTGCTGGCACACATTAATAAACCACACTGCAAGTCTGAATATTAATCTTAAATTGTTTTTTAGTGTAATTCTTAACACTATCGAAATTGATTAGTAAGTACTGTCCGCTTGTGAGATTGTCAAACACTATGTTCTGAGATTTTCAAGCACAGGCTGTAAATTCTATGAAATATTTTATAAGACAGAAAAGACATATTTTAGGAGAAAAGAATAAAAAAGTTAGACTTCTAAGACTTTAAAACAAAACTTCCTGATTCTCTGCTGCTAATTCATAATGTTATTCTGCAGTGGATCAGGAATTCCAATTAGTAATGCAATAACCTGATAGTTGTGTCTTGTGGAAAGACCAAAGAACATAAAATGTAGAATTTCTTATGTATTTCTTCACTGTGAAAATTTCAGTGTTGTAAATGACACTCGAAACCGACAAGCATGGACTTCATGGTATATGTTAAGACATAGTTTCCAAACAAAGAATATAGTTGTGTCAAAGTAAATTATTTATATTAATAATGTTTTATTATAGCTTTTTTGGAAAATCCAGTATTGCATTTTAGGGAAAGTTTTTTTTTTAAACCTTTTCAATGTGCAAAACAATTTAGTTCCAACATGGTTCTTATTTAGGATATACATTTAAGTTGCACAGTGTCTGCACTTCTCAGCAAGTGACTTCAGCAGCAATAGCTCGAGGTACCTTAAACAAGTCTTAACAGATGGTTGTATCCAGCAAATAAACTAGGACCAGATTGACTATCTCCTCCAAAATGTAACACATTGTCACTAAAAAAAGGAAACCGATGTAACTGCATACTTCCTTAACCAATCAGATTTAAGGATTGAGTTGAATCCACCCAATCTGTCAAATTGATTGATTTGATTTATTTTCATGTGTACCCAAGTACAGTGAAAAGTTTTTTGTTTATGAGCAATACAGGCAGATCATAGTAAGCAAGGACATACAGATCAAAGGGTGATAAGCAAAACTTAGGCAGAGACATACAGGTTACACTGCACAGGGTGTGTGCTCGGCAAGATCGAAATTAGCAAGATCAGCATTATTTGAAGTTACAGAGTCCATTCATCAGTCTAATAATGGCAAGGAAGAAGCTGTTCTTGAACCTGCTGGTGCGTGTGTTCAAGCTTCTGTATCTCCTGCCTGATGGAAGAGGTTGTAGAAGGACATTACTGGGGTGAGATGTGTCTTTGATAATGTTGGCAGCCTTTCCGCAGCAATGAGCTGTGTAAGTGGAGTCCACGGCTGTAAAGTTGGCTTCCGTGATGGTCTGGTCTGGGCTGTGTAGGCAACCTTCTGAGTTTCTTATGGTCCTGGGCAGAGCGGTTGCCATACCAGACCGTTATGCACCTGGACAGAATGCTTTCAGTGGTGCATCTGTAGAAGTTAGTGAGGGACCTTATGGACCTGTCAAATTTCCTGAGCCACCTGAGGAACAAAAGGCGCTGTTGTGCCTTCTTGACCGTCGCATCTACGTGGGAAGTCAAGGGCAGGTTGTCGGTTATCGTCACTCCGAGCAACTTGATGCTCTCCACCCTCTCAACCTCTGCTCTGTTGATGTAGATGGGGGTGTGTTCTCCTCCTTTCTTTCTGAACTCAATGATCAGTTCTTTAGTTTTGCTGACATTGAGAGAGAGGTTGTTATCATTGCAGCACGTCACCAAGCCCTCGATCTCCTTTCTGTATTCTGAATCATCACTGCTTGATTTCAGTCCTGCACTGGGAACGTTGTGAGCAGTTTTGGGCACTGTATCTAAGGAAGGATATTCTGGCCTTGGAGGCAGTCCAGAGGAGATTTACAAGAATGATCCCAGGAATGAAGGGCTTGTCATATGGGGAATTGTTGAGGACTCTGGATCTATATTCCATGGAGGGGGATCTGATTAAAACTTGGAGAATACTGAGAGGCCTGGATACAGTGAATGCAAAGAAGATGTTTCCACTAGTAGGAGAGACCAGAACCCGAAGGCATAGCCTCAAAGTGAAAGGATGACCATTTAGAACTGGGATGAGGAAGAATTTCTTCAGTCAGAGCGTGTTGAATCTGTGGAACTCATTGTAGAAAGCTGTGGAGGCCATGTCATTGAGTGTATTTAAGAGAGGTAGGTTTTTGATTAGTAAGGGGTTCAAGGGTTATGGGGAGAAGGCAGGAGAATGGGGTTTTAGAAACATATAAGCTATGATCAAATTCAGGCCTCCTAGTCGAGGACAGGGATGCTACCATTGCACCACAAGAGGAGCCCTTAGAATTTTCTAGTGAAAATTTACATGTCTTATCAACATCACCTGTAACAGGTTATCTGGTCACTTATCGCACCGCTGTTTACGGGAGCAGTTTATATTCTACTTGGCTCTTGTAATTGCCCAGATTGAGGCAGTCATAATAATTCACATAATTGGTTGTCACAAACTATGGAATGTCTTTAGGATTTCATCTATTAGTTTAATGAAATGCAAGCATCTTTCTATGGTCATCTATAATTGCCCCCTTGAACTGAATGGATTGCTTGGTCACTTCAGAGGGCTATGCCTCTGGCACATTACTCTGAGCCTGGAGTCACATATGCCAGACCAGGGAAAGTTGACACAGTAGTGTACATATGGGATATTTATAACAATTGACAGTGGTGATCACCAGTTTTTTTTTAAACATTACTGACATTTATTGTATTCAAATTGCATTATTTGCTGTGCTGGCATTCCAACCCATGTCCTTCCCACGAACAAACTAGTGAATTAGAAATTAAATTCCACCAGGTGCTGTGGTGGGATTCCCAGAGTATTAGAAACAAAAGCAGAAATTGCTGGAAAAGCTGAGCAGGTCTGGCAGCATCTGTGACTAAAAATCAGAGTTAATGTTTGGGGTACGGTGACCCTTCCTAGAGCATTAGTCTGTGTCTCTGGACAAGTGACCTTCGCACTCGGCCTCCATTGTTCCCAAGGCTAGTTATCTTGCATTTACAAGAAGATGTAGAATTACACAAGAGTGAAGGAAGGTATTAGATCATTGTTTCCATGTTGGCTTGTTGAAACAGATGTCCCATTGGTCCCCCTCCCTCTGCTTTTCTCTCATAGCCTCATAAGCATATATTTTAAAGTATTTATCTAATTGCCTTTTGAAAGATTGTTAAATCCGCTTCTACCCCCTCTTGGCAGCATATTCCTGATCACAATAATTTACTTCAGATCTTCCCATTTGTTCTTTTGACAACTATCTTAATTATGAATAGGCTGTGTCATTAAGCAATAGTTTAAAATGGACTTGCCCATTTTCAAATGCAAGAAAAAGTAGATGATTTGTGAAAATGTAGATTACTAAAATCATTAGTATTTTATTTAACTCCTCACCAATTAGTCACATATAGGTGGACTATAAAGGTAACCTTTGATGTGCACTTCCAGGTCTGGTCTATATGATGAACATACAAGTGGCATATTTTCTCCAGTTTACATATTGCAGTTTCTGTCACAATGAACAACAGAATCAGAAATTAGGAGCAGGAGTATGCCGTCTGATCCAACTAGCTAGCTCCACCATTACAACAATTATGGCTGCTCATCCAACTGTATCCGCTTTCTTCCCCCCCATGTCCTTTTATCTCCTTTGCCCCAAGAGATATATCCAACTCCTTTTTGTGGTAGTAATTTGCCCATACTGTTCACAGATGTAAAGGCTAATTGGATTAGCCATGGGAGATGCGGGGATACAAGGATAGGGTAGGTAGGTGGGTGGGTGGATCTGAGTGAGATGCTCTCCAGAGGATCGGTGTGCACTTGATGGGCTTTATGGCCTGCTTCCATACTGTAGGGATACTATGATAAATTCTATGATAAATTCCAGAAGCTCACCACTCTCTGGGTGAAGAAATTTCTTTTCCTCAGTCCTAAATGGTTATCATAAATTTTTAGACTGTGACCTTTGAACTAACGGCCATTCAGAACATCGTTCCTCTATCTACCCTGCTTAATCTGGTTACAATTTTATAGGTTGCGATAAGATTCACCCCGCACCCCCATTTTTTCTGAACTCTAGTGAACATAATCCTAACTAATTCAACCCTGTACGTCAGTCTCACCATCCCAGGGGTCAGTCTGATAAACCTTTATTGCACTTCCTCTTTCTTTGCTTCATTTCTGACATCCTGGTGCTTGGTGGGTCATTGGCTGCGGTGGTAGCAATGCCCGGAATGAGGATGTCTGGGTACTGTAGGCCTGGAGAGTGGACTTGGGGATTTGGTAGGTCTTCGGCTGTGGCAGTGTCTGGTATGAGGACTCCTGGTTTCAGTAGGCCTGAAGCGTGAGTTCTCCTTGACACCTTGCAGAGGCCTTGCAGAAGCTCTGGACCCATGTTGGAATGTCCCTTGTATAGAAGATGACTTCTATTGATGTAATTTCTTTTTATTCTTTTCTAACTCAAAATGGCACCAGATTGTGGCGACAAAACACTTTTCAATGTATCTGTCTAGATATATGGGACAATAATTATTCATAACCTCAATAACAAGAACGTCCCTCTCAGATAAGGAGGTAAAAACTGCACACAACATTCCACGTGAGTATGAGCAAGAGCATGCAACATGACACAACAGCAGAGTTAGCAAGATTATGAATGACAAAAGGTTGACTATAGGGCACAGAAACAAAAATATCAGAGTTCACAGACAATTCATTTTGTAGTAGATTTTCCAACCACAAGCGTCATTCCCACTTGTGAAATCTGGCTGAGGATTGGAAATTTGGCCGGGGAAGCTTTGTGGTTGAAAGATTACAAAGATTCTCTAGCCCTACTTGTACAGCAGACTAAATTGTTCTTTCCAAATATAAGATAGCTCAATTTAAATGGAAATGTTAACACGTTGGAAATAGATTATGATGTTTCTCTGCTGTGACATTCTTCAATTCCCATGATCATGAGGTGAGATTCTCCTTATGGGTCACCTCAAACACAATTTCAAATTCATTTCTAAAGAAGAAGTTTACAAATTTGCAGCACTTCAGTAAATCTTACTTTTATATTTTTTACGGTAAAAAGCTTTGCAAATTTCCACTGACACCAAAACTGTAATAATAAACAATTAATGTGATCGGATGCTTATTTTAAAATACATGCATATCTTTGTTGTGTGCTATTACAAGCCATCATGAAGCAATTCTTCTAATTATGGACTCTGATCACAGTCTTAATTGTGAAGAGAAATGAGTTCAACTTCATTAAATCTGAACACAAGCGGCAGCTGCGAAGTGAGCAGTTAACTGGCACTGTGCTGCAAGAGGTCACTGCACTCAAAATCTGTGGGTGTTGCAACAGCTTCCTGGCTTCAATTCCAGCAGAAATCTGCAAACTATCTTCCTCGATAAGCTTTTACAAAAATATAACCTGAATAAACACTTCACTAAGACCAATTAATACAGTTCTATTGTCTCTAGTTCTCCAGCTCTTGCTCACACTACTACATCATGTGCAAGACAAGTTGATTGTTAATAACTCCTGAGACAGGCAGGTGAAATTATACAGTGACTTGTACAAGAAAATTGCTTGAACACGCTTCTATTTATGTTTTTTTTTACATGAAAGAAAAGCAAAGTTTTTTTATATATAATGTAGGAACAGGAAGAAGTCAGAGCCTCATGTACAAAAAGCAGAAAATGCTGGAAATATTCACCAACTCAGATTTCAGCAAACACAGTGTTTTGCTTCTACATCATGGCTGACCTGCATCTCAGCTCCTTCTTTGCTTCTTAATCGTAACCATCCGTGCTTAACTCAAATTTATCTATCTTGAGTTCTTCAATTGATCCCCAGCTTCAATGGCTTTTTTGGGGGTGTAAGAGTTTCACATTTCCATGATTGTTCATGCAAAGAAGTGTTTCCTGACATCACATGTTAATGTCCTGCCTGTCTCTAGTTATAATGTTCTTGCCCATATCCTGAACTCACCCCAGAGGAGATAGTTCTTTGTTTTCTTTCTAATTTTTCAGTTATCCTAGACATTTCACTCAACCTTGTCTTCCCTGGAAGCATTTCTTCCATCCTCCTGGTAACTATTTGCCATGATGAAGCTTGGAATACAGAGCTTGTTTGTTTTTGAAATCTTGTGTTAAGTATGTGTAAGATGTAGCTTGGCTAACATAGCTGACTGAAAGTAAGCTGTGTCTAAATACAGGGGATGTTGGCTTGAGAGAGGTGACAGCTATTGGAGTGCCTGCCCTTGCCAGTCCCTAATTTCACCCTGAACTGAGTGGCTTGCAAGGACATTTCAGAGGGCATTTAAGAGTTGGTCTGGAGTCACATGTAAGTTAATCAAGTAAGGTGGTTTTCTTCTCAAAAGAGCAATAGTGAACATGATAATTATTTATGACAGTGGTTAAATTAGAGTAGTTTCTTATTCAAGGATTTTATTGACTTCAAATTTCACCATCCATCAATGGTGGGATTTATAGTCATAGAGATGTACAGCGCACAAACAGACCCTTCAGTCCAACTCGTCCATGAACCCAGGGCTCCGGAACATTAGCCTGGGGACTCTACATTATTAGTTCAGTGATATTGTTGTCATACTGCTGCACTTACATAGACACAGACAGAAGGGTTGATAAAACTGATGCTCTGTAGACCAAAGGTTTAGTGCTGGGTTTGAGGTCCTTATCATCACCAAAAGCTGCACTTGCACACTGGAGACAATGCCGAATTTCATCATCAAAACTTGCCCTCATTGAGAGAAAGCACCAAGGTGTGAGAATCCATGTTGTCTAGTGTCTCATCATAGATCTTGATAGTTGGGGAACAGTGTTGACCAGTGGAAATAGGCTTTTCCTTTCAGATTTTTACTCTATAGCCCTTTCCCTCATACATGGCTCCGAATCATTTGGAGCTTGGCCTTTGAATGTGTGCACACAAAAGTTTCATTTGTATACTGCAGTTCAATGACAGAAATTGAGGTAATTTTGGTTCTGGGCTAGAGGCAATGGGGGAATGAACAGCTTCCCACTTGTTCTATAGAGAAGTGTAACTTCAGTGGGAAGCTCCATGGAGAGGGGATGGAGTGTGCTGACAAGGAAGATAGGGCAGACTGTTGGTGTGATGACACAACCATCTCGCCCCAGTTTATGGATATATTTGTTCCGTTGATGAGGACCACAGCTTACATGTTATCGTGCAGCAGGAAAGGGATGGTGATGAATTTCTGCAGGCAGCCGAGTTTCAGAAGAACACCTCTAATCCAAAAGATAGAGAAAGTGAAAAGGGGCTGTCATAGAGCCTGAGAAAAGGCAGGTTTGTTTAATTCATTCACAGGACATGGGTGTTGTTGGCTAAGTCAGCACTGATTACAAGGTGGTTGTAAATGCAAGACATGAGGTCTGGGTCAGTATAACAGATGGCTGGGTGGCCTGATTAAGGGATTGTTGATGAGATGGTTCAAGGCCCAAATTTAGGCCTGAGTGGAGCATCACGGTGCATGTAAGCATCGAGGAACAGAGTGGAATTAAGTCAAACAGGCCTGTTAGCAATGTGAGCACTGCCCAACAAGTTTTAACTGGAAGAAATGTTGAAGGAAAAATAAATCATCTTAAAATGGTCTGGGAGAGAGAAGATAGTGGAAGAACTTGTACCTTGTCACAATCAAGTAGGACTGAAGGGAACAGGGAAGATTGATACTGAAAAAGTGATCTCACTGTAGCTTGGCCAAGGGGTTAAACTTTTACCAGCTATCTCTTCTGTTTCTATCTCCAAGCCATCCCTTTTTCTCATCTGTCACCTTTCTGTCTCAGCTCTGTACCAACTCTCTTTGTGATTCTGCATTTCTCCTCACCTCATCACTACTTGCTTTTTAAATATACCTTCCACAGCGTGATGTACTTTCACCCAGATCAATATTTGTAAAGTCTTTTCCCTAGCACTAACACCGTCAATAAAACATGACATCTAAGTCTTGAAAAGATTGCTGCTTTCCTAGATAGAACATTCCATGATGGAGAATGTGAATTCAGGAGACCTGACTCAAGGTTGCATGGGCAGGTAGTTATGCAGTGTGGAGAGAAATTAGCGAATACAGTAAGTTTGTGTCAAAGCTGATTGAGAAGCTTTCTTTCCAGACTTTGTGACAGGCAGGCAGCTGAAACAAAGTCAGCAAAATTAAAATAAAAAGCAAGATGTGGGTACAAGTTAGTTTCATTCAGTGTTTCTAGCTTCCTTCATTTTAAATGAGATAGAGTTGGTGAGAGATATCAAGCAATCCTAATATTATGTAAAGAAAAGTTGCTATAGCATCAGCAGACATGATAACCAATTCTGGAAAGAAATAGGAGCCTTTAAGTCAAGAGAGTAAGAGTGGAAAGTACTTGGATTTGGAGAGGGGGTTAAATTTTAACTTTTGGAGAGATTGTGGGTTATGAGCAGTGGGGATTGGATCAAATGTATGGAAATTGACAGCACCAAGCAAATGGCAACCATTCAATCTCACCCCAAACTCTGAATTTAACATAGCTCACTCAGTAGCCTGGGTGTCAATTTCAGTTGCTCCATGACAGCAATTTAAAACATAATTTATCTGTGGGCTCCTTGAAATGCACAAGTTATTGAATATATTCAAGGTGAAGTTGGACAGATTGGACAGGTTATGGGGTGATGGGCAGACTGAAAGGTGCAATCAAGGCCAAAATTGGATCAGCTGTGATCTTAATCAAATGGTGGCACAGACTCAAGGAGCTGAGTGGCCTCCTCCAGCTCCTATAATTTTTAGCGTTCTTTCAACTCCCAAGGACAAAATGCTTTATGATTAATGAAGTATTTTGAAAGTATATTGCTCCTATGTGTTATCTTAGGAGAGATGGTGGTCTAATGGTAAAATCACCGAGCCAGTACTCTGTGGACATGGTAAGACTGCATACAGCCTGAATCTCCACAATGGCTGTTTGTGTTGTTTAAATTTGGAGAAGAAACAAGAACAGAGAACAGAAGCCCTACAAATGATTCCAAGGAGGAATAGGAGGTATTGGTCAAAGCACCAATGATTGCTGTCCAGTATACATCCATTATTGCAACATTCACTTAGCTTCCAGCAGCCCATTTTTCTGACACAATGCATTCAAAGACCACTTCCTCCAAGGCAAAGCAGTCACACTAACACCTTTCATAACCACCTATAGCTCAGCATCAATTTATTCCTAGGTAAGAAAGACCACTTGGCAGGCAATTAAAGGGCAACATGGGGAAGAAGTGAAAAAAATAGGCTATTTATGCCTTGATCAATCAGAGTCAATTTACCTGGTTTGAATTTAAACTGAAGCTTGACGATTAATTGTTCCCAGATGTATTCTCTATGTCAACGCGTCTACCAAGCAGAGCCAGTGATGTAAAGGCAAGTAGACTTGTAATTCACAGGCCCAGGCTAATATTCTGGGGTGATGGGCTTAAATTTCACCAAGGCAGGTGGTGAAATTTGGAATAAATAAAAGTCTGGCATAAAATGCTAGCCTAATGGCAACCATGCCACAGTTATTTCTTATTAAAAATCCATCGGGTTCACTAATACCCTTTAGGGAAGGAAATCTGCTATCCTTATCTGGTCTGGCCTTCATGTGACTCTAGACCCACAGCAATGTGGTTGATTCTTAACTGCCCTCTGGGCAATTAGGGATGAGCAATAAATGCTTATCTGGCCTCTGATGCCGGATCCCATGAACAATTTTTAAAAAAAAGTCCATGCACTTACTAATCAATCAGAACCCACTTTTCATGGAGGATAAATTGTTACCCCCTTTGAGATTTGGTATTCTTGTGGTCTGTCCTGATGAGTGCAAGATGAAAACTTTGATAGCACATCTCTTCTCAGCAATGTTTTCTTCTACCAAGTGACTATTCAGTATTTCAGTAGTTATACAGAAACTTAACTAGCTAATAACATTGTGTTACATTCATGTGCACATTCTTGTACAGATACAAATCCTTACTCTTTCTCTTCCTAGGTACGTGCTATAACACCAGTAGCTTTAGCAAAACTAGAACTAAACTGCTGTCATCCCTATGATGACCCCTGCTCGGCCTGCTGAAATACATTCCTTGTGCTTATTTCCTCTACTCTCTTGCCTAACTAGGTCTGCTAGCTTTCACTGGCAGGTTGATTCCTCTCTTCACTGAGAAACAGCATCTCCCTGCAGGCTCTTCCAGCTTCAGCATTAAATCAAGGAAAGTGTCTTGAACAAAGATGCAGCCTTCGAGTGTGGGCACTCCTTTCACTTCTGCTGCTTCCTCAAGTCTGCTCTCAGTCTGAGGAGCTCTCTTTCCCAGGGAGCTCTGGAGTCGGGCTCATTGAATATTTTTAGGGTGAAATTAGATAGATTCTTGATCGACAAAGGAGTCAAAGAGAGGAGGGAGTTTAAACAGTAAAAGGGAACTGAGGCCACAATCAGCCATGATCTTATCAAATAGCAGAGGTGTGAGGGAGCAAAGGACTTGCCCTGATGACTCTATGGTAGGTAGCTCCAAAATCTGATAAATTTCATGTTTGCAAAGCCCCTTTAAACACCGGAGGTGAAATCGACAGAGCAAGTGGGGGAGGCAATGGCCAAGTGGTATTATCGCTGGACTGTTAATCCAGAGACCCAGATAACATTCTGGGAACCTGGGTTTGAATCCCACCATGGCAGATGGTGGAATCTGCATCAATAAATATCTGGAATTAAGAATCTAATGATGACCATGAATCCATTGTTGATTGTTGGAAAAACCCATCTGGTTCACTAATGTCCTTTAGGGAAGGAAACTGCCATCCTTACCTGGTCTGGCCTACACGTGACTCCAGACCCACAGCAATGTGGTTGACTCTTAACTGCCCTCTGGACAATAAATGCTGCCTAGACAGCAACACCCTCATCCCGTGAATGAACAAAGGAAAGAAAAAATTGGTCATCTGACAGCTCAAACTAATTTGCCCAGCAACCTGGAAATAATGGATGAAGGAGGTGGCTGGGTTATAAAGCCACTGCTGAATATTGTTCTGCCTGACCTCCTCACCACTACCCACTGGCTCCCATTTAAAATCTAGCCATGTAGTTCTGTCCATTATGCATTCATTTACAGGCACTTCTTTGCAGTTAACAAAGGCTGTGTTTTTCCATGTAACCTTCATTTTATTGTTTTCACCTTATCCACTTGCAGCTTAGTGACTAAACGAATCAAAAACTTATAGATTTTAATTACTGTTTTTCACTGCATTTATTTTACATTGGCGTGGGTGGTTAAATACTATACTGTTAATTGGATGTAGTTTTGTTGATAATAAATTTAATGTTGCCCGAGTGCTTCTTGTGAATGGTCAATACTTGCACAATGGAAAAAAAAGGATAATCATGCTGAGAGACAGGGGCAAATGAAAAAAATACTGGAGCCGAATTAGAGAACATGAGTGGAATAAGGGCATGAGGGTTAAAATGTAAGCATCACAGATTTACAGTCTTTCCTAGTCAGAGTTTCTATTCTCCATTAAATGTCCAATGTCTATTTGTCCAATAAATTTTACCATAGAATCCCTACAGGCTATTTGGCCCAACAAGTCCACACTGTCCCTCTGAAGAGCATCACAACTGGACCCATTCCCCTACCCCTGTATTTCTCATGTCTAACACACCTAACCTAAACATCCCTGGGCTCTTTGGGTAATTTAGCTTAGCCAATCCACCTACCCTGCGCATCTTTGGACTGAGAGAGGAAATCAGAGGACCTGGAGGAAACCCACGCAGATATGGGGAGAATGTGCAAACTCCACACAGACAGTTGCCCAAGGCTGGAATTGAACCCAGGTCCCTAGTGCTGTGAGGCAGCAGTGCTAACACTGAGCCACCGTGCTGCCCTGAATTTTGTGAGCAATGGTAACAGAACCAATGCACCAAATATCAATTGTTCAAATATCTCATGTCTCACTCATCTCCAACCGCTAATCTATGAACTTCCCTACAATTCTGTGTGGTGTCAGACATCTTCCATTTCTTCCCAATGTGCTGTAGGTTTGCCTGTTAAAACCTCAGTCCAATTTATCATAATATTCACTTCTGATCCTTCTGAAGTTGGCCTTACTTAAATTTAAAAACTTCATATCTCAGCAACGAACTCTTCTTCTTCAAACTTCCCATCAAATTCAGTTACTTCACAATCACTATTTGAAAGATTTTCTCTTACCATCAGATTGTTAACTCATCCTGGTTCATTAATCATCTGGTACAGACTTCTCCCTTGCAAGTTCACATGGATTTTGGGTGGCATGGACTGTTTATGTGATACACAATTTATCATGAGAGTGTGGTACAGGTCTGATGCAGTAGTGTCATTTCTGGTCTGTCACTTTCATATGTTGACATTGTATCAGAAAACCAGCCTCAATACATTCCAGAATAGAGTCTTCAAAAGTCTGGGTTATGATTCCTTAGTGAGGTCGTGAGACAAAAATTTCAGGTTGTGAATTCTTAAGGAGCAGTGGCAGCCATGGGAGCTTGGACTGATCTCTGGCAGCTACAAGGCCCCTTTTAATCCTTGCATTTTTTCTATCGATAGAGGTTGCCTAATGGACTACTTTCTGAGGCCTGGTTGCTGCTGTCAGAAAAGTCTATGGGAAGGAAGCTATTTGTTTTTTTAAGAGTAGAAACCATGCCTTTTCATCAATTCTTCTCAAGCTCAATGTTCCCCATGCAATTCCAGTGAAGAACTAAACACTCTCCACCACTCCACTTGAGAATTGAAGTCACTCTCCCCACAGCAGCCTGCTAAGCAGGGTCTCCTGAACCCCACATTTTCTCTGAGAGTTGCAAAGTCTGAGGCATTAAAATTTGTGGGGACGTGGTAGTGTAATGGTAATGTCACAGGCATAGTAATCCAGACACCACCACACCCCATCCCTGGCTGTTATGCCAGTGATGAGTTAGAATCCAACCATGTCAGGTAGTGAAAATTTGAATTCAATAAAAATCTGGAATAAAGTCTAATTGTGATGGTGTAATTATCATTGTTTAAAAGAAACGCTATCTGGTCCTTTAGGGAGGAAAATTGGCCATCATTATCTGGGCTGCCTTACATGTGACTCCAGAGCCACAGCAATGCAGTTGACTTAATGTTGACAATTAGACATGGGAAATAAATGCTGACTTAGCCAGTGACAGGCACATCCCATAACCAAATAAATTAATCAATAAAAATGGGGTCACACCAGGAAAAGGTGTTAGGAAGCACTATTATAGAAATTTGCCGCCTTTATGACTTGAGCCTCGAGACTTGAAAGGACAAATATACTCCAGGCTGGATTCCCACATTCTACCCTCTTGCACATTTGAAGTCATTCCAAAATTCTGCTGCCTATGTCCTTCCTTGTCCCTATCCCTGCTCACCCATCATCCTGGTCCTTAATACCTGATTCCTGACCTTAAAATTCACATCCTTTCCCCACAAACTTTCAAGATTGCTGCACTCCTCAAACTCTGGCCTTTTGACTGTCTATATTTTTATTGTTCTGCCATAGGTAGCCATACCTTCAGCTGACTGGGGACTGAGCTCTGGAATTAAATCTCTTTCCTCTTTTAAAGCACTATTTGAAACAAAAAATCTTGGTCATCAGCCCTAATGTAGCTCAGTGCCAAATTTTGGTTTATAATGCTTCTGTGATGTGCTTTGTGATGTTTTATTATGTTAAAGGTCCTGTATAGTGGTGATGGTTGTACGGCTTCTCACAATCTGTATGAAAATTAAATTCTTCCATCATAACCATATTGTTCTGTTACATTCTTCCCTTGTCTGTCAATAGAGAGAGAGGGAGTGGCCTTGAGATTGGGGGTCAGAGGACGCATGCAACCTCAGGTGTGGAGCGACAGGGTTGGGCTGAAACTGGGGCTGCAGGAGGAAATCATCTGGATGGGGAGGTAGGCCATCAAGAACAGGGCGGTACACTGCAAATCAGGACTGGGTGGGAAGGAGAAATCAGCAAATGGGAGGTGGGAGTAGGTCTACAATTGGAATTGGAAGCAATAGGTTTGCAGCAAACTGATATTGAGTGATGATCAGCAATCAGATAACTTCTGATTGGGCTCCCAGTTGCACAACAGGAATGCAGGAACCCAATTTCAATATGTTAACAAATGCCTATTTCAAGAGCAGGACAGTCAATGCCTCAAATTTCACTTCTGGGTATGTGTGCAATGTCATAGGTTCACAAGTCACACATTTCAGTTTTTCATCCTCCTCCCTCCCATTTGGAGGTTAATATCAAAGCCAAGGTATCTTAACAGAGCCAGCAACCAACTAGACTACTACCTCCTGAGATAACAAGGTGTAGAGCTGGATGAATACAGCAGGCCAAGCAGCATCAGAGGAGCAGGAAAGCTGATGTTTCGGGCCTAGACCCTT
>NC_063335.1:119271390-119300192 GCF_021869965.1 Rhincodon typus
AAGCCCAAAACATCAGCTTTCCTGCTCCTCTGATGCTGCTTGGCCTGCTGTGTTCATCCAGCTCTACACCTTGTTATCTCAGATTCTCCAGCATCTGCAGTTTCTACTATCTGAGACTACTACCTCCTGTTCTGTTCTCTCTCCAGAATGTTGGTCTGAGCCACTGCATGTGATGTCCACCATGAATAGGGCGAAGGTGCCAGGTTCAGAGTCCACCCCAGCTAGGTTGAGATCCAAGACTGTGAACCAACCTTACCAAGCTAATTTACACCAACTATCTGCCCCCTGCAAACGGAGTCTGAGTTACCTTGGGAACATACACTTTTAAATGCACATTGCAGTTTGGAGCAATGACGGACCAGGAATCTCTCTCAATCTTATCACTGATCATGTTGGAAGGATTTTTTAAGTTGATTCTCAACATATTTGCCCGTGTTACTAACGTACCTTTCTTTACTATCAAGTCCTGGAATAGGATTGAGCCTCAAACTTCTGCCTCAGCTTAGAGGCAGGTACCTACTGTACCACAAGACCTAGTCAACTGGCATGTATCCATTTATTAATTTAATCACCGTTCTCTGCATGAAAAAACTTGTTATTAAATAATATCCAGAATTATAAAAGATTGAGCTAAGATTTGTGTTCTATTTGCCTGACTACATCACTGCAAATTCAAAATTTCCCTTCTAACTGCTGCTAAAGTGTAACTAGTTCATTTCAGAAATGCAATGTGATTATTCTAATATGTGTAAACTGTTAATTTCTCTGGAATTGCTGCCCTTCCTTGTTCAAGTTTACATGGACAGTCACTTCTAAGCAAGTGATTTTTTGCCTACCACCATTAATGCATGTTTTTAATTTTGTTGACTTTAAGGTTTCTCGTACCTCTTAATATTGACAGAGATGTGATAAAATACTGACTCATTCAAAGGATTTCTGCCCATGATCAGAAAATTAGGAGCTTCAAGGGAGAGGAAAGTTGTTCCTTACCCTTCTATACTGTCCCCTTTAACCGTTTCAGAATCTCCAGTGATCCATTTTAGTTGCTTCTTGCAGTTCATTTCCAGAACTATTAATTAGGGCCAAAGCTATATTAAAATAAAATGTGCTATTTCAAAGTCATAAGTGCCTAACATCCTGTGACACTCAGCTGAATTCAAGACAATTATAGAAATGGTTCCACACTTGTACCAATGTTAGACCAAAAGTGTTTAATACTTTGCTCTAACATATTACAACATGTAGTAGGTGAGCATGGAAGTGCTCAGAGTCGCATCAGCCCAACTGTGTGCTCCTGGCAACAGCTGAATTTAAAGGATATCACGTGATTAAACTTTCCACATTTGTTCTAAGCATTATTAATTTTAAATATATGCAAACATATTCTTAATAGAAAATGATGAGACCACAAGAGAGTCAGTTATTATTCCAGGTAATTTGAGGCATTAAGCATTATGAAAACAATACACAGGCATAACTGGATGAATGAAATTTGTTTGCCTGGAGTCAGTCTATAAGGTACGTAGCTAGGTTGGAATGAATACAGAAATCAGTTATAATCTAATTGAAAGGCAGAAGAGGGGCTGAGTGGCTTACATCTGTTGCTATGAAATTGGCTATTTACACATACAACGAGCTAGCACCCTTTGGTGCTATGTATCACGCAAGACAAATAGTGTAAGAGAGATTCAATGAGATTGTACAGTGATTTCAAATATACATAAAAGTAAAATTTACCTCCTAATAATTAAATGTTGTAGACTTGGAATTAATTCATTGCTCGTACTTAAAGATTTTCAAATGGAACTATTTGTTTCTGTTTTATTTTAGAGGTTGAGTAGTATTCCTACCACTGGTTTTAAGAAGAGCTTTTCATTTGGTTTTGGTTAAGAAGAAGGAAACGTGTCGGGTATAGATAGCAGAAATTGAGTGAAATTGAGTGAATCCCTAGAAGAGTATAAAGGCAGTGGGAGTATACTTAAGAGGGATATCAGGAGGGCAAAAAGGGGACATAAGATAGCTTTGGCAAATAGGATTAAGGAGAATCCAAAGAGATTCTACAAATACATTAAAGGACAAAACAGTAACTAGGGAGAGAATAGGGCCCCTTAAAAATCAGCAAGGCCACCTATGTGTGGAAACGCAAGAGATGGGGGAGATACTAAACAAGTATTTTGCATCAGTGTTCACTGTGGAGAAGGATATGGAAGATACAGAACGTGGGGAAATAGCTAGCGACATCTTGAAAAATGTCCATATTGCAGAGGTGGTGGTGCTGGACGTCTTAAAACGCATAAAGGTGGATAAATCCCCAGGACCTGATCAGGTGTACCCTAGATCTCTGTGGGAAGCCAGGGAAGTGAATGCTGGGCCCCTTGCTGAGATATTGGTATCATTGATGGCCACAGGTGAGGTGCTGGAAGACTGGAGGTTGGCTAACGTGGTGCCACTAGTTAAGAAACGTGGTAAGGAAAAGCCACGGAACTATAGATCAGTGAGCCTGACATCAGCAGCGGGCAATTTGTTGGAGGGAATCCTGAAGAACAGGATTTACATGTATTTGGAAAGCTAAGGACTGATTAGGGATAGTCGGCATGACTTTGTGGATGTCTCACTAACTTGATTGAGCTTTTTGAAGAAGTAACGAAGAGGATTGATGATGGCAGTGCAGTGGATGTGATGTATATGAACTTCAGAAAGGCGTTTGACAAGGTTCCTCATGGTGGACTGGTCAGCAAGGTTAGATCACACAGAATAGAAGGAGAACTAGCTATTTGGATACAGAACTGGCTCCAAGGTAGAAGACAGAGGGTGGTAGTGGATGGTTGCTTTTCAGACTGGAGGCGTATGACCAGCAGTGTGCCACAAGGATCGGTGCTGGGTCCACTGCCGTTCGTCATTTATAAAAATGATTTGGATGTGTACATAGGACATATGGTTAGTAAATTTGCAGATGACGCCAAAATTGGAGATGTGGTGGACAGCGACAGAGATTACCTCAGAATACAATGTGACCTTGATCAGTTGGGCCAACAGGTCGAGGAGTAGCAGTTGGAGTTTAATTTAGAGGTGAGGTGCTGCATTTTGGTTAGGCAAATCAGGGCAGGACTTAGACATTTAATGATATGGTCCTGGGGAGTGTTGCTGAACAAAGAGACCTTGGACTACAGGTTCATAGTTCCTTGAAAGTGGAGTCACAGATAGATAGGATAGTGAAGAAGGCATTTCACATTTTTGCCTTTATCGGTCAGTGCATTGAGCATAGCAGTTGGGTGGTCGTGTTGCGGCTGTACAGGACATTGGTTAGGCCACTGTTGGAATACTGTGTGCAATTCTGGTCTCTCTCTTTTAGGAGGGATGTTGCAAAACTTGAGAGGGTTCAGAAAAGGTTTACAAGGATGTTGCCAGGGTTGGAGGGCTTGAGCTATAGGGAGAGGCTGAACAGGCTAGGGCTATTTTCCCTCAAGCATAGGAGGCTGAGGAGTGACCTTATAGAGGTTTATACAAGCATGAGGGGCATACATAGGGTAAATACACAAGGTCTTTTCTCTGGAGTGGGAAAGTTTAAAACCAGAGGGCATAGGTTTAAGGTGACAGGTGAAAGATTTAAGAGGGATCTAAGAGGCAACTTTTTCACACAGAGGGCAGTGCGTGTATGGAATGAGCTGCCAGAGGAGGTGGTGGAGGCTGGTACAATTACAACATTTGAAAGGCATCTGGATGGGTATATAAATAGAAATGGTTTAGAGGGATATGGGCCAAGTACTGGCAAATGAGACTAGATTTATTTAGGATATCTGGTCGGCATGGACGAAGTGGACCAAAGGGTCTGTTTCCATGCTGTACCTTTCTATGACTCTAATTGGTAGAGTATCGGTTCCTGGAATAGAATGCATCTTTAAACTAATGCTTACATTTTCTTGCCCATTTTGACATGTTTTTCCGGCTCTATCCTGGACTATGCAACACTCTTTAACTGGCCTGACAGATAAGCCATTTTAAGGTGTCTGCCAATTGTGCTTGTTATAAGCTAGCACAGAAGTGATGAAGGTCGAATCAGGTTAATTTTCTAGCTAGTACAGCAAGGAAATGGTTCATCTCTATTTGATACCTCTCTTTGGTAGCCAGTTTCAAAACAGGAACTCCCCTGGTGGGGAATCTACAGTATACAGCTACATTCTAGCATGCTATTGTATCTGAAATATTTATAACATATGCATCAGGCTGCTTCATTTTTCCACTTGTATCATCTCTTTCAGCCAAGATCCTTAATCAACCTAATAAACATTACCTGCCCAGCCTAGCTACCATGCAACTTAACACAAGTTAATGGCACTGAACAATCTTAAAGATACTCTGCTGTTAAGATATTTTAGTGATGAAAAATGTACAGCATCTATAAAATATTAATGACAGGAAAATGGAGTAGAACTATTTCTATTGTGCCTTTTAAATACATAATTAATATGGCAAGCTTTCCCTCAGCAACCTGCAAACAGGAAGCAAAGGGTACATTTTCCATTGGGTTTGAAGCTTACCTAAATCTGGACTGGAAGCAGGGAGGAGTGGATCAAACATTCACTTTGCATCTTATTTCGAGTATAAAAGGATTGAAGTGCAATGAGAAAGAAAACGTACCTCAAATGTTTGAGCACAAATTATATTGAAAGGACTGTGAAGAGCTTGTGTTAAAAAAAGACTCAAATTCATACAATACGTTTCACAACCTCAAGACTCCCTAAAATGCCTTAAATATGTGGAAACAGAAATGAGGATCAGGGTTCAGCTGGCTATCTTATTCAGCCTGCTCTGCCATTCAATATGATCATGGCTCAACAACAATACTCCTCTCTCCCTGTATTCCTTGACACCTACAGAAACATAAAAAAAATGACATGAAGCTGTTAGGAAGGGAGTTGCAGGATATTGTCCAGCTACAATAAAGGAATGGTGATATAATGGGGCTTGGAGGTGGTGCTGTTCTGACTCTTCTAGATGGTTTAGATTTATTTATTGAATATATTATCTCTTGTACCCAGGTACAGGGAAAAGTGGATAATGTCACCATGTTCCCTCACCATCTTGGATTACAGAATAAATTACTGAATAAGTTGTATAAACAGCAAAATACTGTACAAATTAATGTTAAATTTATATTATTAAAACTGAAACAGCTTCAAAGGTTCATCTTTCCCTCTCCGTAGACGTCACCCTCGCTGCACCTCCAGGCACCACCATCCGACATCATCCTTGCCATCCTGGCAATGTGCCCCTTTTCTGCCATTTCTTCCATGTCCGCACCTCCTCTGATGCTGGACATCAATTGACAGATCCTGGCTCGTCTTCCAATGCCACCACCCGAGATGGAGAGGCGATGGAGGTACACGGGCCCTGGCTTCCAGCAGGAGTTGGCCCCAGGACAACAAAAACAAAAAAAAACAATACCAAGCTGGAAAGACAACAATGAAGTTGTGTGGATTTGGCAGAACCCGCTGTATGAGCCATGAGCGGCCAAGCACCGCGCTCAGAAGCCAAATGCTGCCGTCCCTGCTGCCGCCATCTTGGAAGCCTTTGTGGAGGTTGTATTTTGGAAGGTACTGTTGGAACAGCCTTGGTGTTATTGCAGATGGTACATAATACTGATGGCAAGTGCTGAAGGTGGTGAATGGGCTGCTAATCAATGCTTTTTCATTGATGTTGTCAAGCTTCTTCTAGTGTTCTTTGGAGCTACACTCAGCTGTGAGAGCCTGTGGTGTAGTGGTTGTGTGCTGGTAATGCAGATGCCCAAGTTAATGTTCTGAGGACAGGAGTTCAAATCCCATCAAGGGACCCTCACAAGCCTGGAATCAGTGGGAATCAGAGGAAAACCTTTCACTGGTTGGAGTCATACATAATACAAAAGGAGGAAGATGGTTGTGTTTGTTGGAAGCCAGTCATCTCAGTCCCAGGACATCACTGCATTAATTTGTCAGGTTCTCTCCTCGGTCTAACCATCATCATCGTCATCAGTTATTTCACCAATGATCTTCCCTCCATCACAAGGTCAGATGTGGAGCTGTTTGCTGACAACTGCACAATGACCAACGCCATTTGTGACTCCTCAGATACTGTGACAATTCATTTCCAAATGCTGCAAGACCTAGACAATATCAGGCTGGGCTGATAAGTGGCAAGTAATGTGTGCATCACACAAGTGTCATCTCCAGCAAGAGACAGTCAAACCATTGCGTCTTGAGGTTCAATAGCATTGTCATCATTGAATCCCCAATATCACCACCCTAGGGGGTTACCAGTGACCATAAACTGAATTGGACCAGCCACATAAATATTATGGCAACAAGAGCAGGTCAGAGGCGAAGAATTCTCTTGCAAGTTATTCACCTTCCCTCTTCACAGTGCTTGCCTACCACAAGGCACGAGCCAAGAAGGTGATGAAATACTCTCCACTTGCCTGGTTCAGTGCAGCTCCAATGACACTCAAGAAACTAGACACTATCCAGGACAAAGTAGCCCGCTTGATTGGCACCACATCAACCACATTCAATATTCACTCCCTCCACAATGATGCTCAGTAAAAGCAGTGTGTACCAACTACAAGACAAACTATTGTAATTCACCAAGGCTCCTTGTTCAGCACTTTTCAAATCCATGAACTTGAATACCCAGAAAGATAGGGATTCGATTACATTGCAGCACTGCCACCTGCAAGTTCTCCTCCAAGCCACTCACCATCCTGACTTGGAAATATATTGCCTTTTCTTCACTGTCACTGGGTCAAAATCCTGGGACTCCCTTCTCATCAACACTGTTGGTGTCCGATTCCAGGACCCTAAGGACTACAACGGTTCAAGAAAGCAGTTCAACACAACCTTCTCCAGAGCAGATAAGGATAGGGGATAAATGCTGGGTACAGTCAGCAATATTCAATGATTAAAAAAAATTTGCTTCACTTTCTTTTCTTCCTAAAATACATTTTATTCGTAAATTACCGTTCAAAGTTAACAAAATAAAGTGCAAAACAAATCAGCTTCTTCTATTACTGTATGTTTCTCAACATTTAAAGTTAGTCAATATTTAAAATGTTCACCACATGACAAACATTCAACCTGAGGGATTTTGTATGATTTCCAACTATTTGTTGGACTTTTATTGAAGAACCTTAGATAGTGGCCCTTTCTGAATGTGTGTATGTGCCAGCAACCCCATGATTTATTGCATCTCTCAGCGCATGGATCTTTGATTGTACCAGTGTCACTGGAATGCTAGCAAGTGTTGGACAGACCAAAGAGCATCTTTCATTGAGTTCATGTTTATCTCAGTTTGTTCCCCTGAGCACAGGCATAGTACACACAGTCCCATCCACCTGGGATGAACCTGGAGGAAAAACCACTGCAACTATTTCTAGAACTGCTGTGAAGGCACGTTCCAGAAGGAGGTGGACAACCATCTCTTTCCCATAATAAGGAACATCGTGGTGGGATGAGGCTCTAGGAATGGCTTTTCTCTCTAGTAGCCAAGCTTGTTTGGTGCTTGTTTGAAAATTCTGGTCATGAGACATTCTGCCAAATGACTTTAACTGTCTGCTCAGGAAACCATCCAACAGATACTACCTTCTCTTTTTCTCATAGGAACTTGATGATGTTACATGCAAACCAGTGAACCAGTAGTCAAAGGTGTTTTTCTACATAAACCTTTCAAGGAGGGATAGCAACATGGTCTAAACGAATCAAAGTGTTCCACAGCAAAATGGCCTGATGCATCCTTTGCATTGCCAAGAACTGAGAACCTTAGCACATAGTGACAATTGGTGTTTGCCTACTAAGAATGTACACACAATTTCATATAGCCACACACAAAGGTAGCATTAGAAAGAGAGTGATGTTTGATCCATTTCTACCCCCTTTACATAGAAGTTTGTACATCTATTCTTGTTGCACATTTTCAATCACCAGGCAAGCAGAAGATGGCTTGGGCATTTGCTGCATTCCTGCACTGTGGCAAAGGTCAAACCGTTACTAAGGATAGCAACATCAAGAGTGCCTTCTTACCCACAATGCTCCTACATGCAGTTTGTACTTTATCATATTTTACAGTTTGAGCGTAACCTTTCTCTCTTATAGTTTGGGCCTCAGCTATTAAAACAGAGTATCTCAAATGCCTCTGTAACAAGCTGATTTATCTATCCAATCACCTTCAGGGATCTGTGGATACAAAGGTTTGCTATTCCTCATCAATTTTCAGCATTTGACCATTTATTATGTATTCCCTAGCCATCCCCAAAAATGCATTAACTTTCCCTTCTCCAGATCAAATTCCCACTTTCAATCCTTTTGACCAGTCCGTTGACATCTTCCTGTAGTCTACAGCTTTCTTTCTAAAATTCACAATGCTAGTTACAGTTATCACCTCCTGCCTGTGTGAAGCATGATTAAGTTGTTGACACATACCACAAAAAGCAAAGCCATTAGAATTGAACCACTGCACCTTCCAGTCACAAAAATATCCAATGCTTTCTGCCACTGAGGGAATTTTGGATCCAACTTGCTGCTTTCCCTTCGATTGTACAGGATTTGACTTTTCTGACCATAACGTCATGTGGGACTTTATAAGAAGATTTGCTAGTGTTTTAAATGCCAACCATATAGATTATTTTGTCCTGGATGGTGTAAAAATCTGTGTTATTGCTGGTCTACCTAGACATTTCACATATGAAATTCCTTCATATTTGTTTTCTATACCCTGGCAAGATACTGCCCAAGGAGGCAGGTTTTTGATTAAGACTAATGTTGAATATACTTGAAGATATACATTAGCAAAAGAATGCCCCAAATAATCAATTTAATATTTTGATTTTGATTTTTGAATGAATCATTTTAACAGTTTTTCTCACATCCACTGGCCATATCAGGTACTTGACCACACAAAGTCCTTCCAGCACAGTGGGGAAGCAAATTGCTGAACAGGAACTGGACAGACAGGGAAAGCATATATTTTTAATAACATTCTTCTAGAACTACAAAGGCAAATTTCAAAAGGCAAGATCAAAAAACTGAACAGCAGTCTCACAGGATTTCTATAGTTGCACTTGAAGGTGATTTCAGATGTTCACATTTTTAAGAGAAAAACCTCACCCATTACACTGATAGTTTTCCTCCAAGAAGGTCATGTATGCAAAGAGAGAGATTGCACACTGGAGTGAATTGACAGCAAATTTTTTTTGTGACAATGCTGCCATGACAACAGCAGCCATTGGTAATGATGTATCAAAATATCCCAAGGTGTTTCTCAGGTACATTTTCAAACAGAATTTGGTACTAATAAGTAGATATGACATCAGCTGATTATCAGCTTAGTTAGGGAGCTAGCAGGTTTTGAAGAGCATTTTGAAGGTAAAAAAGGTGTAGGGAGTAAGCAGTTGCTGATATGATTACCTTTTGTACAATAAGCAAAATTATACATGCAAGAATCTAGAGTTGGAGGAGCAATACTATTTCAGATGAGGTGTGGATGGAGGAAATTGAAGAGGTAAGCAGCTGCTAAAATCACAGAGATTGCTTTTTGTATACAGCACATACCTGGGCAATTTTCCACACTGTTGGGTGGGAACTGGAAAGCTTCCATATCAGAACTGGAGTCAGGCAGAGTTGCCCACTCTCTCCTGCCTTGTTTATATGCTGCATTGAGCCTTTTGCTGAGTCCATCAGGAAGGATATGAGCCTGAGAGGGATGACTATTCCTGGCAGTGCAGGCCTGCAGCGCAAAGCCTCCCTGTACATGGATGACATCACCGTTTTCTGCTCGGATCTGCAGTCATCTGCATCTGTGACCAGTTTGAACTGGCCTCGGGTGCCAAGGTCATTAGGGGAAAGAGCGAGGGCATGTTCTTTGGGAAATAGGTTGACTGATCCTTCATTCCCTTCACCGTTAGAGCAGACTACCTTAAGGTGCTAGGTATTTGGTTCATGCCGATCACTGCCTGATGGACTTGTGGTCATGAAGGACCATGAAGGACAGGTGGTACGGTACAGTCCAACTACATGAAGCATTCTGTGACAACGAGGCCAAGCCTATCCTTCGCAACACCGGGGACAGGTAGACCTCAGTAAGTAGTGACACTTGGTGTTTGCATACTGAGGATCTACGCAAAGTTTGATGCAGCCACACATAAAGGTAGCATTGGGTATGTCTTTCCCCCCTCTGTCCAGTTCTTTATACATAATGTCCCTTCGAACTCAGTCCATCTTTGACCTCCGAATGAAGTGAAAAATGGCCCGGGTGACTGCAGCGGCGCAGGTCCTGGGAATAGGGCAGACTTGTGCCACGCAACAACAGAGTACCTCACATCCGATGACCAGGTTTTATTCCCCACAATGGAGAGGGACTGGTGCTCCCATCTGCCTAGTTTCTGCTTCACTTTGGTGACATGCTTCTCCCAAGTTTTGATGCATGCCCCAGCCCCTCCGAACCAAATACCTTCAGGAAAAGGAGAGGGTGGATCTTGTCGTGTGGTTCCCTGTGCAGACTGCCAAAGTCATTTGGCAGAATGCCTCATCATCAGAATTTTCCAACAAGCTCCAGGACATTGCTTGGCTGGTGGTGAAAAGGGCTCTGCCTGTGAGATCCTTCATGCATACCCGGACTCTCTGCGCCACAGCACATTGCCCTCAAAGTGGCTGCGGAGGGGATGAGAGACTGTCACACACCTCCTTCTGGAATGTGCCTACGCAAAGGAAATCTGGAAGGAAATACAGTGTTTTTTGTCAAGGTTTGTCCCAAACAGCTACGTGACTGGGGACTCTGTGCTCTACGGTCTGTTTCCCAGAATGCATACCGAGACCAACATCATCTGTGCCTGGAGGACCATCAACACAGTGAAAGACGCACTTTGGTCTGCTGAAACTTGCTGGTCTTCCAGCTGAAAGAGTTGACCCCAACTGAGTGTTGCCAACTGGCACATTCAAAGGTCCAGGACTACGTGCTGAGGGACGCAATAAAGCTTGGGGCAACTGCCGCCAAGGCGCAGTGGGGAAAGATCACCGTGTAAGGTCCTTCTGCCAAAGCAAAGCAGGGGTTCCATTCAGTAAATAGACCCTGCTGTTGCCTCAGCTAAATGCCAAGAAGTTAATTGTAATTACAGAGAAAGACAAACACCAATGTTTATCTTATTCTTTGTAAGAAATGACAGTATAGATCAGAATGGCTATTTTAACTATGGATATACATAAAGATTTCCTTCTATGAATGAAGTATATTTTTGCAATAAAAAAATTTCACATTGTTGGGTAGATGCCAGTTTTCTGACTGTACTGGAACAGTTAAGAAAGGAAATCTGCCATCTTTGACTTACTCCAGAAAAACAGCAATATGGTTGGCTCTTAATTCCTCTCTGAAATGGTGTACCAAACCGCTAAGTGAGAATCAAAAAAGCTACTCACCACCTTCTCAAGCACAATCAGGGATAGGCAATAAATCCTGGTCTTGACAATGATGCTCACATCATAGGTACTTTTCAAAAATTGGAATTTTCCACAATACACCAGCTCAGGTAGTCTAATCCATGATTTATACTTCCAGAAGTTTTTTTCTTTCATATTCCATGCTGCTATATACAAGTATGTTTTCCATATTTTCAATCACCTAATCAATATATAATGCCATCCAAATATATTTATTTTATACATAAATACTAAGATGTCTCTCTCATTTACACTTTCCAAATCACACCATTTATAGACCACTGTCTTTCGTCTTTGTCATTAAGTTTCATCAATACCAGCAGGGTAATGAAACGTCTGCGGAACAACGACGAACCAGCTCGGTGAGCCAACCAACCTCAACATACTTTTTTACTTTAAAACTGGAGGAGGAAGGGTAGAAAGAAAAAGCAAAGGTCACCTGACTTCTTTAGTGGATTGAAACCATTGCTCTATCTCAACAGAGAACAAAAGCGACATTCCAGACTGATCAATATCAATACCTTCCTTCCAGAAACTAATCCAGAAGGGTATTATCAAATTGAAAGGGTCAATCAAAGTCAGATACCGCCTGAAAGTTTCAATATATTAAACAACAATAGAAGATGTTGGAATCAATATACACATTATCCTTACTTGGTAAATTTATTGAACTTGTAGGAAGTCACATGATGACGGAGCCATATTATTGTCTGCTTCCCCTCTCCCCACACCCATAGATCCAATCACTCCCCACAGCCAGATCAAGTTTAAAGCCAACCCCGCTTAAACGTGCACTGCGTTGCACCCATGCATTTTTTTTATTCATTTGTGGAATGTGGGCGTGGCTGGCTGGCCACTGTTTATTGCCTGTCCCTAGTTGCCCTTTAGAAGATGGTGGGGAACTGCCTTCTTGACTGCTGCAGTCCACTTGCTATGGGTTGACCCACAATGCCATTAGAGAGGGAATTCCAGGATTTTGACCCAGTGACCGTGAAGGAATGGCAATATATTCCAAGTCAGGATAGTGAGTGGCTTGGAGGGGAACTTGATGGTGGTGGTGTTCCCATTGTTTCTGCTGCCCTTGTCCTTCGAGGTGGAAGTGGTCATGGGTTTGGAAGGTGCTGTCTAAGGATCTTCGGTGAATTTCTGCAGTGCATCTTGTAGATAGTACACAATTCTACTACTGAGTGTCGGCGGTGGAGGGAGTGGATGCTTGTGGGTGTAGTGCCAATCAAGTGGCTGCTTTGTCCTGAATGGTGTCAAGCTTCTTGAGTGTTGTTGGGGCTGCACCCATCCAGGCAAGTGGGGAGTATTCCATCACACTCCTGACTTGTGCCTTGTAGATGGTGGACAGACTTCAGGGAGTCAGGAGTTGAGTTACTCACCACAGTATTCCTCGCCTATGACCTGCCCTTGTAGCCACTGAGTTTATGTGGTGCGTCCAGAAGGGTATTATCAAATTGAATGGTTCCCATCCTGACTTGGAAATATATTGCCGTTCCTTCACTGTCGCTGTGTCAAAATCCTGGAATTCTCTCCCTAATGGCATTGTGGGTTTATGTGGTTAGTCCACTTGACCTTCTGGTCAATGGTAACCCCAAGGATGTTGATAGTGGGGGATTCAGTGATGCCAACATTTGATTGTCAAGGAGCGGTGGTTAGATTGTCTCTTATTGGTGATGGTCACAGCCTGGCATTTGTGTGACATGAATGTTACTTGCTACTTGTCAGCCCAAGTCTGGATATTATCCAGATCTTGTTGCATTTGAACATGGACTGCTTCAGTATCTGAGGAGAAATGAATGGTGCTCAATATTGTGCAATCATCGGCGAACATCCCCACTTCTGACCGTATGATGGAGGGAAGGACATTGATGAAGCAGCTGAAGATGGTTGAGCCTAAGACACTACCCTGAGGAACTCATGCAGAGATATGCTGGAGCTGAGATGACTGACTTCCAACAACTATGACCATCTTCCGATGTGTCAGGTATGACTCCAACCACCAAAGAGTCTATCCCCTGACACTCATTGATTCGTGTTTTGCTTGGGCTCCTTGATACCACCTTTGGTCAAATGCAGTCTTGATGTCAAGGGCTGTCACTCTCATCTCACCTCTGGAATTCAGCTCTTTTGTCCATGTTTGAACCAAGGCTGTAATGAGGTCAGAAGCTGAGTGGCCCTGGTGGAACACAAACTTGGCGTCACTGAGCAGGTTATGTCTGAGCAGGTGCTGTTTGATAGCACTGTTGATGACACCTTCCATCACTTTACTGATGATTGAGAGTAGACTGATTAGCCAGTTTGGAGCTGTCCTGTTTTTTGTGGAACTGTACTAGAACAGCTTGGCTAGTGGTGTGGCACATTCTGGAGCATAAGTCTTTAGTACTATTGCCAGAATGTTGTCAATGCCTGTAGCCTTTACAGTATGCAGTGTCTCCAACTTCTTTTGATACCATATGGAGTGAATCAAATTGGCTGAAGGCTGATATCTGTAACACTAGGGACCACTGGAGGAGGCCGAGATGGATCATCCACTCGACACTTCTGGCTGAAGATTGCCACATGTGGCGACAATAGACACAGCCTTTAGATGAGCTAGAAGCTGGTTCTGGTCAGAATTCCCTCAAAAACTATCTATTATGCTGCAAGTAATTCAAGCTGCCAAGACAATTAACAGCACTATCTTATAAGGAGATCCCAGCAGAGATACAGATTTCTCCAAACTGTCCCAACTTCAACTTCTCCTGAGAATCAATATCTTATAAATTTGATGATAGGAATCCTCACATCCTGCTAAGTATCTTTTGCTTCACAAGAACTAAGGTTTAATTTCAAAGCATCATATCTTTGCAAGATATCTTTGAAAGGATTGGTTTAATTTGGTGTCATGTTTGGCACAACATCGTGGGCTGAAGGACCCGTTCCTGTGCTGTACAGTTCTATGTTCTATACTACAAGCTTACCTTGTAAGAAACCAGACATCACAATTCAGATGCCGAGTTACCCATAAATTGAAAATGTCTTACGTTGGCCAGCTTAACTTTGTGTATGTATATGACAGGTTGAGCACATAATGTTACATATTTGGGGTGTGAGAACAAATAAATGCCTTTATTTTTAAACTCACAAAAACTTACCGATCAAATTATTTCCTTGGGATCCACTCTGGGGATGAGAAAATGCGGAAATATATCATGCGTTTTGTCCATGATATTTTCTATATCAGTCAACCCAAAGTACATCTCTCACACATCTCCACACTGAAGCTGGTCAGTCACTTTCCTCTACACTAAACTATCTTGACTATTCTCTCCTTTTCTACTTTGGTGTTCATCACAAATCTCTACTATGCAAGTTAATAATCATAAGATTATTGAATGCAAAAACATCAAATTAAAAATCCTGGCCAATTGGATGATCCACCAGCCTAATCATTCAGCCACTCCACAGCCATTACAGCATGCTTGCAATTTGTACTAACAACTGGATGTGCTCCAGCAACCATGTTTTTAAACAGAGATAGCAAGAACTGCTGATGCTGGAGTCAGAGATAATACAGCATGAAGCTGGAGGAACACAGCGGGCCAGACAGCATCAGAGGAGCAGGAAAGTTGACATTTTGAGTCGGGACCCTTCTTCAGAAATGGGGAGGGGGAAGGGAGCTCAGAAATGAATAGAAAGGAGGGGTGGGGCTGCGGAAGGTAGGTGATAGGTGCGTGCAGGTAGGGAGTGGTGGGGATTGGTTAATGAGGTGGGAGAGGTGGTTAGTGGGAGAGAAGATGGACAGGTTGTGTCAGGTCAAGGAGGCGGGGATGAGGGGGCGGGTTGGACATGGGATGAGGCCAGGGAATGGGGTGATGTTCAAGCTGGTGAATTCCATGTTTAGGCTGTAGGTTCCCAAGGTGGAATATGAGGTGCTGCTCCTCCAGCCCCATCCCTCCTCTCTCTATATTTGTTTCTGAGCTCCCCTCCCCTTCCCCATTTGTGAAGAGGAATGGGAGGGAGAGTTAAAAATGGTTCATGACTGGAAGATGTTGTGGTTTGTTGCGTACAGCGCGCAGGTGCTCTACAAAGCGGTGTCCGAGCCTCCGCTCGGTCTCACCGATGTAGAGGAGGCCACATCAGGTGCAGTAGACCAAGTTGACAGATGTGCAAGTGAACCCCTGTCTGATGTGCAAGGTTTGTTTTGTGCCTTGAATGGAGGTGAGGGAGGAGGTGTAGGGGCAGGTGTAGCACTTCCTGCAGTTGCAGGGAAAGGTGCCAAGGGTGGTAGGGTTAGTGGGGAGTGTGGAGCGGATGACAGAGTCGCGAAGAGAGGCAGATAGGGGTGGGGAAGGAAATAGATCTTTGGTTGTGGGATCGGATTGTAGGTGGTGGAACTGGCAGAAAATGATATGTTGGATGCGGAGGTTGGTGGGGTGATATGTGAGGGCAAGGGGGATTCTGTCTTTATTTTTGTTGGCAGAAGGCGATGTGAGGGCAGAAGTGCAGGAAACACGAGAGATGCGTTTGAGGACATTTTCAATCACTGGAGGGGGAAGTTACGGTCCTGGAAGTAGGAGGGCACCTGGGATGTGTGGGAGTGGAACGTCCCATCTTGGGAACAGACGTGGCGGAGCCAGAGGAATTGTGAGTGGGGAACTGCATTCCTGCGACAAACAACACCACCTTCCGGTTGTGAACCATTTTAACTCTCCCTCCCACTCCCTGGGTGACATGTCCATCTTGAGCCTCCTCCAGTTTCACAATGATGACACCTGCAAACTGGAGGAGCAGTATCTCATATTCCAACTTGGGAGCCTACAGCCCGATGGCCTAAACATGGAATTTACCAGCTTTAAAATCTCCCCACCCCCAACCTCCCTTTCATCCCCACCTCCTTGACCTGACACAACCTATCCATCTTCTCTCCCACCTATCCGCCCCTCCCACCTCACTGACCAATTCCCACCACTCCCTACCTGCAATCATCTATCACCATCCCACCTACCATCCCCAGCCCCACCCCTCCTCTCTCTATTTGTTTCTGAGCTCCCCTCCCCTTCCCCATTTGTGAAGCTACCTTGACTGCAGTTCCTCACACTCTGCTTCCTGTAACAGATACATTCCATACATTGCATTCTCCCTGCTTCATCTTCCACCATATTCAGAGTAATGTCACCACCAAACACGTTTTCCCTCCTCTTCACTTTTAGCATGCTGAAGAGATTATTCCCTCTGTTACTCTGTTCAATGCATCCTTCTTTCCCTTATACTTCACTAAGCAGCACACGGGGATCTTTTATGTTCTTAAAAGGCCAGATAGAGTCTCAGTTTAATGTCTCATCTGAAAGACAACACTACTGAAAATGAAACACTAGGAGAGTTGGTCTAGATTTTAATCTGGAGTGGGATTTGAATTGGAACCTTCTGATCCATCAGATCACTGATTTACAGCAAGCACATCTTTGGAAAGATATACTACCATTGGTGGAGGATTGTTTTTCAGACTGGAGGCCTGCGATCAGCGGTATGCCTCAAGGATTGGTGCTGGGTTCACTTCTTTTTGTCATTTATATAAATGATGGGAGGGACGGTTAGCAAGTTTGTAGATGACACCAAAATTGGTGGTATAGTGGACAGTGAAGAAGGTTAACTCAGAGTATAACAGGACCTTGATCAGATGTGCTGAGGATTGGCAGATGGTGCTTAATTTAGATAAATGTGAGGCATTGCATTTTAGGTTGTTGACTTGCTCGCCGAGCTGACTTATTTTCGTTCAGACATTTCATCATCATGCTGGGTGACATCATCAGTGGAGCCTCTGATGAAGGGATGTTATTCTACTCCACTTGGAATTTATACTGTCCAGTCTGTTTTGGTGAGTACTGTCATTTCTGGTTTTGATCTGTATGGGTTTATATATGGGATCCAATTCCATATGTTTGCTGATTGAAGTATGGGTGGAAAACCATGCCTCTAGGAACTACCATGAGTGTCTATGTTTGGCTTGGGTTACTTCGGATACCTCGTCCCAGTTAAACTGGGCAACATTTTCACACAGAGGGTGGTGCGTGTATGGAATGAGCTGCCAGAGGAAGTGGTGCAGGCTAGTACAATTACAACATTTAAAAGGCATCTGGATGGGAAAAGGAAGGGTTTAGAGGGATATGGGCCAAATGCTGGCAAGTAGGTCTAGATTAATTTAGGATATCTGATCGGCATGGACGAGTTGGACCCAAGTATAAGTTTCTGTGCTGTACATCTCTATAACACTAAAAACTGCAAAAGCAGAAAAGGAACAAAAGAAAAATCACGAGTCTCACTTCTTCTCCCCATCTGTTTCAAGGAACCATTGTCACACTTTGCACCAGAAACTTGTTTTGCCAAGCATGATAATCCAAAACAGTGACATTGTACTCCCACCTCAAACGACGAGAACAACAGTCACCAACTACCAACGAACTGAACTCATCCGCCTTTGAAGAGCGCGCGCGAGAGCCCAGGCTCCGCCTTTTACGTCAGACGTTAGACGGTGAGGGAAGAACCACCTCAACGTCACCTCGTTAGACACACGTTATGGGTGGGGAGACCACGACGTAACTGCGTCTGGAGGGCGAAGGCCTTTAATAAGACCGCAGCGCCTTTTGGTCCGAGCGGTTTCCTCCCCCACCTCCAACCCGTGGCTTTGACGTCACCACGTTCAGTAGGCGGGCTTCCCTCCTTCCCAAATCCATGCCCCCTTCCAAAACCCTGGGGGCCAGCCTCCGCGCGCCGCCCCATTCAAAACCCAACCGAAAACCAACGGTTTCCGACGTCAGCACGCGCCCGGCGGGGAGGGGGAGCGTGACGGACGATGGGGGCGGGGGGGAGGGATGGACTCGAGATTGCTCTGTGAGATCATTGGCTCATCAGATCGCCATGGCGACCGGCTTCCTCCGCCCCGCCCCCCCTCCTCCATCCTCCTCCCTCCCTCTGTCTGTCTGTCTGTCTCTCTCACTCCGTTTCCCTCCACCTCCCACCGCCGCCCCTCCCCCATCCCACCCACTCCATCAACCCTCCCATCCCCCCACCCCTCACCATCTCTACCCCACCCTCTGAACGCACACACACAATACATCTAACCAACCTCTTTTACCATCTCTCTGTTCCCCCCCCACCAGGATTCGGCGTCAGCAAAGGGTGGAACGGGAAGTTTTTTTTCTAAGCAACCGCAACCCCACACAAAAAAAATTCTCGATGGCTGTTCATTGGAAAAGGGGTTGAATTTTGTTGGGGGGAAGGGTAGGGGGAAAACATCTCCAGTGAACCTTCCCCCCCACCTCCCCCCAAGCCACCTCCTCCGTTGCCTGACTGACTTTGAGTGTAGAAACGCAGGATGAAGATGCTGCCTCTTGCAGACCATCCACATTTTCTGCATTTTTAACTCTTTCCCTCATTCGTCCTGCCTGCCACTTCTATTTCACGGTGCATGTATTTATTTTGATGTTAACAGGGATTTCACAAAAGAGAAGCTTCCTCCTTCCCCATCTTTTTTTAAAAAAAATTTTGTTTTGAGGGAGGGGGGGTAAAGGAGGATTTACTTTTAAGTTTATTCCTCTATTCTTACCCCCCGCACCCCAATTGAAAACAAGATAGTCATCAGGATGTTGAAGAAAGTCTTGCGGATTTCCAACCGTTCCTTCTTCGCCTTCATTTTCTTCTTTTCCCTGTCTTCATCATGCCTGTACTTTATCTATGTGGCACCTGGAATAGGTAAGAGATTGAGTTGAAATATTTACATGCTGAATGGGAAGCAGATGTTAGCTGTCCTGTTCCCCTTCGATTATATTTGTTCCCCCTTTTAAAAAAAAATCCATATTGAGCTATTTCTATCGTACAAGGCAGTTGAGAGAGAAAGTTAATCCGGAAATTTTGCTGCATGCTTGTTACAATAATTACTAAGAATCCATTTCACTGAACGTCCTCGGTTGCGGTTCTCTTGCCATTTTCGTTATTATTTGGCAATTCATCATGCTTGCAATACGATGTACAGTTCATGGCTGATGTTGAAGGTTGCTAAATGTTGCACTACGTTATAGGGGAAACATACGATTTTATTTGTATCCAGGTACGACGTAAAATGTTATGAAATTGTTTGCAGAAATTGTGGCGATTTTTAATAATTAAAGACCAGGACTGAACTCACCTGTAAAGAGCGAGCTACGAGCTGACATGGCCGTATTTGACTCTAGTTGTTGCATTACTTTGTTTTGTATTATAAATCTATCTGCTGAAATGTCAGATGCTGAGCATGTATTTTGAATTTTGATTATACATAACCAGTTTTTGTGTGGGTTAGTATATTTTAAGTTCTGACTTTCGTTATCTTATCACTGCAGGTGTTGTGCTGCACTGAGTATTAAAATTTTCCAAACCACTTCTTCATCACTGCTTCCAGTTGGCATTGCACGTGAGCCAGATGTAGTTCAAAATGGCACTTTTGATTTGTGCTCAAATACTGCAGTATGTATACCTTTTGTGAATCTAGAATCATAGAACAGTTACATCACAGAAGGAAGCCATTTGGCCCATTGTAGCTGCATTAACTCTCCAAGTGCAACTCAGTTAGTACCACATCTTCACAGCCACCCACGATTTTCTGCCCACAACCCTGAAATTCTTTTCCATTCCCATAATTGTCTAATTCCCCTTTCAAAACTAGATACCTTTCCTCAGTCATGGTCACCACAGTCCTGTACCTGTCATTCAGGTAGTTTGTGTTCTTACTGTCACATTTATTCCATGAAGTCTACCTTTGTCCATAAGTCTGTGTGATGTGGAGATGCTGATGTTGGACTGGGGTGGACAAAGTCAGAAGTCACACGACACCAGGTTATAGTCCAACAGGTTTGTTTGAAATCACCAGCTTTTGGAGTGTAGCCCCTTCAACAGGTGAAGTGAGAGAGAAGCGTACATTCACGGAATTTATAGGCAGAGATCAAAAGATCATACAAATGGTGTCAGTGGATTGTCCAATAATAAGTCTCTGCAGGTGATCAAAGTGTCAGATGGTGTGAATAAAGTGTCAACAGCTGAATAACAAGCAAAGAGCTGACCTATAATTGAAATAAATGAGGCAGAGAGATAATTACGAAAAGCTAAAAAAGGAATAACGTGATAACAAGCCTGCGAGGTGTTGTATCAAGTGCCTTTTGGGAGTCCACGTACATACCAACAGGATTGCCCTCATAAACTCTTAGTTAATTTTTAAAAAAAGAAACCAAAGCAAATTTATTTCAACATGATTTGCCTTTAACAGATCTGTGCTGGTTTTCCTTAATTAGTACACTTTAATCAAGTGTCTATTAATATAGTCCCATATTACCGTTTCTCAAAAGCTTTCCAATGAGGGTGGCCTTTAAATGCAGGGCTTATTGTTATCCCATTCCCTACTTTTTAAAAAAAATCAATATTTTTATCAAATGCAAATCTCAACTCCTCTGTATGTAAGGGGGATTGGAAGATTTAAAAATAATATTCATGGGCTCTGTGTTGCTGGCTTGGCTAACTTGTACTGCTCATCCCTAGCTACCTTTAAGAAGGCAGTGGTGAACTGCCTTTCTTGAACCACTGCAGTCCATTTGGTGTATATCGTTTTAGAATACTGTTAGAAGGGGAATTCCAGGATTTTGAACCACTGACACTGAAAGGACAGCAATATATTTCCAAGTCAGGATAGTGAGTAGCTTGGAGGAAACTTGCAAGTGGTGGTGTATTTCCTGTCCTTGACCTTCTAGATAGTAGTGGTCATGTGTTTGGAAAGTGGCTAGTGTTTCTGCAGTTACCACACTTCATTTCCTCTGAGTCCCTAAATGCGTCGGATTTGGTGTTGGTGATTTAGATCTCCTTCCTGCATGACTTCTTCATCACACTTCTTTAAAAGAAAAGGTTTACCAGGCTGTTGTCTGGTTTGGAGGGTATTAGTAATGAGGAGAGAGTGGACAAACTTGATTTGTTTTCATTGAACGTCTAAGGCTGAGGAGTGACCTGATAGAGGTTTCCAAAATTGAGAGGCATGTTTAGAATGGATATTTTGGAATCTTTATTCCCCAGGGTAGAAATGCCAATTACGAGGGGAAATACTTTTACAGTAAAAGAGGGAAAGTTTAAAGGAGATGAGAGGCAAGTTCTTTTACACAGAGGGTGGTAAGTGCCTGGAAAGCGGTGCCAGAGGAGGTGGTAGAAGCAGTTAGAACATCAACATTTAAGAGGCATCTTGACACTTACATGAATAGGCAGAGAATAGAGGGATATGGACCACGTGGAGGCAAAAGGTTTAGTTTAGAAAGGCATCCTGTGTTGGTACAGATTTGGTGGGTTGAAGGACCTGTTCCTGTGCTGTACTGTTCTTTGTTCTAAACTCACTTTCCTGTGGCACTGGGAGTAATCCAGAGACAATACTTGTTGGTTTCATTATGGATGCACTAAACTTTGCCCCCCTCTTCTCCCTATATGATTGATACTAATATGGACTATGGACTGCTGGTTTTTCACTTGTAAACTGCTCAGTCCTTAATTCTGGTACTATAGAGGCAATCATCAAGTAGAAAATGGCCAGCTTATTGCTATGACAGAAACAAGGTACTATTTTGGTAGAGATAACAAGGTGTAGAGCTGGATGAACACAGCAGGCCAAGCAGCATCAGAGGAGCATGAAGGCTGATGTTTCGGGCCTAGACCCACTATCCCTGATACTATTTTGGTAGTGTGTTTACATCTTGGAGGAGAAAGTACAAATTTGGATTCTGGGGTTCCTACTTTACAAAGTGGATTGGCTTGTACTTCAATAACAAGATAATTTGTTTCTGCAAGGAAATTGTTTCTGTACATTTTAATACTTTTGAATATGTCAACATAGTCTCCGGCATTTTCCAGACACCATATCTTATTCCAGTGCTCTACTTAACTTGACTGCAAAATCAAATGGTCTACATCATAGCCGTCATTTCCTGATGGTCATAAACGGCAACTCAAGGATATAGTTTTTCACTATGAATGACTAAAAGCCAAGTGTACATGAGTAACTTGTGTGATTTGTTGAATAGTTTTAAATGTTTTTTTTTAAAAGTCCACTTTTTATTGAGAAAAGAAAATGATCTGAGGCTGCTTTGTATACAATTCGGGTCTGATGACTGTAGGCTGGAGAATGGATCTTGAGTATGCAAGTGTTTTTAAAACTTAGACTTGCTAAGAGTTTCAAAGCACAAAGAAAAATATAGATGCAATAAGCCTTCATGAAATGTTGACTGGGGCTACGTGATGGCACTCTCACCATTTTGAGTCAGAATATTATGGCTTTAAATCTAGATGGACAATTCAGTGCCATCCTGAGGGAGTACAGTATTGTCAGAGAAATCAGCTTGTGGATGAGCTTTTTACTGAGGCTTAGTCTACATTCTTTGATCAACATGAAAATCCCATGATGCTGTTCAAAAGAGTATGTGATTTTTTTTTTCCCTGCGCCTTGGTTCAGATGTACACTTCAACTGTCATTACTAAAAATTTGGGGTACCTTGCCGTGCATAAAATAGCTATCATTTTTCTACATTACAACATGACCACACTTCAAAAGTAACCCATTGGCTGTAAAATGTTTTGGGATATCCTGAGATTATCAAAGGAAGGTACAGCAACAGTATGGAGAAATTTACAAGGTCATTGCCAGAAATTTGAGTGTTTCACATGTTAAGAGGAATTTGTACCTTCGTTCTTCAGGGGAAAAGAAAGATTGTTCAGGATGACCAAGATATGTCTTTAAAATTATGGAAGTTCTTGATGTAGTGGACACAGGGAATATTTCTACTTGTTTGTAAGTCCAAAACTAGAGACATCAACTTAAGATATTCATCAAGAAGTCCAATGGGAATTTAGGACCAACTTGCAGCAAAGAATAATGATGAAATGAAACTTACTATGGCAGCATGGTTGAATATATTTAAGGTCAAGCTAAATGAGCATGAGAAAGAGATGGGAAGATGAGGTTACAATAACGGATTTAGACATGAAAAAATGGGAAGCAGTTTAAGTGGAGCTGAGCAGATTGGACTGAATGGCCTGTTCCTGTGCAGTATATCTTATGAAATAAATGTAGCTTCATTCTTTTCATTTTAGCTGCTGCAACAAACCATATGAAAAGAAAATCCTAGGTCATGTCAGTTTCCAAGAGTTTGCCTTGTTGAAAATAAATTATTGATTATTATTCCTTTGAAAGTAGTCCATTAACTGCTCCTGCAGCAGAACATCTTAAAGCTCAGTCAACACTGCTAAATTTTGTGGATGTGTTGCTGACTGTTCACAGCTTAAGTGAAATGACTTATGAATATCCATGTATTTTATCTATAGTTATCCATGCATCTTACACATCTAAACCATTGCCATTCCAATTGATCATCCAGTCGAAATAAGTTCACCTCTATGAAATGTTAATATTTTGGATGACTCACAATTTGGATGTGTCAAAGGATCTCATCTGAAGTGTTCTCCCATCTTCTATTTCAAATGCTGCCTGAGTCATTGCGTTGGTCCAGCATTATCTATTTTTATTTTGGATTACGTGCCTCCACTATGCTTTGGTTAAATTCTGCTGTGGTTGTCTAACTTAAGTGCAGCTCAGAAACTTGAATATATTCATTTTCTTATAACTGTCACATTGTATATCCATGTTCTTTTGAAGTTAAATGTATCCAAGATTGTAATGTTTCAAATATACTGCCTTAACAAGACCTACTAGCATGGTTATTTTCGATCCTGCTGAGTGCACCCTAGTGCCTTCATGATTCCTTTTGGCGATAGTAGGTCTTGATCTAGATACATTTTGTTTAATTGCCAGCATCTCCATTTAAATTTATTTCATCTGCATTTACCAATGGAGGCTCCATATAAGTTAAACATATTTTCATCTTTGAGAAGCTGATTCTCTTAATTCAAACGTGCTGAATGGCTTATTCATTTCTAGAATACTATTTCAAGAATCTAAGAGCTGTTAAAATCGTGCATAATCTTGAAAATATAAGTTCTGGGATGTTAGGTCTAGAATTGAACCTGCATTTTAATCATTAAAATTAGCAAACCCACATGTAAATCTAGCTTGCCTCTGAATTTTGGGGGAAAATTAATGCTTTTTCTCTTTTCTGTTCTGTAAAAATTTTAACCAGCTGAGATTTCACTTCTGATGTAATGCTACCAAAACTATCTCCTGAACTGATATTATTTTGAAAGGCATGAACAAAAACCCCAATTTCTCCCTTCTTTTGTCATAAGCAGCATCTTTCAAATTCTTGCTTCCAAAATTCTGTCATATTACTGTTTTATATTAAATGCGAGAAGCTCATAGATTTCTTCCTTTCTGAAATGTTCACAATCTACTTACAGTTATTAAGGGGACGTAATGGTAATATCAGTGAACTAGTGATGCACTGGAACCTGGGCTGAAATCCCACCGTGGTGATGGTGAAATTTTGATTTCAACAAAAATCTGGAATTAAAAGCTGGCTTAATGGCTAATTGCTAATGTCCTTCCGGGAAGGAAAAGTGCCTATCTTGCCTGGTCTGGCCTGCATGTGACTTCATATCCGTAACAATGTAGTCGGTTCTTAATTGCACTCTGAAATGACCCAGCAAGTCACTTAGTTGTATCAAACCAGTACAGAGTCGAAGGACTGAGGCACTGGTAATGACAATAGCAAACAATAGACCCTGCAAAGTCCTCCTTACCCAAGGGCTTGTGCCATACTTGGGAGAGCTGTTCCATAGACTGATTTAGGTTATTGCCCAAAATTGTCTGTACTGTATGATTCAGTAAGAATGACTGTGACACCTCCATTACCATCTCTAGTAATGTCCAGACTCACTAGAGGTGCCAAAAATGTTTTGCCATGGGTGTCCTCAAAATTGTCCTTGAATCTCACTAAGTCTAATGGCATCAGGTTCTGGGTAAGGAAATTTGCTGATTATTGCTTACTGTTCCTCCTCGGCTGATGAATCGGTACGTTCCCACATTGAACACCGAGCCGCTGAAGGTGACAAGGGTGCAGACTATACTCTCACTGGGGGCTTCAAAGTCTAGCAGCCAGAATGGCTGAGTATCACCACTAGTGACTGAGCCAGTCAAAGCCTAAAAGACATTGTTGCTAGACTGGAGTTTCAGTAGGTGGTGAGGGAACCATCAAGAGACAAAAATCTATTTGACTGCATGATCACCAATCTCTGTCACAGATGTATCCATCTGGAGCAGTTTCAATAGGAGTGACCACCTCCTTATTGAAATGAAGTCCTGTTTTCACATTGAGATTACCCTCCATAGTGTTGTTTGGCACTGCCAAATGGGACAGACTTTGAAAAGATCTAGCAACTCAGCTGGACATCCAGTCAGCAGCAGAATTGTATTTAACCTCATCCTGCAAATTTGCAGGCCCCTGGCTTTTCCCTCACTCTAATGTCAAACCAGGTGATCAACGCTGGTTCATTGAAGAGTGCAGGAGGGCATATCAGGACAGATCAAACATACCGATAAATGAGGTGTCAACCTAGTGAAGATAAATCACATTTGCATGCCAAGGGTCACCGCTGCTTCACAATGTCAGGGAGCCGGGTTCGATTCCACCCTCGAGCGACTGTCTGTGTGGAGTTTGCACACTCTCCCCATGCCTGTCTGTGTTTCCTCTGGGTGCTCCGGTCTCTTCCCACAGTCCAAAGAAATGCAGGTTAGGTGGATTGGCCAGGTTAAATTGCCCGTAGTGTTCAGGGATGTGTAGATTAGGGGGATGGGTCTGGGTGGGTTTCTGAGTGTTGGTGTGGACTTGCTGGGCTGAAGGGCCTGTTTCCACACTGTAGGGATTCTATACGAGAACAAAAGCCATGATGTGGAGGTGCCAGTGTTGGACTGGGGTGGACAAAGTCAGAAATCATATGACACCAGGTTATAGTCCAACAGGTTTATTTGAAAACACACAAGCTTTCGGAGCCACAGTCCTCCTCCAGGTGTTAGTGACCAACTTTTTCAAATAAACTTGAAGAACAAAAGCAGCATGCAATAGACAGGGCTAAGCGATCTCACAACCAATGGATCAAATCTAAGCTCTGCAGTCCTGATGCATCCAATCGTGATTGATGATGGACAATTAACCAACTTATTAGAGCTGGCTGCTCCACAAATATCCTCATTTTCTATGATGAGGGAGTGCAATATATCAGCAGTACAGAAGAAAATGCTGAGGTAATTGCATCCATCTTCAGCCAGACATGTTGAGTGGATGATGCATTTCACCCTCCTCCTGTGATCCCCAGCATCACAGTTGCCAACTTTCAATGAGTGTGGTTTCCTCCATGTGATCTGAAAAAATAGCTGAAATCATCAGATACTGCAAACATTCCTGACAACATTCCAGCATTATTACTTAAGACTTGTACTCCATAACTGGCTGTGTTCTTAGCCAATCTGTGCCAAAGCAGTTACATCACAGGCATTTACCTAATGATGTGCAGATTTGCCCAGGAATGTACTATTCTCAAAAGTCCAGCCAGGTTGATTTGCCCGATCACCAACATGTCGGTCTACTCTTTCTTGTCAGTAAAGTGATGAAATGGATCATCAACATTGCTATCAAGCAGCACTTGCAAAAGAGTAACCTACCCATTGATGCTCAGTTTGTGATCCACCAAGATCATTCAGTTCATTGACCTCGATACAACATTTTGTTTAAACATGGACTAAGGAGTTGAACTCCAGAGGTGAGGCAAGTGTGATTACCCTGATAGTGTGGTATCAAAGAGTCCTAGCAAAACTGGAGTCAATGGGAATTGCTGGTTGGAATCATTCTGAGTCATTCAACTCTGCTGGTTGGAGTCATTCCAAGCACAATGGAAGATGGTTGTGATTGTTGGAGGTCAGTCATCTCATGGAAGTGATTGCAGGAGTTCCTGATGGTAGTGTCCTAATCACACCATCTTCAACTGCTTCATCAATGAGCATTCCTCCATCATGAAGTGAGAACTAGGATGTTCATTGATAATTGCACAATGTTCAGCACCATTTTTGACACTTCACACTCAATTGATAGGTAGCCAATGACCATTTCCAATAATAGGAAAAAACCATCACCTCTCAACATTCATTGGCATTATCGCTGAATATCCTGCTATTAACACCATGGGCCACCATTGAACAGAACCTGATTTGGACAACCGTCTAAATGCTGTAGATACAAGCATAGGTCACAGGCTAGGACTTCTGTGGCATGAAATTTGCCCTCCTGACTTCACAAAGCCTGTCCACTATCTGCAAGACACAAATTAGGAGTGTAATGGAATGCCCCCCACTCATCCAGATGAGTGTAGTTCCAGCAAAACTCAAGAAGCTTACACCATCCAGGACAAAACAGCTTACTTGATCAGCACCGCATATGCCACCTTCAACATTCACTGTCTTAAGCAACTATACAGAGTGGCCACTTACAAAATGCATTGAAATGACTTAGTGAGGTTTCTTTGACAGCAACTTCAAACCTATGACCTCTTGCCTTTACCCTTCAAGATAGTAGAGATTCCTGGATACATCCCACCTGCAAGCTTTCTTCCAAATCTTCCACCATCCTGACTTGGAACTACATATATTCCTTCACTGTCATTGGGTCAAAATCCTGAAATTCTCTTGCTAACAGCAGCACTGATAGTATCCCCACACCGCAAGAACTGTAGCAGTTGAAGGGGATGGGTCACTGCGTCGTCATTGGGGATAGACACTAAACGCTGACCTATCCAGTGATGCGCACACCCTACAAATAGATTGCTTAAAAAAAAAAGCCACACTTTTCACTTGTTCTGCTCTTTGCAGTTTCAAGTTCCCCTCTATTTTTTGGCTGCCTGACCAATCCTGTATATGGGTCCTCACCGAACTTTGTGTTGATCCATGCCCTGGCCACCTCCAGGATACCTAATTTCTATTCCATTGTCAGTGACTCAACCACCAATGTTTGGCCCAGTATTCATCAACTATTGCTTTTTATGAGTTCATCCTTTACGTCTTCAGCTTTTTACTCCCATTTCATTCCAACTTATGGTTCCTCTTTCAAGTTTCTAAAGTATGTTATTGGTACTCAACTATTCTTACATTTTCTAGAGGTGTGTTCAAGAGGTGTGGGTTTCTGAAGCCTATCATGATAGCTATAGATTGTGCTGTCGAAAGAGCTTTGGTGAGTTGCTGCAGTGCCTCCACAGGGTACACTCTGATCTAGCATGCATCAGTGATGGAGGAAATAAATATTAAAGGTGTATGTTTGACCTGGTTTGATCTATTATTGTTGTATAGGGGATTCTGCTATAATT
>NC_063335.1:119300692-119335896 GCF_021869965.1 Rhincodon typus
AGCGTTCCAGAAAATCTCAACCCAAACTGGAAGAATAACACTTCATTTTCTGCTTGGGAACACTGCAACTTTCTGGACTCTCATATCAAGGTCAATAATTTTTAGGGTCTGAGCACCTTCTCCCATGTCTTTACTCTAACCCACACACAAATCCTTGAGCCTTGTCATCACATGGCCTGGTACCACAAACAATCCATTGTCAGCCACCAACAGTCCCCATTAGCAGCTATTCATTCTCCCAGGCTGATGTTGGTCCCTGGGTTCCATCTTTACCTATCATTTAGTCCTTCCCCCTCCAGCCACACCTTTCCCAGCACATAAAGCAAACTCTTCGCAGCTACAATCAGTTCTGAAGCATCACTAGACCTAAAATTTTAGTTACACTCTGTCTTTATTGGTGCTGCCAGAGTTTTTCCAGCAATTCCTTTTTTTTTTCCCCAAAAAAAAAAAAAAAAAAAAAAAACTTATACAACTCTATTTAGTTACTGAACACAGAGCTTCAGTGAATTTGCTGCCAGGGTTGCTACTGAATGCATATCAGCAACAAGCAACATACGCAATACACAGAGGCAGCTTTATTAGACAGATTTCATGGTAACAAAAAAAGATTTCAACAGAGGATAATGTCGTCAAGTTTTCTTCTCCAGGGGATATTAGTGAACCAGTTGGGTTTTAATGCCAATCCACCCAGTTGCATTGTCACCATGACTGAGGCCAGCTTCCTAATTCCAGTTCAACACTTCCTAATTCAATACTATACAAAGGTCGGTTTAGTTCAGTTGGCTGGATGATTGGTTTGTGAAACAGCGTGACGCTGACAGCATAGGTTTAATTCCTGCACCGCAAGGACTCTCCTTCTCAACCTCTCCCCTCGAAGGTGTGGTGGCCCTCAGATTATATCATCACCAGTTGTGTCTCTCTAATGGGTGAGCAGCCCTATGGACTGATAAGACTATGACAACTTGATTATACAAAATAGAAATCACATTCCTTGCAATCAGTGCTCTAGTAAAATAAACAGAATGCTGGAGAAACATACCAGATCTGGCAGAATCTGTAGCGAAAGAATCAGGGTTAACGTTTTGAGTCTGGAATGACGACTCTTTCATATGTTCACACTGGACTCAATGTTAACTATTTCTGTCCACAGATGCTCCCACACCCACTAACTTCTCCAGCATTCTCTATGTTTATTTCAGATTTCTATTATCTGAAGTATTTATTCCAGTAATATAACTATTGAAGTAACAAAAATACAAAGCATACTGAAGTTATTTTTGGTTTATGTTCTCAATGGCAGTTTGAAAACAAACACTTAGAAGTTTTAGAATCAGCCCTACCCTGTGGCCTTGTGTCGTAGATCAATGATAACATCCACTTCAATCTGGCAGCAGTTGAAAAGAACAAGAGTAACAGGTACTATACATAAACTGCAGAACAAAGAAAACAAAATCACAAAACTGTTAATAGATTCTTAGTGCCTGAACAAACTTCTAACGTAACACAAAGCTGATATACTAGAATTCTAAATATTTCTAAACTGACCTATCTTTGACAAAAAGGCCATAAAAGTCAAAAATATTTGTCTGAATGCAGGAAGTACACTAGCCACTTGATTTACCAATCACATGCAATTATAAAAACAGAGTCAATTATGGTATAACTCAATAACTCCAATATTTTCTTAACCTCCACTAACTTGCCTTTTATCAATTTCAGTCCTATGACCGAACTAATTATTTTGCTGCAATGTGTCTAAGTTTAGTTATAAATTTATATTTTAGAAATCATAAACTAGTTAAAAGGGAGAACAATTTATCAGTAAGGAGAATTAATCCAGATTCAAAAAGATTTTCAGCTAAATAGTAAATACCAATCTTTTTAAATCAGATTTTGCTAAATATATTGTTATGGACCAGACCAAACCTCCTTCAAATGTATCAACACAACAGCCTAGAACACAACTTCAGGCTTATTTAAAGGCAAGCATAAGGTACGATGTTGCAGATGTTACTCAGCTTTAAGCAAAACATTATTCTTATGCCCAGTTAAAATACAAAACAAAAAAAAAAAAAGAGAAGAATTGGTGTCACTTTAACTCGTGGAAAACTTAACAATAATAGATTATTTAACTAAACAGCAACTGTTCCAATATAGTAACATCCCATAAACACATCCTTGGCAAAAGGCAAGTTCTGTAAAATAGATTCTCTCTGTCAGAATGATGGGAGACAAAGAATTCTACCCTTTTACATGGCTGAGGGGGATGTAACAGGTTCCACAGTCAATTTCAAAAGCACAACTGAAACGTACATTAAAACCCTGGTTCTGAGGGAAGCCATCTCCACCTGTTGATGATGCTTCTATTGTTTTAACTTTAAAAAGTATCCAGGGCCTCACAAGCTGTTTGCTTTCTTGGACTGGAAGAGACAACTCTACACACCTCTGGCTCAAAACATCTCCAAAAACCAAAAAAAGGACAAAATACACCTCTCAAAACCATAATATCACCACAATATTATGATGAAAGGTGTCCAATTCATTATCACATGGAAAGTTTGTATTTTAAAAGTGGCAGAATTGGAATCAGACAAAATTCAATAGTGAGTCAAAGGTGCAAATATCCAGAAAGGGTAACTAAAAACTTCAAAGAGAAAGACTTTAAAAAAGGACTTAAAAAAGGAGGGTACAAAGTTAAGAAATTCCAGGCCATAAAACTATTACCAAATAGGTAAACAGAGGGCCCTAGGGAAGGTTAGGCCAGATTTGGAGCTCTGCAACATCTTAAAAAAAAATTCATTCATGAGATGTGAGAGTCGCTGGCCAGACTAGCACTTATTACCCATTCCTAATTGCTCAGAGGACAATTAAGAGTCACATTGCTGTGGGTCTGGAGTCATATGTAGGTCAGACGAGATAAAGGATGGCAGTTTCCTTCTTTGAAAGGCATAAGTGAACTTGATGGATTTTTCCTAACAGTCAATTTGACACTTAATTCCAGCCTTCTATAGAATTTGAATTCCATCTGCCAAGACAGAGGTTCTGGATTAATAGTCAACCAATAATACCACTAGGTAAAGTTTAAGAACATTAGCAATAGGGAGGGGAAGGACACAAAGTGATTTAAACATGACCACAAGTGCTGGATCATGTAAACTGACAAGCATGAGGGACAGCAGAGAAGTAAGGGTGACATTTCAGAATAACGCGCTTTGGTCTTCCTCATGTTTAAGTGGAAGAAACCGTAGGACATTTAGGACTGAATGTTGAAGTGGATATGATAGAACGGAGTGGAGGAGGCAGCAGATGTGTATACAGCAAATATTTATAGTGTCTTTAGCATGATAGAAACAGGGCCCAAAGCATTTCACAGGAATATTATGAAAAAGTTTGAAATTTGGTCACCCAACATGATGTTAGGTGACCAAAGGTTTAACTAAGGGACGAAAGTGCTTTAGAGGGGTAAAGACTGTAGTTTGCAACATGGTCACCAATGCTGGAGTAATTAAACTTGGAGTTTCACAAGAGGCCTGACCCAGAGAACCACAGAGAGGTCAGGAGTCACAGGGCTGAAGTAACTGGGCCTCAACTTTGATAATTAAGTTACCAAGAAACGGTTGTAAATGAGGAAGAGGTGGCAGCTAAGGACAGATACAAGGAGCACTCTATGGCTAACAATTGGGTATTGGAGGAGGTAGATGAAGAAGCTATTGCTGATACTGATCTAGCTACATCTGAAAAGGTAAGAGTAGAAGTAATCAAGGTCAAAGGAGGAGAGACACTGGAGGGGAAAAGGTCTAAGTGCCCATATGAAGAGGTACAAGTCAAGGAGGAGAAAGGCAGTGCATGATGTTCACAGGTATGCCACTGAAAACATTGATGTTTTAGAGCTGTGGCAGAAGTGGAAACCTAAAAGGCCAGCAGAGAATTGGAAAAACAGGAATGGGACAAGACAACATGCTCAGGAACTATGAAAAGCAACAGGAGATTGGAGGTGGGACTCCAGTTTGGCAAGGGTAGAGAAGAGGAAGACAAAGATCTTTGGAGGCCAAGGGCAGAAACTATTTGAAATATCAGCTACCATGGGTGTCAGGAAGAGAATTTGCATGGTCAGCAATTTACTCAGGTGAGTTTCATGGCAAGATAAAAACTTAGAGAGGAGGTACAAGACAGAGACCTGGACAAGTGGGAACCTGTAAGGAGGCTTGGTGGGAAAGGAGTGATTGCAGAAGCAACTGAACAGATGGTATCAAGGTCAGTGACAAAATATAGGCACATGAGATCCTGGCAATATGCGAGTGGAGGAAACAGGTCAGACAGGGTGAAAAAGAGGCTACTTGTTTGGAAACTAAGCTAGAAGTTAACACCCCCTCCTCCAAGATGATCCTGGCATAATGCAATTAAGGCCGTTGGAGAATAAAACCGAACAGTGCATAAAATAGGAAACCTTTACTCAAGAAACTAACAAAATGACATTTATATGCTGTATGGGTATGCTGTAGTGAGGAACAATCTTTCAATCTTACATTCACAATCTACCATGATAATCAGCCCAATAATTAATTCTTTCCCATCAAGCATATTTAAGCATGGTTAATTCCATGCCAGGACACCGCCAATTAGTCATGCTTAAAAAGCAAATTACAAACCTCTTTTGATGAAATGGATGGTCATAGTATTCAGGGTAATGCAGGCTGATCTTAATAAGATGGGAGAGCTGTTCCATGCTCGGTCTTGCAGGCAGCTGTGGCTGTTCAGGTCGCACAAATTTCAGCAGGGCCATTTCCTGTGCTTCCTGGAACATGCAAGACAGGGATCAAAATAAAATATGCAAACTTGGCAACTTTTATTTCTTCCCAAAACTGAACACGATAGGAATCATTACCCAAGGTGTGGAAAATTTCTGCAATTCACACAACGCCTTTGAATGCGTGGTTGCCGGAAGCAATTACAAAATCAGAGACCAGCTCCAGCACATGACCACATTCAGGCAGTGCATTCCAAATCCTAAGGCACATGGACTGCAGTGGTTCAAAGCAGCAGCAGCTCACCACCACCTTCTCAAGGGCTCTGCAGACAGACAATAAATCCTGGCCTAGCCAGTGACACACACATCCCATGAGTGAAAAAAAAACTCACTCACTACTTGAAGATGCTTCTTCTCAGGTCATCATTGTTGGCTGTCCTCCCAGTCCTCTGGCACTCCTCCAGTGGACAGAGAGGACTTGAAAATTCATGCCAAAGTCCCTGCAGTCTCCCTTCTTGCCTCCCACAGCAGCCTTGGATACATTGTATATCAGGCTGAGGATTTATCCATTATTAAGCCTGCTAAAACCACTAATACCTCCTCCCTCAAAGCTAATTTGTTCAAGTACATCACAGTTCTCCTCCCTTGTTCTCTATGAATAGAGATGCAAAGCATTCACTGAAAACCTCAGCTGCATCTTGGATTGTCATTTGGGTCCCTAATGGGCCCTACTCTTTCCCTATTTGTTCTTTTGCCTCTAATATACTAATAAAACACCTTTGGATTTTCCTCGAAGTTATCTGCAGTGCTTTTCTCCCCCCCCGGATTTCCCATTTTTCCTCTCCTAACTTTAAGTAATCTCCTGCATTTTCTATACTCCTCTGCACACCTGCTGTTTTGAGCCTTCAGCGCCTATAGCAAATTTCCTTTTTTTTTCCCCCCCCTCTCATCTCTCCAATCCTGTACATCTCTCCACATCCAGGGTCTTTTCATTTGTTGGTCCCACCCTTCATGAACACAATGACTTGATCAGAGTTCAAGAGATCTTGTTGCGACTACATGTGGAGGACTGTCTGCAGTTTTGATCTCCGCATCTATGGAAGTACGGACTTACCACAGAGGGAGTGCAGCAGAGGATCACTAGCTGATACCAGGGATGATAGGACTGTCCTATGAGGGTAGTTTGGTTTGACTAGGCCTGCATTCACTGGAGTTTAGAAGGATGAGAGGGGGATCTGATTGAAGTGTATAAAATTCCAGCAAGGCTGGCCAGACTAGATACAGGGAGGATGTTTCCCTTGGGTTGGGGAGTCTAGAATCGGGGATACAATCTCTGGATATGGAGTAGACCATTTAGGACAGAGTTGAGGAAACATTTCTTCACTCATAGCACGGTCAACCTGTGGAATTTTCTACTATAGGAGGCTGCGGAAGCTGGTCACCGAGTATATTCAAGAAAGAGATTAATCCATTTTTAAGAGATTAAAAGACATGATGGGCCATGGTGGGAAAGCAGAAATATGGCAAATAAGATAGATGATCAGCCATAACCATACTGAGTGGCACAGCAGGTTTGAAGGGCCAAATAGCCAACTCCTGCTCTCGGTTTTGTACGTTTCCCCAAGTTCTAATTGATAGAGGCATTGGCACGGAGAAAGCACCACAACCTGCTGACCCCTACAACTACACTAAGAGTTGCTCATTCAGAAAGTCAATGCAGACACAGTAAGCTAGACAGCCTCATTGCACGCTCTAACAATTCTGTGACTGAGAGAAAGTAACTTATATTACTATCAAAGTAAATTTCAAGAGGGAACAGATTCAAACTAAGTAAAGGGTAAATACAGGCCTGATATTATGATCTCATTCTTCACACAAAGAATTGTCAACATATGGCAGAAACTTCTTTATGGGAGATGAAACCACATGGAATTATTTTATATAAACAATCAGTTGTTACATGGGGATTGGAAAATATTTCTGGCTGGATAAAATCGATAGGCTTGCAAGGTGCTTTTCACTTTTAATATGTGCAGTCCAGAGCTCCAGGAAAATACCAACATAGGTCATATTTAGATTGAGAAGATCAATTTCAGAAGTGCAATAAAAGAGCAAAAGACAAACAAACAATCCCGCTATTGGACTGGACTGGACTGATCTAGGCTGCAAAAAGTCACAAAAGTGCAGCAGCAATGGCCGAGTCAGTAATGTGTTACCTGTACTTGAGGCAAAGAACTGGCTTCTTTTCCAATTGACTCCAGAGCAACATGAAGCTGGCCTTCCAATATAAGCTGCTTATTGTCCTCAACAACATATGCCTGTAACAAGAAAGGTAAACTAAATTTCCATGCCATAAGTATTTCATTGAAATTTCAGCCATTGTACAGTGAGAAACGGTTCCTTCTCTAAACTACACACTGTATTAACAGAATGTAGACCAGGTACAAGACATTATCAGTTCACATATGAAGTGTTGCTCCCTTACTCTGTTCATAATTAGTCTAATCGTGGTCGGTCAACTTTTCACTAAATTGCAAACGCATGTTCTGCACCTAGATGGCCATTAAAGCTAATCAAGTCAATCCCAAAATACTAACAAAGGTGGATGCCTCCCCAAGCCCCTCCCCAGCCCCCACGCCCTGACTGTAACGTACACAGCAAATTTGTCTATTTCCATACAGATTAAGAAAACTCATGAAATAAGGCACTAGCTACGAATAAACACAGGTCAATACTAACAATTCTACAGTTTTCCTCATTTCTGGAGGCATCTTTTGAGTTGGTTACTATTTTCAATCAGACAAGCATCCTTTGGCAGCAAGTTTCGACTAATGGGCTATCAGCTTCACCTCATGACACTCAGGTATCCCTTTCAGGCAAGAGCAAGCTGAGAACCTCGCTTGGTGGTTGAAACAGAAGATTCTGAAGGGGCTGAGAGGATGTTTTCCCTCACGGGAGGATCTGGGACCAGAAGGCAGAGTCTCAGAGTAAAGGCGCACCAATTTAAGGCTGAAGTGAGGAAGAATTTCTTCTCTCGGAGGGTTGTGGGTTTGGAGCTCCTTTCCACAGGAGAGCTGTGGGGGCAAAGTCCTTGCATACATTTAAGGCTGAGTTTGACAGATTTGGTGATGAGTTGGGGAATCAAGGGTTATGGGAAAAAGGCAGGAAAGTGGACGTGAAGAATGTTCACAGAATCCCTACAGTGGAAAAACAGGCCGTTTGGCCCAAGAAGTCCACACTAACTCTCTAAAGAGCATCCCACCTAGATTCACCCTTCGACTGGATCCCTGTAACCCTGCATTTTCCCATGGCTAATCCACCTAACCTGCACATCTTTGGACTGTGGGAGGAAACCAAAGCACCCAGAGGAAACCCGCACAGACATGGGGAGAATGTGCAAACTCCACACAGACGGTTACTCAAGGATAGTCTCAAACCTGGGTCCCGAGGTGTTGTGAGGCAGCAGTGCTAACCGCTGAGCCACCGATGTTGTCGGATTAGCTATGAACCTACTGAATGGCAGAGCAGGCTCAAGGGGCTGAATGGCCTATTTCTTGTGGTCTTATGGTTTCCCTGACAGACCACTACAAATGATAAGTTGCTTCCTTTGACCCCATGACAATTAGCACTCAAGTCATCCACCTCAGCAGAACTAGATTTACCCATCACAACCAGTAAGAACAGAATGACTACTTCTGCTAATCAGTTATTGAAATGTCACCCATATATTACCTTGCACCAAACCACTTTTGCCCATCATCCATTGCTATGTCAAAGATATCAATGGACTGGCCAGGTAAGCAGAGAAGTGACAAATGGAATTCGACACTCAGAAGTGAGGGGTGATGCATTTGCAGAGATCAAACAAGGCAAAAAAGTGTACAATTAATGGAAAAAAGTGCCGAGGGGTAGAGAAGTGAGGAACATTGAAGCCAGTCCATAGTTACCCGAAGTTGGGTAAGTTAGTCAATAAGTTAGTTTGGAAGGCATGTGAAATCCTTTACTTTATTAGTTGAGATACAGAGTACAAGAATCAGGTGGTTATACTAAAACTGTAGAAACCATTAATTAGGCCACAATATGAGCAGTATTTTTGCTCACCTCTTTCCAGAAAGGATGCAATTACATTTGGGAGGGGACTGTGCAGATTTACCAGGACGTTGCCAGGACAGGAAAATTACAGCTTGGGAGAAGGACTGGATAGGCGGAGGTTGTTTTCTTTGGAACAGAAAAGACTGAGGGGAGATTTGACAGATGTACAAAATAGTGAGGGGCCCCAGAGTGGACGGGAAGGACCAATTTACCTTAGAGAGAACAGAACAGTGACAATTTAAGAGTTAACATGACTGATAGAAAAGTTAGATGGTAGGGGGGGGGGAATAAAACATTTGAGCACCTGGAGGCTGGAACTTGCTACCTGAAAGCATACTAGGGGCAGAAACATTCAACTCATCAACAGGTGAATGAATTTTCACTTCATATGCTGGAACGTGCAGGGGCACCGACAAATTGCTGGAAAATGGGATTAGGCTGGGTGGGTGGCTTGGTCTTCAGCTGCCTCAGGCACACAGTCACCTCCTTCTGTGCTGTGAGCATAGAAAAGAGTGTACATTTGCTCCTGGTGCCCCAACCCTTTGAAATTATGGCATGTTTAAATCCCTGATAGCTTTACCACCCCTGTCTTGCTTGTGCGCTAAAATCCCTTCCCGAAACATCTCTTCACCTTTAAGGCCAGCTTTAAGGCTCAACTCAATGCCCAAGGTTTTTTAGACCCATTATTCTGCTCAGGGCAAGTAGTACTTTGAGAGGTTTCTCAATGTTATAAATGCCACAAAACAACAAGTAATCATCAAGAGTTACTGCACCTTGATGATTCAGTCAACTTGAGAAAATTTCTCATCAGATATTGAGCGGAAGAGGCAGAGAATAAAAAGTATGGTGAAGAAAAGCTCGATATCACACATTTTTAAAGACAATAGGAAGAAAGGAGACGGCCATTTGGCTCTCGAGGACAACTTGAGTCAATTCGTGATGTTAATACATTACTGGAGACTGCACTGAGCACAGACAAAATGGGCCTATTGGCCTCCTTCATTGCCACATATTTGCTGATTTCTATGGTTCTATTTGAGGGGTTTGCTGAAAATAAATGAACAAATAGCTCCACAAAATGCACACAACATACACTAGAAATTGCCAGAATCGAGCTGCATTGTCACCATCAAATTGGAGTACATTGTGGAATCTTAATACTTCATTATTTAAATAAACTATAACAGGGTAAGCAAGAACATTTTCAAATAACTGTTGATTTAGAAAGTGATTGAAACAAGTGTTTTCTATATACTCTTAAGTAAAAGAATCCTGTGCATTATTCAAAAATAAACCCTCCAATTGGCATGGCCTTTTAAAGTTCACATCATGAATGTTTAAAGTATTATACAAACCTTCCATAGTACTATTACATTGAGATCCACCTCACTACACATCTGCACCAATTTGGCAAGATCAGTAGTTTTTGGTCTCCCCGGGCCTGTAGTTGTCTGTGGTATCATCTTCCGAGATCGTGCAGCATAGCAACTTTGAAAGAAAAAGTCTGCACATGGAGTGGTTGCACTGATAATCTGTAAAACAAAGCAGAACCAAATCTCAACAATACAAATCTCGTGGCTTAGTTTGTATTTGCCAATTGCTCAACAACTACCTACAAGAAACAAAAGGCCTCCAGGACAAAATACTTTGAACTTTTTGCAAAAAACAGAAAGAAAGAAAGAAAAAAAAAATGGACGGAGCTCCAAGAATCAAACAGGTGGAAATCATGTTACTGTTTCTACATTCATTACTTAATAAAACTGCTTTTAAATTTCACTGAAATTTACAATTGACAGGACTGTTGAAAGTACGCACTAGACCCAGGTGTGAGAGAGAATGGGAACAGAAATGCAGAACTAATGTCAAAGAAGAGTCTTTAGAACTGTTCTAAAGTTGTATGCAATTCAAAACAACAATTTCTCTCTCCAAAGATGCTGCCAGACCAAAGTATTTTCAGCACTGTTTTTGTTTAGATTTTCATTGTCCACAACATTTGCTTGTATTTTAATGAGTTTTCACTCCCCTTTCAACAGTTTCACTCATTCTCTCAATCAGAACTTCTAGCGTAGAACTTGATCTTTTGAACTACAACATACTAATAATGCAGTTTTAGCAGAATGTAACTATTGTTATGCAAGGAAAAAAGAGTGTAAAGTATTCCAATTTCTACCCCAGATTAAATAAGCTTTAAAAATGTAACGCTGCTCACTGCTCCAAGAAAACAGTGAACAATAATGCAACAAGCAACTTAAGCAGTGTCCTGCCAACTCTTCTGGGTCACTATTTAAAAAAAAAATACAGGTATCAGAAAGAGTGCAAGAAAGATTTGCAAGGATGACACCACTTATGGGTGGCACATCAGTAATGTCCCTCAGGGTTCCAGGCTAATGTTCTGAGGAAACAAACAAATTGCTGGCAGCATCTGTGGAGAGAAAGAAAAGTTAACATTTCGGGTCCAGTGGCCCTTCTTCAGAACTGGGTTCAAATCCCATTCATGGTAGATGGTGGGATTTGAATTCAATATACAAAATTTGCATAAAAAGCTAGCCTAATGGCGATCATGTAACTGCTATTGATTGTCACAAATGCCTTTTCGTGAAGGAAATTTTCCATCATAGCCTGGCCTGGCCTATGTGTAAGTCCAGACCAACAACAAAGTGGTTGATTCTTAACTGTTCTCTGAAATGGCCCTACCAAGCCACTCAGTTCAAGGGCAATTAGGGATCAGCAATAAATGCCAGCCTTGCCAGTGATGCTACATCCTATGAAGAAATAAAAAACAACCTTCAGGATGCACCTATAAAAGGAAAGATGAGGGGATGGGTCTTTTTCTCTTCAAAAAAGGCTGGGGGGAGATTAAAAGTTTTGAAAATGATCCAAGATTTTGAGAGAGTGGGCAGACAATGCTCCCATTTTTGGAGAAGTGCAAAACCAGAGGCCATTAACAGAAGAAAGTATCAGAATCAGAGAACTGTTACAGTACAGGGGAGTGATGCAGCCCACCATGTCTGTAATGGCTCTCCAAAGACAATCACAACAATGCCATCTTCCTGCTTTTTCATGACCCTGCATATTGTTTTGCTCATTTCCTTTACTCTGAAAGCAACAAGAATGTGGAAGTCTCAACACAAAAAAACAGGATAAAACAGACAGTATAGATGCACTGAAAGAGAAACTAAGCAAGGGAGAAAGGAGCAGAGGGCTACAATGGAAGCTTGAGGAACAAAGCCAGGAGCAAATTCAAGAGGAACAGAAATCCCAGTACTGACGGAGTCAAATGGCCTGAGGCTACACAACCTACAAAATCCCCAAGTCCAATAGATCCATGAGAATTAGCTGAATCGCCCACTACAACATACCATGCATTCTACTCGCAAGAGCTATGGAAAGTGAGTGTTCACAGCAATTACTCTAATAAGTTAACTTATTAGCAGCAAGAGACAGCACTTCCTCTTTACTTCAAAGAAAAAGAGCTTACCTTTCCTACCATTACAAACTATGAAATGATTCAGTCATGTTGGAACTCCCTAGAACACCAGGCAATCAATTTTCAGCTTTTGCCTCTGAACAACCAACACTTGGAAGCACAATCTGGGAAACATGGAAGGATCTTCCAGGGTGGTTACAAAGGCATTTAGTATGTTTGCCTTCATTGATCACCATTGAGTATAGGAGTTGAGACATAATATTGATGTTGTACAGGATGTTGGTGAGGCCACTTTTGGATTACTGTGTACAGTTCTCGTCGCCCTGCTATAGGAATTGAAGAAAGTTCAGAAAAGATTTACCAGGATGTTGCTGGGACTGGAGGATTTCAGTTATAAAGGATAGGCTGGAACTTTTCCCCCCACTGGAGCATGGGAGGTTGAGGGGTGACCTTATTGAAGTTTATAAAATCATGAGGGGTATACATACAGTGAATAGCAAAGGTCTTTTCTCCACAATGCAGGAGTTCAAAACTAGGGGAAATATTTTAAGGTGAGAGGAGAAAGATTAAAAATGGACCCAAGCAGCAACTTATTCACACAGAGGGTGGTTCATGTGTGGAATGAAGTGCCAGAGGAACTGGGAGATGCAGGAGTAGTTACAACATTTAAGAAACATTTTAACAGATACATGGATAGAGTGATTTAGAGGAATACAGACCAAATGCAGGCAAGCGGGGCTAGTTTAGTTTGGGAAACTTGGTTGGCATGGATGAGTTGGATGGAACGGTCTGTTTCTGACCTGTAGGAGTCTATGACCTCTACCAAGACATGCAGAAAACAAATTTGTAGGATGATTGGGAAATTACAAACATAACTGTAAAATTCACTGGTTTGCCAAGGTCTTCCAACGGAACAAAATCTGCCACATTACAGCCCCCACACCAGCTGTGTTAACAGCAAACAGCAAGGAAGCTGGTGCATTCCAAGTCATCCCAAATACATTTGCAGGATTGCGTCAAAACTGACCCAGCTTAAAAACTCTGCAGAGATTATCAGCAATGAGCTGCAAGACCCAGCTAGAAACTTGAGCTACCAATGTCAAAGTCAAAAAGAATAACAAAATCCTGCTGCAGGTTAAAGATCACAGCACATTACATAGCTGATTCTCATGGAGGCACGTTATCTAGTTATAACTTTTCTCGTATATAAAACATGGCTTCAACTGCTTCCATCACCTTTTCGGACGAATTGCCAATGTTAAATACTTAAAAGAATAAAATCCCCCACATGTTCCAGCAATCACAAGCATAGCAGAAAATTAGTTGCAAGAAATGCACTGAAATCGAGTGGTAAGGAATTAAGCTTACTCACTTGTTCGCTCCCCAGAACGATATCTGCAAATATATACTTTCCTTCTATACATGAGGTAGCTAAGAAAGCAAAAAAGTGATTCATCTTTATTGTTGTCACCATTCTAAATGCTAAACTATTAGAAAGAAATTAAAGACTGCAAACATCCAGATTTTATGACCTCACCTTCTGAATTCTGATACCTTATTGCTCGAAAGCAGAGTTTTGCCCTCTCCCGACTGCCAAGTTTTGCATCTGAAATATCAAAATGCAAACAGAGAAAAGAGTTATACAAGGAGCGGAAAAAGAATTGTTAAAGCACCGAAAAAAAGCCAGCCATTCAGCCCATCAGGTCAACAAAGACTCTAAGCAGATACAGAAATAACAAGGTGTAGAGCTGGATGAACACAGCAGGCCAAGCAGCATCAGAGGAGCAGGAAGGCTGACGTCTCAGGTCTGCACCCTTCTTCAGAAATGGGGGAGGGGAAGGGGATTCTGAAATAAATTAGGGAGAGAGGGGGAGGCAGATAGAAGATGGATAAAAAGGAGAAGACAGGTGGAGAGGAGACAGACTGGTCAAAGAGGTGGGGATGGAGCTAGTAAAGGTGAGTGTAGGTGGGGAGGTAGGGAGGAGATAGGTCAGTCCAGGGAGGACAGACAGGTCAAGGGGGTGGGATGAGGCTAGTAGGTAGGAGATGGGGCTGGGGCTGGGGCTTGAGGTGGGAAGGACAGGTTAGGGAGGCGGGGACAAGCTGGGCTGGTTTTGGGATGCGGTGGCGGCGAAGGTGGAAGAAGAGAGAGAGGGGAAATTTTGAAGCTTGTGAAGTCCACATTGATACCATTGGGCTGCAGGGTTCCCAAGCAAAAATGAGGTGCTGTTCCTGCAACCTTCGGGTAGCATCGCTGTAGCACTGCAGGAGGCCCAGGATGGACATGTCGTCTGAGGAATGGGAGGGGGAGTTGAAATGATTCGCGACTGGGAAGTGCAGTTGTTTAGTGCGAACCGAGCGTAGGTGTTCTGCAAAGCGGGTCCCAAGCCTCCGCTTGGTTTCCCCGATGTAGAGGAGGCCACAATGGGAACAGCGGATACAGTATACCACATTGGCAGATGTGCAGGTGAACATCTGCTTGACGTGGAAAGTCTTCTTGGGGCCTGGGATGGGGCTGAGGGAGGTGGTGTAGGGGCAGGTGTAGCACTTCCTGCGGTTGCAGAGAAAAGTGCCGGGTGTGGTGGGGCTGGAGGGGAGTGTGGAGCGGACAAGGGAGTCCCAGAGAGTGTGGTCCCTCCGGAAAGCAGATAAGGGTGGGGAGGGAAAGAAAGATGTCTTTGGTGGTGGGGTCGGATTGCAGATGACGGAAGTATTGGAGGATGATGGTTGGATCCGGAGGTTGGTGGGGTGGTACGTGAGGATGAGGGGGACTGTTTTGGTTGTTATTGCAGGGAAGGTGTGTAAGGGATGAGTTGCGGGAAATGCGGGAGACACGGTAGAGGGCATTCTTAACCCCGGGGGTGGGGTGGGGTTGCCGTCCTTGAAAAACAAGGACATCTGAGATGTTCGGGAGTGGAATGCCTCATCCTGGGAGCAGATGTGGCTGAGGCGAAAGAATTGGCAAAAGGGGATGGCATTTTTGCAGGAAGGTGGATGTGAGGTGGTGTATTCTAGGTAGCTGTGGGAGTTGGTGGGCTTGAAATGGATATCGGTTTCCAGGTGGTCCTCTTCCTACCACCTCCTTGATCGTGACCCCACCCCCGACCACCAAAACATCATCTCCCAAATCATCCACAACCTCATCACCTCAGGTGACCTCCCACCCACAGCCTCCAACCTCATCGTTCTCCAACCCCACACCACCCGCTTCTATCTCCTTCTCAAATTCCAAACCTGACTGCCCTGGTCGACCCATTGTCTCCACTTGCTCCTGCCCTACCGAACTTATCTCCACCTAGCTCAACTCCATTTTCTCCCACCTTGTTATCTCAGATTCTCTACCATCTGCAGTTCCTACTATCTCAGCAGATACAGTTTACCTTGTGCCATTGCCCTGCCTTCTCCCTGTAACACACACATCTTTGCTTTTCAAATAACAAACCAATTTCCAAATGTATTACATCTATTGTTTTCCTTCATCTACCTTGATTGTTACTGCCTCAAAAGAATGCTATTAAATTTGTCAGGTATGACTGCCTCTTCGTGAAGCCATGCTGACTCAGCTTGATCATATTCTATATTTCTAAACATTCTACTGCATAAAAGACTAATATTTTCCCAACAGACATTCAGTTAATTGGCCTTTGGTTATCTGTTTTGTTGTCTCCCTCTCTTTTCAATAAAGGATGTTATGCTGGCAGTTTTTCAATCCTCTCAGACCTTTCCAGAATATAAAAATTCTTGGAAGATTACTACCAGTATATTCACTACCTTTGGAGCCACTTCAAGTTTTTTTTTTCCCCCTTTATTCATTCACGGGATGAGGACGTCGTTGGCTAGGCAGCATTTACTGCCCATCCCTAATTGCCCAGAGGGCAGTTGACAGTCAAACACATTGCTGTGGGTCTGGAGTCACATGTAGGCCTGACCAGGCAAGGATGGCAGCTCCTTCCCTAAAAGGACATGAGTGAACCAGATGGATCTTTACTGACAACGGATTCATGGTCATCATCAGATCTTTAATTCCAGATATTTTATTGAATTCAAATTCCACCACCTATCGTGGCAGGGTTTGAACTTGGGTCCCCAGAATGTTATCTGGGTCCCTGGATCTCTGGATTAACAGTCCAGCAATAATATCACTAGGCCATTGTGTCCCCTCTCATATCAGGATGCATCCCATCGATGCAAGGAAATTATCAGTCTTTAGCCCCTTTTCATGGTCAGCATTACTGAAACTAGTTTTATAACCCAGTTAGAATTTAAATTTGATTAATAGTATCAGCTGCTGTGTGGGATTTAAAACCACGTCCACAGAACTGGTTTAGTACTCCAGTGAAACAGTGTCTCCCCAAACTGCACTGCACCTCCAACGGTGTATCAGAGCACTTTCCTCTATTAAAGGCACCATATGAATGAAATTGACACTGGATATATTCAACTTCTCAATCTTAATAAAAACATTCTGAAGAATTAAAATGGTGTTTCTTAACAGTATAGTTAAATGATAATAGTCCACGATTCTACATTTACAAAATTGCCCAGTGAAACATGGCACATGCTCTCCGATTTGATCGATCTTTACACACTTTCTGCAATATACATGGGATATTTTAACTTGAGCATGTACAGGGAGATCAGATATTTGCATTTATTACTGTCACAAGATTGCAAACAAGAAAAATGAAAAAGAGCAAGCCAACCTTTATCTTCAGCGGGATTTATGCATTTTTGCAACTTCCAATGTTCACTACCACTGGACACCTGGATTATGTGGAATTCCCTCACACCTGCTTCACTCTGAAAAATTAAGGCTTTTGTTAATACACCACTCATACCATAAGAACAACAAAATGCTAGTTGCTCTGAAAACATTTAAGATCGTTGCTTTCAAAAGCAACAAGGGAATATTTTTGTTGTTCATGATTCGAATTGCCCAGAAGATTTGTGAACCTCCCCTTAGAACAGTCTGCCAAACTGGTTAGTGCAAAATTGCTGGCACTGTTTTTATTTGGTTACCTGCATTTATGGGCAATGCCACTGCTAGGTGGAGCAATGAAAGCGCAGAAAAAAAAAAAACGCACTTTTGCTGAGAACTCACTGATTGTAGAAAAATTGCTGATTGATGTTACTGCATGTTCATTCTGTGTGCATGTGTAGGGAGAGTGAGCGTACATGCATGTGCGCCAGATGATGGTTATGAACACCTTGGGAGACTCAGATCTATATAAAATTGCTATATTTTGTGAACAGCAAATTAGATCTTTACCCAAACGAGTAATTTTGATTTCATGGCGGATGGTATCACAATTTGCCAAAACAAATACCACATGAAATCATTTACCCACTCAATAACGATTTGTGTTTGTAGCTCATCCAATTTCTGCAAATTATTCTTCAAAACCACTGAAATTGTGAAACCTTAGAAGACCCAGCGCAAACACCTGTGTAACAACAGTTGCATTAGTGTACACGTGTGCATGTGCAGATGGATCACGGGGGAAAATTAATGGCAGCATTCTATTACCTGCACTGGGGTCACACTCACTTTACATTTGCAGATTTAAGTATTTGCCCATTTCCTTCACTAAGCAGCCACCAGCCAGCTAAAATTTTGATGGTGTAACCACATCTGAAGGGGAGCACTAAGGCCCCATACTTCTATGTTTCATTCCCCTTGCAATAAACAACGTTAGAGCTGATACAGTCTTTCTTCATATGAAAAGCAGAGTGTTGCAGCAAAGAAGAATTTGGAGGGCCTGATGCATGTATCAGAAAAAGTTAGCATACAAGTTCAGCAGGTAATAGGGAATGCAAATGGTATGCTGGCCTTTGTTTCAAAGGGAAGAGAATATAAAATAGGTAGGTCCTGCTAAAACTAGATAAGGCACTCATCTGAGACAACAAGGTGCAGGGCTGGATGAACACAGCAGGCCAAGCAGCATCATAGGAGCAGAGAGGCTAACGTTTCGGGCCCAGACCCTTCATCAGAAAAGAGGGAGGGGAAGGGGGCTCTGAAATAAATAGGGAGTTGTCTCAGATTCACCAGCATCTGCAGTTCCTACTATCTCTAAGGCACTCATCTGGTGCCTTAACAGGTGGAAAACTGAACAGTTTTGGGTGCCTTACTTCACGCAAGACATACTGCCAATGGAGACTGTCCAGAGTAGGCTCATTGGGTTGATTCTGGGTATGGTTGGATACTCTTAAAAAAGGACAGGTAGAGTAGGTTAGGCCTGTACTCACTGGAGTTTAAAAGCAGAGGAGACCTTATAGAAACACACAAGATTCTTAGGGGGCCTGACAGAGCAAATATAGAGAGGTCATTTCCCCTTGTGGGAGAGTCTAAGACCAGAAGGCAAATCTCAGAGTAAGGAGTCATTTATTTACAACAAGAGATGAGAAGAAGTCTATTCTCAGAGGGTAGTGAACCTGTAGAATACTTTTCCCCTGAAGGTTGCTGAGGCTGGGTTGAGACAAATTTTTAGTTAGTAAGAGAATCAAGAGTTATAGGGAAAAGGCAGGAAAGTAGAGTTGAGGAGACAGCTGTTATTGCATCAAATAATGCTGCAGACTCAACAGACTATGTGTCCTACTTCAGCTCCTAAATCTGATGGCCTTCCCAATAACCTGCTGTACCTGCGTACTAACACGTTGTGATTCATGTACCAGGGTAACCAGATCCCTCAGAATTCTCCAATCTCTATCCAGTTAAATGAATACTTGTCTATCCTTCCTCCCAAAACAGACAAGTTCATATTTACCCATCGGACTGTCCAACTGCCAAATATTTGTCAACTCACTTAACCTGGTGTTAACTTACCAATTGAGCATTCTTTAACTCTAGCCAATCATTTACTGTTCCTTTCTCCTGCATATATGTAGTAATCTTCCCCTAAATGCAGCAATTTTTCAGGGTTTTCTTCATTACTGCAGTCAGTGAGTAAATTTAAAATTCTAAAACCATTAATACTTTTTTTGGCAGAACAAGAATATTGTAATTCACAATTGCTGGCTTAAATGATTCAAAATGAAGTTTACTAGAATTTCCAATGAAATTATCATTTAGGAGTACACAATTTTTTCCCCCACATACATAAAACAACAGTTCGTGCTATGGGTGGTAGTTCATCCTCTATGTAGCATTAGTTTACTTTGTTTTTGTTTGGGAATATTCCTGTGTCCTGTTTTGTGACAAAAGTGTTGCAAGAGAGAGGATAGGTCATTCAACATTTCAGTATAAGTAACTTACTGTATTAATATTTGCTACATCCAAAAACACCAACAGATTATCACTGTCACTCTTCCCTTCAGCCTCCAGGACATTACTTCTACATGCTGTCGCTTTCACACTTAGAGAACGGCTGGTGCATATTATCGCTGTGTGTCTTAGTACTCGGTGACTGTTAAGAGATTTTTTTAAAATTAGTGGACTTGCAGTTGAAAACTGCACTGTAGAACAGTACAAAAAAAAACAAACATTGTACAGTCTTAGAATACTCCTAAGCACATGGAGCTACATTCAATGTTGATACTGACACATGCCATCTTGGTGTTTATGCTGTATTCATCTCAGACTATCAGCATATAGTGGTGAGGCTGCAACTGGAGCACTGTATACAGTATTGACACTAAAGGCACGCTATACTAGCATTGGAGACAGTTCAGAAGGATTTCACCAGGCTGATTCCTGGGATGAAGGAGCTGACTTATCAAAAAGTGAACAGGTTAGGACAGAATTCATTACAAGTTAAAATAAAGGGGTGAACTTTTGAAACAAACAAACAGAGGGGTTTCAACAGGGTGGATGCTCTCACTAGTAGGGGAATCTTGAAGTAGGAGACATATTTAAAGAATAAGCGAATAATCATTTAAAACCAAGATGCAAAAGGAAATCCTGAGAATTATGGAGGTTATATCATGGAAAGTATTTTAAGGGAAGGTAAACAGATTTTTGAAATATGGAGTTGAGACCTGGGTCAGATCTGGCATGATTTTATGGAATGATGGGGCAGGCTTGAGGGGCTGAATGGCCTAATCCTACTCCTATTTCTTATGTTCTTTGAACTGCTTCCAATGCAAGTATAATCAATCCTTGAATAAAGACCAAAACTGCCTGTAGTATTCCCAGTGCAGTCTCAACGCCCTGTACACTTGTAGCAAGTCACTGGCTGTACCTGCACACTAACTCTGCATGAATCACAAAAGGATATGCTGATCCCTCCATACTGCAGTGATTGCAATTCTTCGATTCCCCTGACATATGTCAATAAGCACATTTTATCTGCTTCATCTCAATCTCTATCGTTACCCAGGCAGCTTTTGATTTATGTGCCCAACCTTTCCCCTTCATGGAGATGTACTTCGACAGTACTCAAACTCTCTTATTTAAACAATGTATTTTTCTGCTAATCTTCAATTGCAATTATCTGGGCCAGATCCATTATGACTTCATTTAAGTTGGCTTTCCTCTGGTTTATTTCCATTCTGGGTTGCTTCTGGTCTGCTTCCACAGCCAAACTAATGCTTATGACAATTACCATTATCCTCCAAATATTCTCCTACTAACACTTGATCCACCTCATTCTCAAGATGATGATGATCCAGCAATTTCTCTTTTCAATTTACAGTTTCCAGTTTAAAATGAATAAACTGGGTGTTTCTGTGGGCTAGACAAAATCAATCACATACAGGATTCCCTTCAAAATACATCTAAGCTGTATCTCTCCCCAATTACAGCTGGCTCCAAAATTTTATTTCAAACCCTACATTGCAATTCAATGTTCTACTGTTTGCAGACGGTGATTGTCAAAAAGTGTGTTCCAGAGCAAGGTATTAGAGTGCAAGCTGTTTCATTTTCTTTCGATCTTGAAAGGGATACTTTGGTTAGTAAAGCTAAAAACCTGTCAAACTATTGCATCACTACTATCCTAACATGAAAATATCTGATCATAGAACCTGCAAATGTCTTGGATGAAATAAACTGGCAAATCAGTTCACACTCAATGACCAGGCTAAATGCACAAGTCACTGAAGAGATACAAAGGTGTCTCTACATGAATTTTATTTCAATCTTCAATTTACTTTCAAGTTTCTTGGGCAAGTCACATATTTTCAGTATCGCATGGCTGAAAAATAATTGCCCTAGTAGGTTACTTACAAAAGTGACAAATCTATGGACTGCTGACATCTAGCAGCTTCCAGTAGATTCTAGTAATCCCAGCAAGAGCAGATTTTAATTGTCAAGTAGCCCAGTGTCACATCCGTTTTGAACACTTCTAAACTCCACACAAGTTTACCCAGTGCATTAACAATTTGTACACTTAATAAAAAAGGCCACAAAAGACAAGTCAAAAGTGATTTCAGCTTTGAATAATCCCCACCCCACCACTCCCTTGGATGTGGGTGGACTATAGTTGGCCCAGGACCTGTTAATTAAATGCAAGAAAAAATATCACCGAATCTTGCTGGCTGACTGGCACTCAGTGCATGTCATTTGCCAGTGAATACGTTCAATAAAGAACAGGATCCTGATCAGGTTTGGTTTCTCGCTCATAATAAATTGCCTCAACATGCCTAGACGCGCACACAAAAGGATCAATAGGAAGCAAACAAGCACGTGTGGAATCATTCCCAAAAGTCTGAAGAACTGATTACAGGCAGGGTACTGAAATAAAACAGGTTCATAAAATTTCACACACTCCATCTAAAAACAGTGACCTTTTAACTCCATTCCTCAGATTGGAAAGTGAAATGTGACATTACAGACCACCAAATCAAACCAGCTATCACTTTTAAAAAACCTACCTCAGCTTAGAGTGTGGTTTTGTACTTTCATAATAAAATAAAAAGTTTATTTCATGAACTCCCTCTTCATCTGGTCCACGCAGCCACATAGGGAGCTGCACAGAAGCCCCAGGCAACAACACAGAGTCAGGAAGTGGCACATCTGTTACCCAAAGTGGATTTCCTGTGTCCATTCCGAAGTCCGTAGGGGAAACAGATGTTGTCACAGCAGAAGACATGCACGCGCAGTCGATCACAACTGTCTTGTAGGCGCTACAGTTTTCAGAAGCTGTCGGACTTAGTGGCGTCAATGCTGCAGTTTTGCTCCCAAAGGAAAAGAAATCTGGATCTTTGCACACAACTTTCAATCCAGTAAGAGGGCACTTGCTTACATTCACAAATTCCACATAAGTTTTTCTTATTTCTCCACAAAGTAGTCCCGTAGGAAAGTTTATGAAGAACACCTGCACACAGAAAACATCCTGTCAATATATAGCTAATCTTAAAGTTGAATCTGATGTTCATGTAATACATCATTTATCCATTCGAGTCATGAAAATAAAGAACGGCCCCTATGAAAGTTGCAATGTTTCATTTCGATCAAAGGGCTCAAAAATCACAATGGGACCAGCATGGAGTGCAGCAGTTTAGCCTTTTATTTCAGGACTGGGTACTCAAAAGGAATCTTCTCCCCATACCATGCATATTCTTCTTTTGCAGATAATCTAATTCCCTTGACAAAATCTTGTTTGAACCTGCTTCCAACACATTCTGGCAGTGCACTCCAAATCCTAATCACTCACTGCATTCAATTTTTCCTCATGTCTCCATTGCTGCTTTTGCCAGCTATCATAACTCTACGCCCTCTTGTTGATCCTTTCCTTTGACTGGTGGGAACAGTTTCTCATTAGCTACTCTACCCAGACAGGAAGTGTCCTGTCCAGGTAGTTTTGAGTACTTCCATCAAATCCCCTCTCTACTTTCTCTTATCCACAAAGGTAACAACCCCAATTTTTCCAGTCTAGTTACATAACTGAAGTTCCTCATCATTGGAACTCCTCCTTCAAATGCCTTTGGATTTTTCTAAAACAATGGCACTCAGAACTGGTCACAGAACTCCAGTTGAGGCCAAACTGGAGTTTTATGCAAGTTCAAGACAAGTCCTTGGTTTCGTAACTCATTTCATTAATATAGGATTTAACTGTTCAGGGCACTGCTGTGACAAATGAGCTAGCAAAAAGCTGTCAGCTAATGAGTTTAAACAGGTGCAGAGTGCAGAATGTTGATGCTGTGTTGAGACTTAAAGTACAGGCCAATAGCAACAGTCCTTCTCAGATTATCCTGGAAGGGCAAAGTATCTGAAAGGTTTGAGCAACAGGTGAGGCTCACTGTTTCATCCAGCTGCTATGCAGTAACACAAGTGGCATTGCCGCTAACAGAATGCAGCCAACAAGCCAAAAAGATGGTCTGCCTCTCAAGTGAGTAATGTGGTATGTCAATGACAATGCTGGTATGATCCAGGTGTGTAAGGTTTCACAGCCCAAAGAATGGCAGCATGCATCAAACAGCTTTTACTTTAAGTGTTCACAACAAGAGCCTGACCACAGCCAGCCTGCGCTGCAAAATTCAACAATGCATAACATTAGATGAAATTCTGCAACTGGACCATATTTGATGGATAACCCCGAATGTGCAAAGAATTACACCGTGAACCTTACAATCCTTTTAGTTTAAGGTTCACAGTAGAATGCAGTTGGCAATTTTCTGCCAACTTGCATGTACCAGAAGCTCCATATATTAGTACATAGGACTCTATTCTTTGCTATCACAAAGACCACTGCAATTATTTCAACTCGACAAAACCAGTGATAGCCATTTACTGCTTCATTTCTTGGGGAAATGTCCTAACTAAACAGACTGAACCTGCCCACTTAAAAATTTAAACAAAGCCTACGATACCAATCCCAACCTTTAATGATTTATGCACATAGACATCCATCACATCCTGTACCCTTTATTTTATATCATCCCTTCAGAATTCTGCAAACAAAATTAATCACTTTACACCTATCTGCATAGAATTTCATCTGCCATTTCTTCAATGATTCCAACAACTTAAATCCTTTTGATCCTCAACACTACCCCCCCATGGTTCACAATTGCTTTGAAGTTTTGTATCACTAAAATTTTGAAATTGTTCCACGAACACCGAAGTCTAGATCATTACACAGATCAGGAAGAGCAGGGATTACAATACAGATGCCTGGGGGACTCCATAAACTTCCCTCCAATCTGGAGGAACAGCTGTAAATGCCAACAGTTTCCTACTGGTCATCCAATTCCGAATTCATATTCTGTCCCTTTTATTCTATGAGCAATAGCCTTGCTCACAAGTCTGTTGTGCAATAATTCAAACATCTTTATACTGACAGGAATATTGTTCTCAATTTGAATGTTTAAGACTGAACTTCATTATGTTAGGCCTTCGAATTTTCCACAACTTAAAAATGGCTTGTCAAATTTTATCAGTTCGTAATTTGTGTCGTTGCAAGTTCGAATGCAATTCTTTGCTGAAATTCTGTTCTTATGGCTTTGCTGTAACACACTGGAATACGCACAAGAAATAAATCACATCTACTGAGATGTCTTTTAAATATTAAGATAGTAACAAAATACAGTAACAGAAGGCTAATTTCAGAGACAATAAAATATCCACATGACAAACTGATCAGAATTATTGAGCCAGAGAAATGAAGGACACAGCAAAAATTGGCTCCCATTTGACTGTTAGAATTTCATCCTTCTATTGTTCCCAGTACAGATATTCAAAATTATTGCTCTTCAATTTTCTAGTAATACAAGTTACTTTTTTCTGAAGTTGAATGATTGTTACTGAAGGCTTATGAATCTGTATTGCTTTTATGATTCATTCATGGGACGTAGATGTTGCGGGCTGGGCCAGCTTTTATTGTCTATCCCCAATGGTACAGAGGGCAGTTGGGAGCAAAGAACATTTCTGTGGGTCTAGAGTCATATGTAGGCCAGACCAGCAAGGATAGATTTCTTTGAGAGAACAAGACATGGGTTTTTACAACAATCAACATGGTGTGTTACATGATGACCATTCAGCTCATTCTTTTTTTAATTCAAGTTTTATAGATTTTAAATTTCAAATTACAATGGCATTGCCAGAATCTTCAATAATTCAGACTTAACTATTTCACTGCTCATCGTTCTAAAGTGGCCTCCGACAGGCTTCTTCCAGATTTACTGCAACACTTGACAATGCAGAGAAATCAAAAAACAGTAAACAGTTTTACATTTATTCTTTATTCATTCGCAGGATAAGAGCACTGCTGGCTAGGCAGCATTTATTGCCCATCCCTAATTATCACAGGGTAGCTAAGCATCAACCACATTGCTGTGGGTCTGGAGTCACACGTAGGCCAGACCAGGTAAGGATGGCAGTTTCCTTCCCTAAAGGAAATTAGTGAACCAGATGGGTATTTCCCGACAACCGACAATCGACAATAGATTCATGGTCATCGTTAGACTCTTACCTCCAGATATTTATTGAATTCAAATTCCACCATCTGCCATGGCGGGATTTGAACCTAGGTCCCCAGAACATTATCTGGATCTCTGGATTAACAATCCAGCAATACCACTAGGTCATTCCCTTTACTGGGTGTGCTTAAGCTTCCAAAGTTCACAGTCACATGAACTTCAGAAGTGTAAACTTACATCTTAGAATTGTCCATTTTTCTTTCACTTGCTGCACCAGAAGTGGGCAGATCACCAAGAACTCATCACAAAGCTGCAAACTTTGCTACAAATACTGACCAGGGAGGCTTGAAAAGTAGCTCCTAAAATGCTGCCCCACCGCTACTTTTTTACTAGGCTATCAACCAGTACCGTGACCTGCTGAAACATTCCTCAAACTATACTTTTTTCTATGAAGAACATCTGCACTGAACAGATGTTAATTTTTATTTCATCATCTAACCAGAGTCCAATTACTAGAAAGTGTGGAGGACTAATGCTTGGTTTCTAGAGTGGTGGGGCTAATTCGTGTCACAACGGATATTACCTCCAACAAAGGCATTGCTTCTGTGATGATGGGATCTAGCCGTCGATCTGATCCATACTTAACAGATGTTTTCTCCTCTTTAGTGTTATTGAGCCTAGGTCCCTGGATTTCCAAATCTTGCCGTCCTCTTACCGATAATCCATGAGGTGCCTTGCCTAAACCAAAGGGAAACGGATGCTTGAGCAAAACTATGATGTCATAGAACATCAGAACCACTACAGTACAAGTCAGAGGCCATTTGGCCCCTCAAGTCTGCAGTGACCTTCCAAAGAGCATCCCACCCAGACCCATAGCCTGCATTCAATGTAATCATGGTTTATCATCCAACTCAGTAACCCATTCCAATTTTTATCCATTTCCTTTGATCCCTTTAACCCAAAAAGTGTTATATTCAACTCCTCCTTGAAATCAATGGTTTTCTGTGGTAGCAAATTCCACAGGCTCACCAGATTCTGGATAACACATTAAGCTACTGAATAAGGGCCCATGGTGTTGGAGGTAGTATATTAGCATGGGAAGAGGATTGGCTAACTAAGAGGGGGTTTGTGATATGGAGGCATTTTGGGGATGGTGACCTGTAATTAGCAGGATTAATTAAGGGCCACAATTATTTATAATTCACTTGGAGGAGGAAATCGAATGTGCCAAAAAAGGCAGGTAGTGAAAACGACGAAGTTGCAGACAGTATAGACAGGTTAAGCAAGTGGGCAAAAGCTTGGCAGATCATCAATTTGAATCCATAATAGATCATTTGCTCAATTTCAACTTTGAATTTGAAGAATGAACTACAATATATTCTCTCAGTTAATGCTGAGAAGAATTACAAGACTTAAGATGAACAGCTCAAACAAATTATGAAGTGGCCTTCGACTAACAGTCAGTTGGAATAAATTTTGGTGTCTAACATAGGAAGTCAAATTTAATGTTTTCAGATTTGGCATGTAAGGAGTAGACAAATTATTCTTGTCCAGCACATTCACCAAAACTAGTCCAGTAGCTGCTCCACCACCACAACTAACCTTCTGTCCAGCTTAGCCCATGGAAGTATTCTAGTGGATCTGAAGGGCTGGACTGATGGAGGCTGTGAGGAGCCTGCTGTTTGCTTCCAGACTTTCCCAGGCGGAGGTTGCTGGCATTGAGGTAACTGCCTGCGTAAACAGATCAGGGAAAAAGTGACAGGAGCTAAATCAACAATCTTCACACACGTAAAATAACAGGAAGTGCTTAAAATATGCAATAGATCAGCCAACAATCGGTGGCGAGAGAAAATGTTTCGTGAAATAAAAGCAGGAATAGGCCATTTAGTCCTTCTGCCATTCAATACAATCACGGCTGACCTACTAACAACTCCATCTTCCTATACGAAGCACAAATGCATAGTATCTCTTAAGTAAAAAACTGTCAATTGCAGCTTGACTATATTTAATGACTGAGCTTCAAAGTTCTCTAGAGGGTGAAGTTCCAAAGGCTCATACCATTCAAGTGAAGAAGCTTGCATTTTATCCTCAAATGCATTATTCTGAGATTGAGAACCACCTGCTACGCTCACCAGCAAAGGAAAACATTCCCCCTCAGCATTTATCCTGTCAAGTCCCTAATGAGTTCCATACGTTTCTATTACACCACCTCAAATTCTACCAAATTCCACACTCTGCAGATCGAGGCAACTCAATCTTGCCTCTGAGAACAATCACATCATCCCAGCCATCAACTTCACAAAATGTTCTGGGACTCAGGTTTGAATCTCATCATGGATCAAGGTAGAATTTGAGATCATTAAAAATCTCAAATTAGGAGTCAGATGTGGACCATGAATCCATTGTTGATTGTTCTAAAAACCCACTTGGTTCACTAATATCCTGTAGGGAGGGAAACTGCCATTCCTACCCAGGCTAGCCTATGTATGTGACTCCAGACCCACAGCAGCGTGGTTGACTAATAAAAACTGAAAGAATTGTGGATGCCGTAAATCAGAAACAAAAACAGAAATTGTTGGAAAGCTCAGGTCTGAGGAAGAGTCACTGGACCCGAAATGTTAACTTTGATTTCTCTTCAGAGATACTACCAGAACTGCTGAGCTTTTCTAGCAATTTCTGTTTTGGTTTGTGGTTGACTCTTAACTGCCTTCTAGGCAATTAAGGATGGGCAATAAATGTTGGCCTAGCCAACGATGTCCTCATCCCACGAATGAATAAAAAAAATTGTTGCACCCCGCTAAAGGTAGGTACATCCTTCCTTTGTAAGGAGGCTAAAACTGTACTCTGCTCAGGCGTGGTCTCACCAAAACCCTTCAATGAAGCAAGACTCCAACCTCTTTATAATGTAACAAACTTGAAAAACTGAAGAGCTCACAGGCACTTCCTGATTTGAATACTTCTAGTCTTTTCTGCTTTTGTTTCAGATTTCCAATGTTCGCTGTATATTAAAAATATAACGTGCTTTCAAAAACGGTGCAAAGAACCTCATTAGATAGGCAGTATTTGCCGACACCAGGTGCCCTAATCAACTGGGCATGTGCAGGCTCAAGAGTCACACATGCAAGAGAGTGCGCGTACAAAAATCTGAGTATACTGCGCATGCTCCTGTGTCAGAAAATGCAGCCCATTCAGTAGGATACCTGGAGAAACAGATGGTCTCACCTCCTATCTGCATTCCAGGACTGTAGTCCATTCCATCTTGGGTAGGAGATGACTGTACAGTGCTAAGATTATATACAACACCAAGAATGTGCAACTCTCCTGTCTGATGAGGAAGCAGTTTTAATCTTGCCTAAAATCACAAAAGCACAAGTTATTTTCAAAAATATTCTTTATCTACAGGGTTATCATACATTGACAACGTTTTCAAAGACTGATGCAAAATATAAGCATATGGTGCCAAGCTGAAATAACATTTAAAAAATGCTAGATCTGTCAAGATAGTTTTTACTGGAGATCAGTGTTCTCTTGTCAGCAACAGGTTTACAACAAAAGTATTCGTGAAAATTATTTTAAAACAGGTGCTTTAAGGAGTAACTTGCTTTACTGATAATGTTGTATACGTTTACACAATTTGACAGCCAATGATGGTGGTGACATTCCTATCACGAGTCAGAAGGTTCCGAGTTCAAGCTCCACCTAGAAGCCAAGCCTAGGATGCTCTGCATTAAGGCATCATTGTCAAATAAGACATTAAAGCCGTGTCCACATTTGACTCGTCATCAGGGATGTGGCTATTAAGGGATCCAGGGCTGAACTAAATATCCAAGGATAGTCAGCCTATCGAAAGAGTTGGCACGTTTGCTGAAGGGTGACTTGTTAGCAGGAAATGAAATGAAATCATTAGCAAGGTAGAAAGAGTTACAGGGTGAAGAATCTGCATAGGCAGAGTTGAGAAACCATAAAAAAGGAGAAAAGACCCTAATGGGAATTATGCACAGATGTCCCAGCAGTACCCAGTATGTTAGGAAGAAATCAGGAAATAGTGCCTTTCTGGGATGCCTTTTCTATTACAATAATCATGAGGGACTTCAAGATTCCAGGTGGATTGGGGAAATGAGGTTGGCAGCTGATCTCATGAAACGGAATTCATGGAATGTTTATGAGATGGTATCGTTTTTTGGAGCAGCTGGTGATTGAGCCCACTAGGGAATAGGTAATTCAGAGCCTGGTGACGTGTAATGAGGCAGATTTGATAAGGGAGCTTAAATTGAAGGAATCCCTAGGGGGCAGTAATCATAACGAAAGAATTCACACTACAGTTTGAGGGAAACAAGCTGGAATCAGATGTAATGGTATTACAATTGAGTAAAGCTAACTACAAAGAAATGAGGGAGGAGTGGAAGGGGAGCCTATTAGGGGAGACAATGGAGCAGCAACAGCAGGGATTTCTAGGGTAATTTGAGAGGCACACCAGAAATTCACTCAAGGAAGAAGAAAAAAAACATAAGGGGAGGACAGGGCAACCATGCAAAATAAAAAGCATACAATGCAGCAAAGATTCATGTAAAGCCAGAAGATAATTGAAAAAGCAATAAGGGAAGAGAAGATGAAATGTGAGGGTGAGCTGCCCAGTAATATAAAAGATGATTGCAAGAGTTTTTAAGATATACAAGAGAGACAAGAGTAGACATTGAACTGTTGGAAAATGAGGCTGAAGCAGATGTAAAGGGTACAAAGAAGTGGTGGAGAAACTAAGTAGCAACTAACTTTACATCAGCTTTCAGTGGAAAAACACCAGCAGCGTACCAGAACTTAGAGAAATTTGGGGGCAGAGATGAGTCCAGTGGCCATCGCATACGAGAAGATGCTGGGAAAGATGAAAGGTCTGAAGGTGGATAAGTCACCCAGATCAGATGCATTACACCCCTGAAGTGCTGAAGAGAATAGCTGAGCAGATTGCAGAAGCATTGGTGGTGATCTTTCAGGAATCACTGGAGTCAGAAAGGGTCCCAGAGGACTGGAAAATTGTTAACGTAACACCCCTATTTAAGATGGGAGGGAGGCAGAAGTTAGGAAACTATACGTTGGTTGGCCTGGCCTCAGTGGTTGGTAAAATGCTAGAATCAATTATTAAAGGATGAGATTGTGGAGTACTTGTAAGTACTGCACATGGTAAAATAAGGCTGAGTCAGCACGGTTTCATCAAAGGGGAGGTCATACTTGATGAATGTCAGAATTCTGAGGATGGAACAAGCAAATTAGACAAAGGAGAGCCAGTGGATATGATCTATTTCGATTTCCAGGAAGACTTTGACAAGGTGTCGCACAGGAGGCTGCTAAATAAGGACAAGAGCCCATTGCATGAGGGGCAAGGTACTGGCATGCAAAGATGATTGGCTGACTGGCAGAAGACAGTGGCAATAAAGGGGTCCTTTTCAGGATGGCTTTGGAGACTACTGGAGTTCCACAAGGGTCAGTGTTGGAACCACAATTATTTGCATTATACGCTAACAATCTGGATGAAGGAACTGAGGGCATCGTTATAGAGTCAGTCACACGGCACAGAAACGGACCCTTCAGACCAACTCGCCCATGCTGACCATGTTTCCCAAACTAGTGTCATTTGCCTGTACGTGGCCCATAACCTTCTGAACCTTTCCTCACATACCTGCTCAAATGTGTCTTTTTGATGTTGTACTGTACTTGCCTCTACTACTTCTAACAGTTGATTCAATACACACAGTGAACAAAGTCCCAGCTTATCCAGAAGCTTAGTATAACTCAAACCCCGCCATTCCCAGCAACTCCTGATAAATATCTTCTGAACCCTTTCCAATTTAATAACATCCTTCCTATAGCAGACTAACCTCAACTGTACACAGTACTCCAAATCTGACCTCACCAACATTCCGTACAACCCAATATGACATCCTAACTCCTATACTCATTACTCTGACTGATGAAAGCAGGTAATTCCCAGAACCTTCTTTACCACCCTGTCCATCTGTGATGGCACTTTAAATAAAGTGTGCACCTGAACCCTTCAGTCTCTGTTCAACAACACTCCCAAGGGCCCTACCATTAGTTGTCCAAATCCTGCCCTGGTTGGTCTTATCAAAATGCAAAGCACCTCACATTTATCTAAATTAAACTCCATCTGCCACTCCTCAGCTATTCGATCCAGCTAATCAAAATCCCGCTGTATCCAACAGACCATCAATTTTGGTGTCATTTGCAAACTTATTAACCATGCTCCCTATATTCACATCCAAATCATTTATATATGAATGAAAACCTGCGGATAAGTTTTCAGATGACACAACAGTAGTTGGAAGAACAGGCAGAAGCAGGGAGACTGCAGAAGGACTTGATCAAGCTACAAGAGTGGGCAAAGTAATAGTAGATGGAATAGTGTGAGAAAGAATGAGGTTAAGTATTTTGGCAGCAAGAACAGAGGCATAGACTATTTTCTAAACAGGGAAAGGCTTTAGAAATCTGAAGCCCAAAAGGAACTTGAGTCCTAGTTCAGGATTCTCTTAAGGTTAACGTGCAGGTAGGATGACAAATGCAACGTGAGCATTCATTTCAAGATGGCCAGAATACAAAGCAGAGATGTACTGCTGGGGCTGTATAAGACTCTGGTCAGACCACATCTGGAACACTGAACAGTTGTGGGTCCTGTATCTGAAGATGTGGCGTGTGTTGGTGGTGGTGGTGGTGGTTTGTTTGTGGTGGGTGAGTGGGTGGGCAGCAGGCAGCAGAGGAGGTTTACGAGAATGATCCCAGGGATGAAGGGCTTCTCATTTGAGGAGTGGTTGAAGAATCTGGGTCTGTATTCAATGGAATTTAGAAGGATGGAGGGGGAATCTCATTGAAGATTTTGAGAATATTGACAGGACTGGATAGAGTGGACTTGGAGAAGATGTCTCCACTAGTAGTGGAGACTAGGACCCAAGGACACAGGGTCAGAGTAAAGGGATAATTTTAAGAGCCAATATGAAAAGGAAATTTTTTCAGTCAGAAGGTGATGAATCTGCAGAACTTATTGCCGCAGAGGGCTGTGGTGGCCAAGTCACTGACTGTATTTAAGTCGGAGATAGACAGGTTCTTGATTTGTAAAGGGATCAAGGGTTACAGGGAGAAGGCAGGAGAATGGGGCTGAGAAACATGTCAGCTATGATCAAACAACAAAGGAGACAATGGGCTGAATGACTTAATTCTGCTCCTATACATCTTACTGATTTGAGGATAACTAATGTAACCCCACTATTTAACAATGGAGATCACAAGAAAACAGGTAAGGTCAGCGTGGCATTGATAGTGGGGAAAATGCTGAAGTCCACTATAACAGATAGTGGCAGAGCAGTTGGAAAATAGGGATGGGGTAGGGTAGTCAGTGTGGACTTACAAAAAAGGAAAAGGAAATCATGCTCGATAAATCTACTGAAATTCTGCAAGGACATTAACTAGTAGTGTTGATAAGGGGAGCCAATGGATATAATCATTTGGACTTTGAGAAGGCTTTCAATAAGGTTCCACATAAGAGATTGTGTAAAATAAGAGCACATGGGATTGGAGACAACGTACCGACAGGGAGAGAGAAGTGGATGGCAGATAGGAAACAAACTATAGGAATAAATGTGTCTTTTTCTGTATGGCAGACAGTGACTACTGGGGTACCGCAGTGACCAGTGGTTGGATCACAGCTATTAACAATATATATTAATGATTTAAATGAAGGAACTAAAATGTAATATCTCCAAGTCTGCAGGTGACACAAAGCTGGATGGAATGGTGAACTGCAAGGAGGATGCAAAGACACTTCAGTGAGATTTGGAAAAGTAAGCAAGCTGGAAAATACATGGCAGGGTGAAATATAAATGAGGATAAATGTTGAGGTTATCCACTTTTGTAGCAAAAACACAATGCAGATTATCTGAATAGTAATAGATTGGAAAAGGAAGTGTTGCAGTGAGGCTTGGGTGTACTTATACACCAGTCACTGAAGGTAAGCATGGTGTAGTGAATGGGAAAACGGTATGTTGACCTTCATAGTGAGGATTAGGAGTGCAGCAGCAGGGATGTCTTCCTGTAATTGTACAGGATCTTGATCAGGCCACACCTGAAGTAATGTACGCAGTTTTGATATCTTTAACAGGAGGATAGATGTTCTGGCTATGGAGGGAGTGCAACAAGAGTTTACCAGGGGGATTTCTGGGAATGCAGGACAGACATATGAAGAGAGACCAGATCAGTTAAAACTGTATTCACTCAAGTTAAGAATGAGAGCACACTTGGGGCAAACAGGATCATAGGTTATGGGGAGAAAACAGGATTAGGCTATTGAGTTAGGCAATCAGCCATGATAGTGAAGAATAGTGGAGCAGGCTTGAAGGGCCAAATGGCTTCCTCCTGCTCCTATCTTCTATGTTTCTACGAGAGGTGATCACATAGAAAGGGTAAACACAGGAAGGTGGTTTCCAATGACTGGGGAAAATCGAGAACCGGGGGTCACGGTCTATAGGGTAGGCCATTTTGGTCTGAGATGAGGAGAAAGTTCCTCATCCATGGAATGGTGAACCTGTGGAATTCTCTGCCACAGAAAGCAGTGGAGGCCATAACACAATGTTTGAGGAGCAGGAGTTAGATTTAGTTTTTATGGCTAAAAGTGACCAAAGGGTATAGGGAGACGGCAGGAACAGGGTATTGAGTTAGATGACCAGTCATGATCGTACTGAACGGCAGAGCAGGCTTGAAGGACTGAATGATCTACTCCTGGATTCTGCACCCTGCACCCCTCACAACCCAGGAAGCCATTGTTCTGTAACAATTTGTCCTGCCAAACTTTTGATCTAATTCGCCCAGGATAGCTCTACACTCAAATGTAATGAATTTCTCTCACCTCTAACTATTTTAGTCTAAATTAGTACCCATTTTAGCTTGTACAGGTTGGAACAGCCCAAAACACCTACCCTGCTCCAAAACTGAGGCTCTCCTTCTGGATTACAAGTAAAAGTTGAGCTGAATATTTTGTTCCATCCAAGCATGCTCTGCTAAATTCAGCTTGAACTTTTAAAATCTCAATTTAAACCATGTTCTAAATAGGCAGGACACCACGGACAAAGTTATTTTGATTGCGTTCGAACTGTAAAGTAGCAGCCACTGAATGACAAAGTGCCAGTGAGCAGACTACACACGTTGAATGAACCACGATCGTTTGTTGTTACACCGAGCATGCTTTTTGTTCATCAGCACTAAGCGTATCGCTCACTTTACGAGTCAAAAAAATATGAGCAGCTCGGATTTAAATGAGCATTTGGAAGCCCACTTAACATCGCTTATGTGAAGGATAAGCGAAGTGCATGCCCTGCTTCAATTGTGTTGAAGGAGATGATCTCAGCCTCTGCAGTCAGGGGATACAACAACTGGCCTCCAAACCCTCAGGAGGCAGACAGGACCATATTTAAATCTGCGTTCCCATTGGTGGAAATGTTAATGTGGATTAGGATTAGCCTTCTTTGTGTTGCTCTTTATGGAATTATTAATATGCAAAAAAGGGGAGAAAGAGAGCCACCCAGAGAAGCTGCCAGGAAGCAAGTGGGACACATGTAGCCGTTCAACAAGTTAACATCTGCTGGGCAG